>NC_012873.2:36885545-37227987 GCF_000003195.3 Sorghum bicolor
TCCATCAACTTTGTCTTGCTCACTATGCTTAAGGTTAGAGAAGAACAAATACAATTTTGGTTCTGTTGGTGTTTTCCACCAATAGGGCCCATGCATTTGATGCCTGCCTTGTCTCTATGAGCAGGTACACTTCGAGCAAAATATGAAGGAGTTTTACAACTCCCAGACTCCACCAAGTGAAGAACCTAGATCTATGAGCACAAACACACTGGAGATACTAGACACTCAGGCAATCACTGCACTGAGATGCTTGAGGACGTAACTACTGGAGTAACCCCATTGTGGAAGTAATTACTGATCTTCTGCTAGTCAAGAGAGGCGATCCAGGACGCCCCGTCATCCCGATCTCCATCGGCATGGTGGACTTCCCAGAAGCACTCTACAACTTTGGCTCCCACGTCAACATTATGCCCAAGGGAATATTGAAGAACCTCTGCGTCCGAGTTGGCCATTCCTGAACACCTCGGGAGCTGTCATCTACGCTAGTGCTGCCAAGATCAGTTTCTACATCAAGGGGAGGAAGGAGACGTTTTCCTTCAAGAACAAGACTACACAATCTCAGAGCAATCGTGACATGAACCAAGGAAGAGGACCAATAGGAGGAACAAGAACAAGAAAATTTGGACCGAGTCAGCTAAGATGGTCACTGCAGTTCAAGGAGGTCAAGATCGTCGACTTAAGTCACTGTTCCTGAAGAAAAAGAATGACCCAATCACCTATCAGCTCCCGTTCGGAACCATGCCCCTAAAACCGACATACATTCAGCTCCAGATGACAGATCAGACATTCTGAGAGGTTGAAGGTATAGTAACTAACGTCCCTATCAAAATAGATGATCATTTTGTCCATACAGACTTTCAGGTTATTGACATGAGAGAAGACGAGTACGATCCACCCACCATCCTTGGAAGACCGTTCCTTAGCACCGTTAAAGCAATCATCTACATTAGAACCGGAGAAGTCCACATGCACTTCCCCTCTGAGAAGGTACGCCGTTATTTTACTGACCTTAACTATATAGTTGAAGACTCTAAGCAGGTCAGGACAAGAAGAAGACGACGCAACCGCAACCAGAGGCAAATCATGAAGAATGGATGGGCAGACTACGAAGGAGAAGTAGTAAGGTCTGAAGACATACAACTTGAACAGAACTATCCTGAGGAGACCGTAGCACCGAGTCAGGTGTGGAGAGAGAAGATACGTATACACGAAGAGAAGGCGCTGCCGGAACCACCGACTACGCCATCCAGCGAATCCCAGGACGACTGAGAAAACGGAGAGTCCCGTTCGGAGGACTTAAAAACACCGAACGCCTTGCCAAGAGGTAAACTTGGTAGTTATCCTTTTCCTTTCAATTATTTAAAATAGTTTGCTTAGTTAATCAAGTTCATATCATCTTGAAAAGAAAATAAAAATGTTAAAAATAGTAAGCCCCATGTAAGTATGCTCATGGCATAAAACCCATAAGTACATTCACTGTGGTGTCGTAAAAATAAAATAAATATATTTCTGTCCTATAAAAATGAAAATATAAAAAAAAATTTATGATCCTACCAAAAAGAATAACATTTATTGAGGAGGCTCAACATGATAAAGGCTAAGAGATTTTATGCTAACACTTAACCAGTTCCACAAAGCTTTGTTGTCTATTTGAGCTCCACAGAATTCAAGGATCAAAGAAGACTAGCATATGGAGGACATCCTAATCGCTGTCAGGGTGCTGCTGACATTCAAATACACCTCCGCCACCTGCTAGCTACGTCAGAAGAAATTACGTCAAAATCCAGCTTGGGGAAAGCACCCCCATTTATCCAGCTAAGTGTTCTACTCACGTTTATACTTAACTCAAATAATAAAAAGATGCTTAATCATAAAAACCCAAATAAAGGTTTTGTGCTTATATATATATCTTTGCTTAGTTTGCTAAATAAATAAAGCTTGCTATGAATCCTCATGATAAGCTCTCACATGGAAATGATGAATAGTTGCTCTGTCATGACTAGTTCTCAAAATTGAAATCTCTCTCAAGTTTAGGCATGACTGTTATTAATTAAGATTTGCTCTAAACCTGAACTTGTGGGAAGAGTACATGATCTAAAGTCTAAGTCATTAACGGATACGATATGGGAAGGTTGAGCTGCTGTTTATCTGTTCCTAGAGATGCTAGAATTCTGGAGAATTTTATCTTTGAAAATCTTTAAAATATCACATGATGAGTTCTTGTATGATGAGAGTTTAAATTCCTACCACAGCCATATATACATGCTTGCTAGACTTTGAGCCACACATTTACTTTTTTACTGCTTATGAGCATTGAGTGTGGTCAAGCTGTATAGACCCTTAGGAGTTTGTCATGCGGTTAAAATCAAGATTCACTTGCACGTTCACTCACACATGCTGCTTCTACTCTGGAAGTACGCATCCACATATATCCACCCATTTCCATCTCCAGAACCACCCAAAAATATTCTACTCCTAATCCGGGAGAGAATAACCAAAAACATTCTGCTATTTCTGTTTTCACCTGTGAAATAAATGCTCAAGTTATTTCGGTTAATACCACTTGCTACATTATTTAAAGAGGTCAGTGCTTTAAAAAAAGAGAGAAGATACGAGGAAATAAAAAGAGGCAAGTGCCCGGAACCTCGAAAGAAAAGAAAAAATGAGACGAGAGGTAAAAATGGACAAGTGTCCGACAGTAGAATTAGGGGTACCAAATACCCACCTGAGAGAAAAGAAAAAGAAAATACAGAGCATCTCATTCTCCTCAAAAAGTTTCAAAAGAGCAAGAAATGTATGTATCCCCTCAAAAGAGCACAAGCAGAATTAGACTTTCACCATTGTTATCACCATCATCACCATTCATTTGCCACAGATGCACATCTTGATTTCACTTATTGACTTGTTCTTATGGATCCATGGTTTGACTATGCAATAAATGTCTTGTAAGTATGTATTAGTTGTCTCCCACCTATGAGCTCTAGATATCAAAACCTTATTAGAGTAGGGTGAGAGAGAAGGCAATGCCACTATGCCTCATACCAAAAATACCACATACATTGAGAGAAGGCATACACCATTACTGCCTTGGTAAGGATCCAGAAATACCACAAAAGAGAGACTAGAGAGAGTCATACAAGGAATATCTGAGTTCTATTTGAAAATCTGTAAAAACTCCAGAGCTATAGTTAATCGAAGAACAAGAGACATGGCGCTTGACTAGACCGTTCTATCTTTTAACTGCTCAAGACACAAGTGACGATTGCAAGCCCCATGGTGGAAGGTAATATGAGCAAGTTTAAATCTTAATAGTTACCCTACCCTAGAGATGAGATCTTGTTTGAACGCATGTGTACCTTTAAGGCATGAAACCACTGCAGAAACTCTTGAGTTCACTTTGCTCAGGGACGAGCAAAGGTTAAGCTTGGGGGAGCTTGTTGACGGTCCTTAATGCTCACATTTAACCATCAACTAATCATGGAAAAGGACCTATATGCAATCAACACCCAGACTTAGGGTTTTATCTGACAGAATTCCATGAGTTTTGGTGTTTGTCTATTTCTGCAGGGGGTTATCAGGAAATACGGAAGAAAGGCCCACACGTCGGGTTTACATAGAGATATTAACGTGCCGCGCAATTTTCTATCGTCTAGAAGACTCCAGAAGCCACAAGAACGAACGGGAAGCCGAGAGGGCTCAGGGACAGGGCACCCGCCCTACTCCTTTGGGCGCCTGCCCACCTTCAGTGTCCAATTCGGACCCGTTTCGCGGATCACGCTCCACCGATCTAAAGGATCAAGGAAAACCATGCAATTAATGTCGGTTTGATCCGACGGCCCAGATTCATCCGAAAAGACTATATAAGCAAGGCCCCCTGGCCCCTGGAGAGCATACCTCTTTTATAGAATAAAAGTTAGGGTTTCAATTCTTCATCCAAGTAGATAGGATCCCTCTAGTTCCTCTAGTTCTAGTTCTAGTTCTAGTTCTTCTAGTTCTAGTTCTAGTTAGTTCTAGTTGTAATCTAGAGAATAGGGAGAGAGGAGGAGAGCGGAGCAGGAGCCGGATCTGTGGGATCTTCCTCAACATTATACTTTTGCAGCAACTGGTTCGTTCTTCATCGTTCTCCAAGTTCTTCAATTCATAATTCTGAGTTCTTTAATTACTTTTATTTACATTCAAGTTATTTATTGGATTCCCGCTTGCATCAAGTGCTCTAGTCTTTATAACACTAGAGTAGTAATTAATAGATTAGACGTGGTGTTTAGTCTTGCAATTACCTGGAATTGCACCCAATCTTGCGGATTGTTGTGGTATCCCTAGGGTAGTGACAGCCCTAACGGTCGACTTATTCCACTTTGTTCAGATCGGTGTTTGTAGGACCGTAGTCAGAGCTTCCTAGCCCCCTTCTCATCTCTTTTTGTGGTTAGTGTTCTTATGTGCCGAAATGAATAATCTTTGAAGTAATTCTTGATTCTTAGATCAACTAGAGAACTCTCAGGAAACTTCCTCTCTTCCCACCAAAAATAATTATATAGTTATCCTTGGGCAATCTTGGATCTTAATTAGTACACTCATGTTCCCTGTGGAAAATCGATACTCTGGAATACACCCGGGTGAACGCTACATCGGTATCCTTGCGCTTGCGGATTTTTCTGTTTGCGTTTAAAATACCCAACAATCATCACTTGAAGTTGATGACTCAACTTTAATCTTCTTGGCTTTGCCCTTGTGAGAAGCTTTGAGGGCCAAGGCCTTCTTCTCCTTCTCGGCCGATGAGGAGCCATCTTGGGGGTTCATGTGCATATACATCTCATGAGCATTGATCTTCCCCAATATTGCCGTTGGTGTAGCGGTGGAGAGATCGCCTTGATGAAGCACCGTTACTGTGCCCATATTTCTCAATGGGAAACACATAGTATCTTCCTTGCGACATCCGCCGCACTCATTTGAGTGAGACCAAGTCCATTTAGCTCCTCTACAATCACTTTCAAGCGAGAATACATTTCATTAGCATTTTCTTTAGGAAGCATTTCAAATGTATTAAGCTTGTTCATCACAAGGTGATAGCGTTCCTCGCGTTCACTCTTTGATCTCTCAGGGCACGCACAAAGCTCCTTCCATAGAGCATGGGCGGTTTTGTAGTACCGAACGCGGTTGAACACCTCTTTGCACAAGCCTCTAAAGATGTGGTTTTTGGCCTTCGCATTCCACTTTTCGTTCTATTGTTCTTGTGGAGTAAGAACGGCGTCTTTTGCTGGAGGGGTAAACCATTCGGTTGTGGCTTTTAGGCACTTTGAGTCACATGCCTCCAGGTATGACTCCATCCGTATTATCCAATACGGCAAGTCATCCCAATCGAACATGGGTGGCGGTCCATCCCTGTTAGACATCTTTCTCTAAGCAGTGAAGCCTAAATAATGAGCACTAGGCTCTGATACCAAAGGATCAAGATGCCCAAGAGGGGGTGAATTGGGCCTCTCTAAAAATTTAAGCAACCTATAAGCTCCAATTCAACCCCTTGTGCCTAGTGTGAATAGAGAGCTACCGGATAAAAGTTTTGCAACCAAGTTCCAATCCTATTCTAGCATGGCAATTCTAAGAATGTAAATACATAAAGTAAATGCTAGAAAGTAAAGGAGTAGTGGAAGAAAGTGCTTGGCGATGTTTTGCCGAGGTATCAGAGAGTCGCCACTCTCCACTAGTCCTCGTTGGAGGACCCGCGCAAGGGTCTTGCTCCACCTTGGTCCGCCAAGGACCAAGTGCTCTCTACGGGCTGATTCTTCGACACTCCGTAGTGGTGAATCGCCCAAAACCGCTCAGAAGCTTGACATGGGCCACCCACAAGAACTCCGGGCGGTCTTGGTGCCTCCAATCACCAACGAACAGTCTAGGTGATGGCGATCACCAAGCGTAACAAGCAAAGAACTCTCACTTGACCCAAACAAGGCACTAGAGAGTGGTGGATGCACACTTGTTTCTTGGAATTCCACTAGAGAAGGATTCTCACAAGAAATCACTCAAATCTCAATCCTCTTTAGGCTCTTGCTACTCTCTTGCTCCACAACAAGTTTCTCAGATGTTCAAATGGGCAAGAGAGCTCACTAATTCCAAAGGTCGGCCAACCGTTTTCCACTAAAAACAGGGTCACCGGACGTTGTTGATGTTGCACCGGACGCTTTGCACCGAGCGTCCGGTGACACTTCAACGGCTAACTGTACTGTCTCTGACAGGTCACCGAACACTACTTCCCAGCGTCTGGTGGCGCAGTTCGGTGCTCTAGGGAGTTTTACAACCTCCCTGAGTTTAAGTCCGGATGCTACCCGGTGCGTCCAGCACTAACGTCCGGTGCTCGGGGAGAGTTTACAAACTCTCTGGGTATGGGACCGGACACTGCCCGGTGAGTCCAGTGCCAGCGTCCGGTGCCTAACCCTAGGCACCAAACCCTCCAACGGCTAAGTGACCTCACCGAACGCACTCACAGAGCGTCCGGTGTAGCGTCCGGTGCCTACTTAGGCACCCTAACTTTGTCGAAACGCTACTGTTCAAAAACGAAGTTGGTTCCTCTCGATCTAACGACTATCTCTGAGCTGCCTAGTGCTAGGTTTACCAAGTGTGCACCACACCTAAACCTAAAGCCTTGCCTAAGTCAAGCTACTAGATCAAAGCCCCTCTTAATAGTACGGTCAAAGGAAAACAAAGTCCTAAACTACTCTAAGTGCCCTTCTTCACCATATGGCACTTAGACCTAGTCTAGTCTTGACGATGTCCATCCAACCTTTGAAAACCGAAACGATTTTCACTATTAAGTAGGCATGTACATCCCTGTTCATCGAGTACCTATTACCATGACCTCACTAATGACTTTGCCTCTGCAAAACACACGTTAGTCACAGTAATCAACATTGTCATTAATCACCGAAATCATTAGGGGCCTAGATGCTCTTTCAATCTGTTCTATGGTTTAATATGGTTCATATACATGATGATTTGCATTCATATGTGTGATACGATGTATTATGTTTCAATGCTCATACATCTTAGAGATGGCTGCACATTTCTCAACCCTTTAGTTAATTCATCAAAACCATCTAAGATCATCAATGAAGGTAAAAATTCAGAGATTCAAACCTTGGTAGATGTAGAATCATTGGATTTGAAATACATGAAAAATAAATCAAATCTGAATGTTCATCATATACTGAGTACTTGTGATATCACTGTTTCAGCAATAAAATATAACCAGAACATTTGTGCTAATTTGACTGGAACTCATGTCGATACAAGTGCTGAATTTCTTTTTGATGAGAGTCTTTGTGCATTGAATGATCCTTGCAGCACTTCATATAACAACAAACAACACCTCATCCAGTCGGTTACTTATGCTGATTTGTTTACAATGATATCTCCTCTTGAATGTTTGTGTTATACTATGCTTAACATGCCTATCAATATTGAACAAATGCTTGAAAAAATTTCTTACGTAACATCATTGAGTTCATTGAATACTACTCATAGCTTCCAGTTTACATTTATGTTGATTGGAGAACACGTTGTAGATACCTTCTAGGTTCATGCAATTTGTGTAACATATAACAAGCTTGCTGATTTAGACTAAAAAATGTTGAGAGATAAACAAAATGAGAAATCTTTTAAGATGCAACAAATGCTTGGTGTGGGGGTATAAACCCCTATACCCTTACGGCTAGACTTGGGCCAGAAGGCTTGGCCCATTATGAGACAAATCCGAGACTTGATCCAACTGCTTGGGGTTTCATGCAAGGAAGCAAGACGTGGAGATCATGTAGAATTCTAGTCGGTTAGAATAGGAATTGATATCAGACAATCTATGGCAATTGTAACCGACTAGGATTAGTTTCCAGATATTTAACCCTGCCCTCCGGACTATATAAGGAGAGGCAAGGGACCCCCCTAGGACACATTATTCTCTCAACACAAATCAATACAACCAGACGCAGGACGTAGGTATTACGCCCACACGGCGGCCAAACCTGGATAAAAAGCTTGTCCGTGTCTTGCGTCACCATCAAGTTCGTAGCTTACGCACCGTCTAACGATAAACTACTGCCGTGGGTATACCCCGAGGCTGACTGCCGACTAGCTTTCGTCGACAGTGGCGCGCCAGGTAGGGGTGTGCGTACAGCTTTTCTGGCGAACAAGATGGTCATCGTTCCAGCTTCCGTGGCCGTGCCTGAAGGCCTCACGTTCACTGTCGGCCAGATTACGTGGACAACTCACGGCGGCGGTCTCACCACCACAGCTTCGGAAGAAACCTAGATCCGATCTGGGACCACGGCGGCATCGGCTCCGACCACACCGGCACCGAGCGCTCGACCACCGCTTCCTCGTTACAAGGGAAAGAAGGTCGACGGCTCGGATCTCTTCCGAGCCCTTGATCGCGCCGATCTCAAGCTTCTCGAAGCTTCCCGACTAATGGATGGGATCTTGTGCCGGTCTGATCAAGCCACACCAACGGACTTCTTCAACTCCTGCCGGCCAACTCATGTCGTCATACACGAACGGCTGGGAACGTCTCTGACGATAACCTCCACCCCCTCAGGACGGTCCGTCGAACTCAAGGCGGATCCAGGTCAAGGTTCTCCTTACGGGCTAAACAACTCGGCCGTTCACTATTCGCGGCACATCCAATCCCTTTTCAACGAGGCTGGTTGGTTGCCAAAACAGAGCGATCGACCAGCTCGTCACTACGTCAACATGGTGACGATCCGAGAACTACGGGACGGCCAGGCTTCCAGCACAAACTCCAGCACTGGATCCGTTCCCACCGAAGTCATAAACTCCGAGGACGAAGACTACGACCTGGATTTACCACCGTATCCTCCGGGTTTCTCTCGCTTCCCGGTCTTTCCACCCCAGTGAGGAAACCTCGTCTTCAATGTCAGCGGCGATGAACCGGTCGTTGATGGAAAGACAGACGAGCAGAGGCAGCTCCGCGAGCAGCGCAATGCCGACCGCGCCCGACGACGCGCGGACGAGGAACGACAACTCCCGCCGCATAACCTCACCGATGCTTTTGACATGGTCGGGGATCAGCAAATCTACAAAACGCCAAGCGCTAACGTGGCTGTTGCCATGGCTAACCTAGATCGACTCCCTGATACTCCCGAGTGCCAGGGTGTCCGATCCAGCGTACGCGCACATCTGATCGCCGCGATGGGACAGACAGCCACTTTGCTCAAAAGAGTCCATGCTATCTCCTATGTAGAGGTCTCCTCTGACCAGGCCCATCGCCGCCGAACCTCACCACAACCCAGCGAGCACCACTGCAGCCGTTCCCCCAACAATCGTCGAAAAGATTCACGGGCGTGGTCGGGACGCCGGAGGCTACGGCGAGCAGAATCGCGGGCGTGATCAGGAAGTAAACCAGCACAGGGATCTTCGATACAACATCCCTCCCAAAGACGCCCGGGACCGCATCAACAGGCGCGCCACGGAGAGAGCAGTGCACGAAAACCTACGTCGCATTGAGTATGATGCAACGCACGGTCCCCTGGGCCTGAGACAGTTCTCCACACACCTCCACCAGGTCGTGTGGCCCCGCAATTTCAAGCTCGAGAAACTCAAAAAAATATGATAGCAAGGAAAACCCAGAGAACTGGATCACTCTGTACGAGCTCACAGTCTGTTCAGCAGCAGGAGATGAGCACGTCATGGCCAACTACTTCCTAGTCGTCCTTGACTAGGCTGGTCACCAGTGGCTCCTAGGCCTGCCTGAGGACTGTTTTGACTCCTGGGAAGAACTACGCCAAGCATTCATCGACAATTTCATCGTTACCTGCGAGTAGCCTGGGAACAAGTACGACCTCGAAAGGATAAGGGATAGAAAAAACGAGCCTCTGCGTGATTACATCCGATGATTCTCGGATATGCGCCTTAAGATCCCGAAAATTTCCCACGACGAGGCCATATCTGCTTTCATCATGGGGCTGCGCTTCCACGAAGCACTGAGGAACAAGCTATTGCGCAAAAGGCCAACGACGATGGCCGAGCTCCTTGCCGCGGCTAAAAATTACGCCGACGCCGACGACGCAGAAAAACTCATCCGGGACGATGCGAGAGGTCCCGACCAGCCTCCTCGACGAGACGACAGTCGAGGTCGTTTCGACAACAGGAACCATCATCACCCCGACAACCGCGACCATAGAGAAGGCTAGGACAGGCGGCGTGACAATCGCGATGACTTCAGAGGCAAGCGCCCTCGCGACCACGACCACGAGGTGAATATGGTCAAGCGTCCCAATGGGCGGCGAGACTACGAGGAAGACTACAACAAGACGTTGAAGGGGCCATGCCAACTGCACCCAAAATCCAACCACACGATGGAGGAATGTTGTGTCCTCAAAAACATCTACACGCGGCGTGCTGCTCAAGACGACCCCGCCAAGAAAAATGGGAAACAGGACGGGCGCGATCACGAAGACGAGGACGAGGTCCAGGATAGGGACCCACGACACCAGTATGTTAGTCCTACCGACGTGGTCCACTCCATCTTCGGGGGCAAGGTCTCCATCGAGTCTAAGCGAGAAAGAAAGCTCTTAGAGAGAGCCTGCCTCAACATAGACAGCACGGATGGCCTGATCGTCGATCCGAAATTTCCTCCCTGGTCACACAAGGAGATCTCCTTCAGCAGGAAGGATCAGTGGGCCGCCATCCCAGAGCCAGGACGTTTCCCACTAATCTTGGATCCTTGGATCAACAACATCAGGTTCGAGCGCGTGCTCGTCAACGGGGGAAGCTCCATCGACAACCTCTTTCACAATAGCTTACCTGCCCTCAAGATAACCCCAGCACAGCTAAAGCCATACGACGCTCAATTCTGGGGAGTCCTGCCAGGTCAAAGTTCAGTATCCCTCGGACAGATAACGCTGCCTGTCCAATTCGGAACATCCGACCACTTTCAAACAGAGTTCGTCAACTTTGTGGTCACCGACTTTGATGGAACTTACCATGCTATACTGGGCCGACCATCGCTGACAAAGTTCATGGGAGTTCCACATTACTCATACCTGGTCCTTAAAATGCCTACAGAGAAGGGTGTCCTAACTGTCAGGGGCAATGTCTACACCGCATATAATTGCGAGGAGGAAAGCTTCAAGATCACCGAAGCAATTGATCTTTCGATCCGCATGGCAGAAACAGCGGCTCAAGCTGCACAGCTCCCTCCCGACCAGCTCCGACTAGCCAAACAGGAGACCGCTAGGAAGAATTCACAGTCCAAAGAATACAAGGAAGTACAGCTGGTCGACGGCAGCCCCAAGAAGACGGCCCTTATTGGGGCCAATCTGGACCCTAAATAGGAAGACGCGCTCATCAGGTTTCTAAGAGACAACGTGAGCGTTTTCGCATGGAAACTCGCAGACATGCCCGGCGTCCCACGAAACCTGATCGAGCACTCCTTAAACGTCTCGAAGACCGCAAGACCCATCAAGCAAAAGCTGCGACGGTTCACTCGTGACAAGAAGGAGGCTATTAGGACAGAAATAACACTGCTTCTTGCAGCCGGATTTATAAAAGAAGTGTATCATCCCGATTGGCTCGCCAATCCGGTTCTTGTATGCAAAAAGAATAATGAATGGAGAATGTGTGTTGATTACACTGATCTCAATAAACACTGTCCTAAAGACCCTTTCGGTCTCCCTCGCATTGACGAGGTGGTCGACTCAACGGCCAGATGCGAACTCCTCTTCTTTCTAGACTGCTACTCTGGTTATCACCAGATCTCGCTAAAGGAAGATGACCAGATCAAAACATCTTTCATCACTCCTTTCGGCGCATATTGCTACACGACCATGTCCATTGGACTAAAAAACGCCGGAGCCACCTATCAACGGGCCATCCAGCAGTGCCTCCACGATGAGATTCGCGATGACCTCATCGAGGCTTACGTAGATGATGTCGTAGTCAAAACAAATGATGCGTGCACTCTAATCCCCAATCTAGACCGAACCATTAAGGCATTAATCAAATACAAGTGGAAGCTTAACCCCAAAAAGTGCATCTTTGGGGTCCCCTCCGGTCTACTGCTCGGCAACGTCGTCAGCCGCGACGACATACGGCCGAATCCTTCAAAAGTAAAAGCAGTGCTCGACATGCGACCACCTAAGAATGTCAAGGATATTTAGAAGCTCACCGGATGTATGGATGCTCTCAGTCGTTTCATCTCTAGACTGGGACAAAAAGGCCTCCCCTTCTTCAAACTCTTGAAGGCGTCGGAAAAATTCTCCTGGACCGAGGAAGCTGACGCTGCGTTCACCCAGCTCAAGACCTTCCTCACCTCACCGCCTGTTCTCACAGCCCCTCAGCCTATTGAACGCCTACTCCTTTACATCGCAGCAACAGATAGGGTTGTCTCCACGGCAATAGTGGTCGAGCGAGACGAACCAGGCCATGTCTACAAGGTCCAGAGACCCGTTTATTTCATAAGCGAAGTCTTAAACGAGTCCAAGACCAGGTACCCACAGATATAGAAGCTCATATACGCCATCCTAATAACGTCCAGGAAGCTTAAGCACTACTTCGATGGCCACTGGATCTTGGTAACCACCAGCTTCCCTCTAGGAGACATTCTGCGCAACAAGGATGCCAACAACAGAATTGTAAAATGGGCAATGGAATTATGCCCATTCTCCCTGGACTTCCAGAGCCTCACTACAATCAACTCTCAAGCCCTGGTCGATTTCATCGCAGAATGGACGGACCTCAATGAACCTTCCGTCTCCGACACCTCTGACCACTAGTCAATGTTCTTCGACGGGTCCTTAAACATCAACGGCGCTGGCGCCGGGATTCTCTTCGTATCGCCTAACAAGGACAAACTACGCTACGTACTTAGGATCCTCTTTTCGGCGTCAAACAACGTCGCTGAGTACGAAGCATGTCTACACGGCATATGACTAGCCGTCGAGCTGGGAGTCAAACGCCTCTACGTCCATGGCGACTCCGCCTTAGTTATCAACTAGCTTAACAAGGAAAGGGACACAACCCATGAGAAGATGGACCTCTACTGCAAAGAAATCTGCAAATGGGAATCCAACTTCTACGGCATAGAATACATCCACGTGGTCCGGGATAAGAACCAGACAGCGGATGCGCTGTCAAAGTTAGGGTCATCTCGGGCCCATATCCCGCACGGCGTTTTCGTTCAGGACATCCACGCGCCAAGTGTGGGCACAGACCTGGTCGAAAAGCAACCTAATGAGGCAATGCTCATAGACGACGTTACTCTGACAACCAGTAGCCACGACTGGCGCATCCCTTTCATCGGGTATATTTCATATGGGTCAGCCTTTCAGGATAAAACGGAGAACGAGCGCCTCAGTCGACGATCCAAGAATTACATACTGGTGGATAGCAAACTTATGCGAAAGAACGCAAGTTCTGAAGTGCTGCTCAAATGCATATCCCAAGATGACGGCATCAAGCTCTTGAATGACACACACGCCGGATCCTGCGGCAACCACGTGGCCTCAAGAACACTGGTCGGGAAGGCCTTCCGAGCAGGTTTTAACTGGCCAACCGCGGTCGCCGACGTCGAGAAGCTGGTCCAACATTGTGAACGATGCCAGTTCTTTGCCAAGAGGACCCACATACCTGCTCACGAGATTCAAACTATTCCGTCGTCCTAGCGTTTCGCCTGCTGGGGCGTCGACATGATCAGGCCATTTAAATCGGCTCCCGGCAACTTCAAGTTCGTCTTCGTGCTAATCGACAAATTCTTGAAGTGGATTGAATACATGCCACTGGTCAAAGCAACCTCCGAGAAAGCTGTGGAGTTCCTTAATCAAATCATACATAGATTCGGGATCCCCAATAGTATAATCACCGACTTGGGCACTCAGTTCACTAGGACTACAGGTCGACCAGAGGATAGTGGGCGCACACCATGCTGAGGACGTGCGCACCGGTGAATTCCCCGATGTGCTTGACGAACTGCTGGAGCCAGTCCCATGCCCATTGCGCCTTTTCTACCGGCGTCAGTCTCGGCGCGCGAGGCTAGTCTTCAGGGAGCTCGGGGCTGATCAAGTCAAGAACCGGAGCCACTCCTTTCCAAAGCTTGATGCAGTTAGTCTTTCAGGAGTCTCGGTCCTTGATCAGCTCGTCAAGATGTTTCTTAGTATTCACCTTGAGCACTACGAACCAAACATGAGGTCAGAAAAGGAGCGTTGAGTGACCAAAGAAAAAAGGGGTAGCACGGTTATCACCAGACAACTCTCGATTCCTGTTGCTCAGCTCCTCGCTAGCTCGGCGCCCGGCCTCCAGCGCCCCGGCAAGCTCCTGGCCGAGCTCCTCTTTCTCCTGCCGGAGGCGTGCAACCTCCTCCTCCAGGTCTGCAGGAATAATCCCTGGTCAACCAAACTAACTACGGGGCTACATACAGCCGCTAAGAATATACAACTGACCTCTCCTTTGCAGATCCTGGTCGGTCAACCGCCGATTGAGGTCGAGAAGGTGCTCTTCTTGAGCACTCATCTCGGTCGTCTTCTCCTCGGCTTCCGACCGAAGTCGATCCACCTCCGCAGACAAGGCCTTGTTCTCGGCCACAACGCCCTCAATTTGGTCGAATCACCATTTCCGGTACTTCGCCGTTTTCATTGCCCCCTGTAAGAAGAATACATGCTGAACTAGGAACATCGCACACAAGCGTCGAGCAGCGCAAAAGACCACTTATCTTAACCTCATCCACAAGACGTTTTGCCGCGCGCTCCCCCCTCGCGGCCTCATCCGTCTCCGTGAGCTCCTCATGTCCGTTGAAGTGGTCCCCGCGTTGGCGCCACACGTAGACGTGCTGGCGGCCATCCTGGGGACGACCTTGGTTCTCCTCCACGTCATCGTTAGAGGCCGTCCGGGTCTCCTCGTTCGCCGCACTACCACCGGCTGTGGTCGCAGGCATCACTGGCCCCTGGTCCAGGCCAGGGGAGCCTACGGACAAAGAGGCCCCTGCTCGGGGCGGTGTTGGGACTCCCCTTTCTTCGGCTGGTGGAGGAGTCGGGGCTCTACTCTCCTCCTCCACAACGTTACTCGGGGGAGGCGTCCTCGCAGCCTCCCCGTTCCTCGTCAGGGTGCTCACCGTGGCACTTGCCGGGGCCGGATGCTCCTCGGTGCTCTTAGCAGCGGTTGTCGCCGCAGGCTGCTCCGTGGTCTACAGCGCGGCGTCCCCAACGGCGGCTATAGGCTCGGCCGCCCTCTGGCCAGCAAAGTGGTCAGGGTCGACGTCCGATGCCGCGCTAAACAACAAGACGACATTTAAACAATGTCAGAAACAGCAACAAAATGCAGAATATCGCAGTACGATAGTAAGATTGTAAACTTACAGGTCAGAGCGCCTGTGTGTCGCGGTGAACCTCCTCCTGGTCCTACCGGTCGGTGCCTGTGCCCCCGTCTCTACGACGCGCGTCGGCTCGACGTACGGTGTAGGAGGGTCAATGGTCACCCGACCAGTGGTGACCGGCGCAACGTCCGGACGACTGCGCGGCCTCCGGACCAGAGAAGGCGCGGCCTCCTCCTCCTTGTCGTCGTCGTCGGTGATCCGGATGAGCCAACGGCGCTTTGGCGCCTTGCTGCTCTCTGCCGGCAGCGTCTCCGCAGGAGACGTATCCGCCACCAGTGGCCTTTTCCCCGACACTCTGTCTTCGGTGGTCGGGGCGGGGCGGTTCTGTTCCTCCTCGCTGCTGGTGTATCGGGGACACTCAGCAGCGTCGTCCTCTGGCAGGTCTATTCCCGCGGGATTCTCCATGCCGGGTGCTAGTGATATGTACACCGCGCACCGGTCAACGTCTCCAATCTGCAGCAACATCAAAGATGAGTCAATAGCTGGGAAAACAAGTACTCAGGAAGTGAATTTAGTCAGTAATATTACCTTAGGAGCTGGTCGTCCAAGCTTGAAGGCTTGCATCCGACCACCACTTCGATAAAGCTGTCGTCTGCAAAGTTGAACAGCTCGTTCAGCAGCTGTTGCACTTCTGCCTTCTCCAAAACTTCAGGACTCATCCTGGTCGGGTCCTGGCTCCTAGCATATTCGTACGCCGAGTGAACCCTCTTTTGGCAGGGCATCACCCGACGACAGATGAATTTGCCGAGCACTCCTGGCCCGTCCAAACGGGACCAGTCGATCAGCTTCATCTGGTCTTCCACCTGACCAGCGAACTGCGGGCGGTCCGTCCAGCTGACCCTCTTCTCGGGAATGTAGCCCACGTCGCAGAACGTGGAGCTGCCCAGCTCTTCCCTGACGTAGAACCACTTCTTGTACCATTCGGTGAGAGAAGTATTCCACGGGCAGTTGAGATACCGGTTCTTCATCCCATCACGCAGATTGAGGTATACTCCACCTGCAATCTTGGAGCCTCCAACTGCTCCCTTCTTCCTCAAGCAAAAAAGATAGCGGAAAAGATCGAAGTGCGGCTCTATTCCAACATAGGCCTCACACAGCTGGATGAAGGTAGAAATAAGGAGAATGGAGTTCGGGTGCAGATTGCAGATCCCGATCTCGTAGTAAAGAAGGAGACCCTGGAGAAAAGGATGGATAGGAATCCCAAAGCCTCTCTTGAAATAATCCTCAAAAACAACGATCTCACCAGCACGAGGCTCGGGATAACTCTCCCCTTCCGGCGCCCTCCAGCCGCTGAGCTCTTGGCTGTGCAGCAGCCCCATGCCAACAAGGTCGTTGAGGGACCTCACGCTGCTCCGGGATTTCTTCCACTCCTTCGCCATCAGCTCACTCCTTTTCTTCGAGACACTCTTCGCCATTGTAGCTGCTGAAGCACTCACGAGCTGGATGATCGAGGATAGAGGTTGCAGAGGAAGGAATGGCAAGAACAGAATGCTTGAAGGCAATGGCACGGTAAAGATTATGGGCGAAGAGTCAAGCCTTTATAAGCAACGGCTCCACCCCTTCCACTTCTCGCATTCTTGGGAAGCGAGCGGGCCCAGCGGCGGATGCGGCGTTTTGGTTTTCAACAATTACCGGCAGTTAATACGGTGGCTTTTTTATAATTGATGGTTTCCTTTTCTCGAACTGGGCAAAGTGTGTCTGTACAGTTGCCAGGCGCACCTTTTCAAGCAGCCATCTAACAACTTGCCAGGATGTCTCGTCACATCACACATTAATGCGGTAAGATGCTTTTTTCAAATAATAGACAAAAATTGGTGGAGGATCAATGTTCCTGGGGACTGCACCGACCACCGAGTACTGTATGCTCGGGGACTGGTCGACCAGTCTGCCAGTTTGGAGATCTGGGGACTGCACCGACCATCGAGCACTGTGTGCTCAGGGACTGGTCGACCAGTCTGCCAGTTTGGAGAACTAGGGACTGTACCGACCATCAAGCGTTATCTGCTCGGGGACTGGTTGACAAGTCTATACAAGGCTCATACTTCGCCTTCCAGCAAGCTCAGGGACTACATCGGTACGATGCATCTGGCGATGCATCTCAGTTTCCGAATTCCTTTGATGACTTTTCTTTTGACCCTGGCACCACGTGCCTACATCACCTACTACCAGGCTCGGGGACTAACTGGGCACACTTCACCTTGCGGTGAATATGCTTGCTTTTTTGAGGTCTATACTTTTCAGAAAAGTAAAGTGGGCACACTTCACCAGGAAAGAAATCTTTTTTAAATTAGAGCACCATGCATTGTTCGAACAACCTGCTTCTTCGATGTCAATGTTGATCAACTATCTTTTGAGTTGGTCAAAATACCGTTACAACTGTTTGGGCGACTTTTCTGCTTATTGAAGACGTCGAGCCTCACTAGTCGAGGAAGCTCAAGATGGCGTGTTACGTCACAATACATGGTGCTCGGGGACTATCTGTGGGGGTATAAACCCCTATACCCTTATGGCTGGACTTGGGCCAGGAGGCTTGGCCCTTTACGAGACAAATCCGAGACTTGATCCAACTGCTTGGGGTTTCACGCAAGGAAGAAAGACGTGGAGATCAAGTAGAATTCTAGTCGGTTAGAATAGGAATTGATATCAGACTATCTATGGCAATTGTAACCGACTAGTATTAGTTTCCGGATCTGTAACCCTGCCCTCCGGACTATATAAGGAGAGGCAAGGGACCCCCCTAGGACACATTATTCTCTCAACACAAATCAATACAACCAGATGCAGGACGTAGGTATTACGCCCACACGGCGGTCAAACCTGGATAAAAAGCTTGTCTGTGTCTTGCGTCACCATCAAGTTCGTAGCTTACGCACCGTCTACCGATAAACTACTGCCGTGGGTATACCCCGAGGCAGACTGCCGACCAGCTTTCGTCGACACTTGGTGCTTATAGTACCATCCACTTAAAGTTAGAAATATTGTGCAAAGGAAAGCCTATACACCGAAAAGTTGTTCATCCACACCTTGGAGCATTGAGTTTAAAAATTATACTTCTAAACCCTTGAATAAATTTTGCTGTCACAATAATTTTTGGAATAACATTAGTTCTCAACATCCATTTGATGAAAAGTTTGATCTTCTAAAGATAAAACATGATAACATGAATCAAATGATTGGATTGGAAGAAATTTTTGTTCTTCCATCCTCTAAACTGTTTGCAGGTTCACCAAAGTTGAGAGAATGTTTCTTACGTGGAAAAGAAAATAATGCAAAAATAATTCATAATGGAACAAATGAACAAAACAAAAGGAATGATTATTGGAATTATCAAGTACATCCACTCTATATTTTGTCTAAGCTGTTTTCAGGTAAACAAAAGTCGTGGATGACTTTTCTTGAAGGGAGGGAGGATAATGAGACCATACCAGGGCAATCAACATTTAAGCATCCACTCATGGTGAAAGCTAAACTTAATTCCAAATTATTTAGGGTTCCACATACAAGGCTACTACTTGGTTTATATGATTATAGATTCAAACACCTTGCTATCATGGAACAAGAAGATTGCGATGTTATCACAACATGACACATCGATGGCCTAGCACAACTCTTTGGATCAGAAGAGTTGGAGTCGAGGATGACTCCTTTTCAAGAGGGGGAGGATGATATGACCACGTCAGTAAGCAAGATGTCACAAGCTCCAAGTCAAACTACAACTACTCAAATTTTACCTACACAGACACCAGCCCAAGTCATCGATGGACCGATTACACGTAGTCGTGCAAAGAAGCTACAACAAGGGGACCACGCGCTACTTTGTGAGGTTCACTTTAACATTAATGAGAATTATATACTACCTAAGTGTTCTACCTTGATTGTACTCAGGTATATTAAAGAAGAGAAGAATGAATCGGACCCTGAACAACGGACTAGTGCAAATCCTAGAAGACACTACAAACGGACCAGAGAGTCAAAAACGGACCAGTAGGAGTCAAGAATGGACCAGTGCAAAAAAATCTTCATAATCTTTTGTTGACACCGTTTTTGGGCACGTGTCCATGATCGGTAAAGTGTGGATCAGCAAGATGAGATGGTATTGCTTGATCTACAGGGTGAGTTGCCGATGGAGGATGGTTGCCGATGGAGGGGCTATTCAGCGTGACTAAGCCCGTAGGTGATGGTGTGTTTGTGCCGATGGCTACGACAAGGAGGTCTGCCGATGCTACGAAGGGAGAGTCTGGAAGCTGCTGATTGGCTAGTGGGGATGTTCTGGTTTGTCCCGTGAGGACAGTTTTACCTTTTCCTTAGTTATTTAGATCGTTTTGTACACGGATTCTGTTTAAGTTTGGAATTCGAATTCTAGTCATATCTGGTTGTAGCTCTTTGAGCAGGGTATAAATGTAGACCCTAGGGCTTTGTAATGAGGACATCTATCAATCAATCAAACACAAGTTTTTACTCAAATTCCAGCATCTACTTTTTCGACGACTTCGTCATACTTTTTCCTTTTCATTACGAGTTCTTAGGAATTCGTCGACTTAAGCTCGGCGTGTTCTCAAGTTCCGTGTGAATACCTCTTGGCCGTGACATCCGGGCGCATCGCTGTTGTCAGGACCAAAGTGTTCAAGTTACCACCCTTGCCGATAGTAAGGTCAAATCGGCTGGCACGCCTTAACGTTTGAATCGGGTATTAGCCCTTTGTGTTTGCAGATCAGCTTTTGCACCAACACATCTTTTGGCACGCCCAGTGGGTCAGATTCAAGATCAAGATCGACATGTCGACTTCTGAGTTTGATCAAGAAAACGTCATCCCCGTGACAGAAGCCAACCTCAAGAATGAGCAGAAGCAAGCTATTGCTAAAGCCATGGAGGATTACAAGCAGCAATGCCTGAGGTCCTTCAGCATAAACAGGAGCGGCGAAGTGATCCAGAAGGATGCACTGCCGGCACCACGGCAGGTTACTTTTGAAGCCAATCCTGGCAAACTTCAAGAGATGGTTGACAGCGCTATCAACCGTGCTCTGATCAATAAAGCTGGTGTGCTGTCTAATACGGTTTTCAATGCCGTGGCAAGAACTTTCAAGGAACGACAGTTGCCACCGGATTATGTGGGCCCCACTTATCACCAACTAAAGTCACCGGTGGTCACGGCTCCATCGGCTGCTACGGCCGCTACGGGTTCACAAACTATCGTTCTTCCAAGTATGTTGGGAGTCACGAATACACAATCTACGCCGATGACAACCAATCCGCCGACTTCAGATGGGCAGATTAAACTCGCTACAGATCTGTTGACATCGGCAATGTCAGGATTGACTCCTCCTCCTAACTGGTGGGGTTATGGTATGCCTCCAGAGCTGACGCTGGGTACGTCGCATACGACCGATGTGAGAGGCAAGACTCCTATGGCATCGGCACCTCCCAATATGCCGATGAACCAGAGTCCCCAGTATACTACAACTACTACTGCAAGACCTTACACTGAGAATTCTCAAGCTCCAATGTTCCAGATGCCTAACGCATCGGCAGAGTCAATGCTGATGCAACAGAGGTCTATGGCTCAATCAGGGTATGTCAATTCAATGATGATGCCCAATTACCAGTCATCGGCAGGGCCTGTGCCGATGAACGCTAATAATGGATGGCTTGGGCAGCAAGTCTTTCCGCAAACGCCCCAAAAGAATCACCAGGCTACAGGGTTTCAACAAGGACAGATCTATCCCGGGTTCTAGAATCAGGGGATCCCTAACCAGCCAATGAATCTAGGGCAGCAAGTCGGCGGACAGCAAATTGGCGGGCAACAGCTTGGTGGTCCACAGATTGGAGGCCGAATGATCAATCCAATGTTTCATGCAGATCGTGCGCCGCACGGACACGTGGAAGCTTACCAGCAGGTGCCGGATCCGCAACCACCTCATCGACAAGATGCCGATGCTTATTGGGCCGATAAGATTGCTGAAGTAATGAGAGACCAATTCGAGATAAAACCCAAAGTCAATACTTACTCTTATCGGACACCGTATCCTCCCGCATATGATTTGATCCCGCTTCCACATCGGTACAAGGTACCGGACTTTACCAAGTTTTCTGGGCAGGATGACGCATCAACCATGGAGCACGTCAACAGGTTCATCATTCAATGCGGCGAGGCTGGTAACAGGGACGAATTAAGGGTTCGATTATTCTCGTCATCATTGTCTAGATCGGCTTTCACCTGGTTTATATCACTACCTCCCAACTCAGTGATTACTTGGGCCGATTTGGAGAAGCAACTCCACAAATACTTCTTTTCTGGGGTCCATGAGAAGAAGATTACCGATTTGGTCAAATTAAGGCAACGCAATGATGAATCGGTTGAATGTTTTGTGCAGAGGATACGGGAGGTCAAAAATAAATGCTATAGTCTAGTTTTAGATGATCGCCAGCTAGCCGATTTGGCTTTCCAGGGTCTGTTGCCACACATCAGGGACAAGTATGCTTCCCAGGAGTTTGAAAGCTTAAGTCATTTAGTGCAGAGAATTTCTGATCAAGATGTCAAGCCTTTTGAGCCCAAGAGAGCATGGAACAAAAAGGTATCTTTCGTTGATGAAGCAACAAGCTCAGATTCTGATGAGGAACCAGTCATCGTCTTGGCAGAATGTGTAAAAAATAAGAAGCCGATGTCTTGTCCTTTTGGACATAAAGAACTAGAGAAGTTCGCGTTTGACACCGCTAAGGCCGATAGGATATTTGACTTTCTGCTTCAGGAAGGTCAGATCAAGCTGTCTCCCAATCATGTGATCCCATCGGCTAACGAATTAAAGAGGATGAAATATTGCAAGTGGCACAATGCAACTTCTCACGACACCAATGAGTGCAAGGTTTTTAGACAGCTGCTGCAATCGGCTATAGAATCTGGAAGAATCAAGTTTGACAGTTCTAGGACCCAGAAGCTGATGAAGATCGATCAACATCCTTTTCCAACGAACATGTTGGATGCCAAGGGAAAGGCTAAGGTCTTGTTTCCTTAAGTACTAAAATTAATAATCAAATAAACATGAAAAAGGATCAATATGAAACAAACATCTAGAATTAGGGTTTTATCTGACAGAATTCAATGAGCTTTGGTGTTTATCTTTTTCTGCAGGGGTTTATCAGAAAATATGGAGAGAAGGCCCACATGTCATGTTTACAACGAGATAATTACGTGCCACGCAATTTTCCTCAATCTAGAAGGGTCCAGAAGCCACGGGAACGAACGAGAGGGGATTCGGGCTCGGGGGCAGGGCGCCCGCCCACCCCCCTTGGGCGCCCGCCCAGGTCAGGAGGACAATCAGGACTCTGCTTCGGGACTACGCTCCACCGACCTAAAGGATCAATCTAAACCATACAATCTATGTCGGTTTGATCCAATGGCTCACGTTCACTTGAGGGGACTATAAAACCAGACCCCCTGGCCCCTGGAGGAGAGAGGAGAAATCATTATTCAGAGGTAGCCATCAAAGTTAGGGTTTAGAGCTTCTCTCCCACAGAGAATTAGAATTAGCTACTCCCTAATCCTTCAAGTTTAGAGGTTGATTAGATAGCAATTAGAGAAGTAGAGCACTACGCTCTGGATTTGGATCTTCGGTAATAAAGATTGGTATTATTCATATCTTTCTCTAATTCTATTGTTCAAATTGCATTATGTCTTTAATTATTATGTTCTTAGTTTGCTCTAGTTCTATATTTGATATAGTTCTAATTGATAATGAGTTTATGTATAAGTTTGTAAAGCGCTTAGCTCTTGACACGAGGGAGTTAGGTGATAGATCACATGTGAGCGTGGTGCTTAGATGTTATTTATCTGCAAATGTATCCTATTGGCCGAGTCGTGTGGTAGTTCGCGATAGTGATAGCTTCGTTGATTCTTATATAGTCCACCCTCCGTTGATAGGACAGGCAGAACCGGTATTGTGGAGTAAGTCATGCGATGTTCTGATTTACTTTATCAATGTTCCTTATACATGAATGAAGAGTCTTTTATGCTATACATGATCTTGTAGATAACTAGAGTAGATTATGACTTAGTAGTTAGTAGATAACTTAGAATCCATTTTCTAGCTAATCCGACATCACCTACATATATGAGGAGTAGTCTATTTTCTAATCGTTGTGTTATCTACCCATGAACTTATAATTCATTATCATTATCTTTATGGTTTACCCCTGCTAAAGTATGTGACTGTGTGACGAGTTTCTCATTAGTAATCATGTTCTTGCAAGTTTATCTCTAGTCTATGCCTTGATAGATTTTGTCCCTTGATTTAATTCCATCTTCTTGAGATCCCTTGAGCAAAATTATAAATAACGATACCTGGAATACTTATCCTGGTGAAATGTTACAATGAGGTGTTTTATCTGTGCGCTTGCGGATAGAATAGATTATTCTCTAGAGAGCCTTTACATTTATAATTACCTTTGTACACTCTGGCGCCATGCTAGGGATGACAACCTAGTATCTAAGTGGTGTTAGCTAGTGTCAACAAGCATTTCTGGCGCCGTTGCCAGGGACTTATAGGAATCATACGAGTCTCAGGAATAAGTCATAAAAGGGAACAAAAGGGTAATATTAAGGAAAGCCAGAAAATCGGTCAAGGTTATTCATATAAAATATTAGACTAGACTATAGAGAAATAATTGCATAAAACAGCTACTAAGTGAGAAATCATAACAAGGCACCGCTGCTTTGGCAGGTTCACCCTGTTGTTTTTCTATGTTTATATTTTTATACAGGGTATAACAGGATTGACTTTGGGTACATTCAACTCTTCATCATCAGAACCAAAGCAATCAAGAGAAGAAGAAGCTAGCTACCAATTGCTGAAGCTATGGCACAAAATACCTTGCAAGAATTCTCTGCTCCAAGTCTTGACAACATTCCAACTGGTCCAAGATTTGCAGTAGAAGAAGGAATACCTGAGTTTGAGCTCAAGTCAAGCTCATCAATTTGGTACAAGCTACACAATTCAGTGGAAAGGCACATGAAGATGCCAGTGCACACTTGCAGAATTTCTTAGAGATTGGGAGCACAATCCACATCAACGGAGTTGACAAAGACGTCATACTGCTTCGCCTTTTTCCATTCTCACTAGAAGGAAAAGCGAGGAAGTGGTTCTACACTCATCAAGATAATATCAACAACTGGACGAACTTGTCAGATGCCTTTCTATCAAAGTTTTTCCCTATAGGCAAAACAACTGCCTTAAGAGGAAATATTGTCAGTTTCCAACAACAGACGACAGAAGCCATTTCAGAAGCATGGGAGCGTTTTCAAGGATACATATCAAATTGTCCTCACCATGGAATGGCCACATGGTTACTTATGTAGACCTTCTACCATGGATTAACCTAGAAGGCTCGTGAGTGCCTAGATGCATCTGCTAAAGGATCATTCTTGGAGCTTACAACTGGAAAAGCAGAGATACTTTTGGATAAGATAGCAGAAAATCAAAGCTGGTTCCAAGATAAAGCTCAACAATGTCATCAAACTGAAGAAATACCAGAAGAAGTAAACCATTATCAACTAAGATGGAAAATTTGCTCCATTGGATTGACCAGAGGGCCAAGTTCAAAGAAGATCAAAGGGCCATTGAGACAGCATACAAATATCAACCAACTTCAAGTCAACCCAATAGCAAAGGTATGAATTTAGGTAATATTTTCAAGCAACTTTCAGTAAAAGAGATAATTGCTCAACAAACCAAAATTAATGATGAAGTTAAACAAAGGCTAGATACAAATGAATCATCTCTAAAAGATATACACAATAAAATGGATTTTCTACTAACTGCCTTTGATGAGCAAAACACTCTTAATAAAAGGGTAGAGCTTAAATTAATAAAGATAGCTGGTGCACTGCCTGTTGCTACTAACCTTGAGCAGGTAAAGAATATAACTACTAGAGGAGGCAAAGCTACCAGAGATCCACCATACCCAAAAGAGAAACAAAGAACATCAGCACCAGTGCAACCAGCAGTGATAGAAGAAGAAAGCCCAGTTGAAGCAGAAGATCTGCTCCAACCACCAAGAACTAGAGAAATGAGGAAAGATTTTTACGACACCAACTATTTGCCATTTCCCAGAAGAAACAGAGGACTGCAGTCGGATGAGCAGTTTGGTAAGTTTGTAGAGGTCATTCAGAAATTATATGTCAACATACCTCTGCTCGATGCCATACAGGTACCTACATATGCAAAGTACATCAGAGATATTCTTAACAAGAAGAGACCACTGCCCACCACTGAGGTTATCAAGCTGATGGAAGAATGTAGTGCGGCCATCCTCAACAAACCACCAAAGAAGAAGGAAGACCCCGGATGCCCCACTATTGATTACTCAATTGGAAACCAACACTTCAACAATGCACTTTGTGATCTCCGAGCAAGTGTCAGTGTGATGCCAGCATCAGTCTACAAAAAGCTTGATCATGCAACCTTAGAACCAACATCAATGTGCCTACAACTAGCGGATCAATCGGTTCGACACCCGCTGGGCATCGCCGAGAACATTCCAGTCAAGATCAGAGATTTCCTGGTGCCACTAGACTTCCTAGTACTGGACATGAGTCCTGACTCAAAAGTGTCCATCATCCTTGGAAGGCCATTTCTGAGCACTGTCAATGCCCACATTGATGTCGGGAAGGGAGAAATCAAGTTCAACATAAACGGTCAAGAAGAACACTTCACATTCAAACCCAGACCAGAGAGAGACTCTACAGTGAAGGAAGTTCATAAAGAACCATTGGAGACACCATCTCCGGAGGAAGGTAACTAAGAAGATTAAAAGATTTGGAGGTCCAGCTTGAGGGACCTAAAAATCCCAAACCCTCACCGGGAGGTAAATCGGTATTTATCCGCATTATTAATTTTCTCATATTTAAATTCTTGCATAATTAAATCTTGCATTAGTCACATTTATTCATAGCATTATTATAATAATCAAAAGCCCCATATAAATAATATTCGTGGTGTGTAACAACCCATATTTATTAATTATTGTGGAGGCACAAAAAAAATTTTTCCATTATCATTTTAATTAAGTTTCAATTCTCATAGATTTTTCCTGCATTATATTTAATTATATTGATCTTCTAGAAGCATGACCCACACTCTTTGGGTCCCACATGTCATACACTTCACCTCACATATATCCCATCACATAATTTCATCCACCAATATGTTTCCACTCACCTGACATCTTTCTACCGTCCAACCACTACCAACACAACATTATTCTGCGTGAGATCAAAGCAAGGAAGCAAGTGGAGAGAGGGCAGCCAGGATGGGCATCACAAGTGGGCGCCCACCCACCTACCAAGGGCGCCCGCCCTGCTCCCTCTTCCTCCTATAAATAGCCACCTTCTACCTCCATCCTCTCCACACAAGCACTCCAGAAAACCACACAAGTATCAGTTTCCAGAAAGAGCTCTTGTAGTGAAGAGAGAAGAGAGTAGAGAGAAAGAGAAGAGTGGAAGAGAAGGTTGGGAGAGTATTTATCACCTAGCAAGTAGTGATCCCGTTGTCTAAGCGGAAGTAAAAGTTGTTTAGGGGAGGCTCTACCAAAATAGAAACTTGTCTTGAACGATTAACCCCTGGACTACTGACACTCCGGATAGCTGACCACTAACATTTTATCACACATTTTCCACCAGTTGTGTTTTTGCCAACTTTTGTTTGCAGGATGTTTAAGAAGGTGAAGAATGCAGGGAAGGCTGTCAAGAACATTGGTACAAGGAGTTCATCCCGACACTCCTCACAGCCATCAGAGATGAGCATCGACCCGACACCCACACAAGCTCCATCATCTTCATCAGGTTAGCAAGTTAAGGTTCTTCTCAAGATAGGAGACCTTGGACTGAAGACCCGAAGAGAGAAGGAAGTCTATCAGCAATTGAAGAATAAAGATTTCATTCATACCCCTACTCTCGATCCAACCCTACTACAAGAAACAGGTATGGACACTGAATTTGACTTAATTTTTTAGATGATGGCTTGGACAAATTTTTGGAATATAACTGAGCTGGGTTCTCGTCTTCTCACCCTCGAATTTCTTTGCACTTTACAATACTATGAGAGAGGAATTGTTTTTTGGATGTTCAAACAGGAAATTATGTTATCTTGGAGGGAGCTGAGCGACCATCTTGGTTTCTCTTCAAGATGCATCCTAAACATTGACTCCGATTTACCCAACTTTGAGAGACACCAGTTTTGGAGAGAAATATCTAGAGATAATTTTTACAGTCAAGCCCGAACCAGTGACATGGAACACCCCACTCTTAGGGTGTTTCACAAATGGCTTGGGTACAATCTTTTCTATCGTGATGATATTAGGAAAGTAAGAGTAGGAGATTTACAACTTTTATATGCTGCTATTAGTAAAGTACCTACTTCACCTGTTACACTATTAGTTTCACATTGGCTTAGTATACCTAGTCTTCAGGGACCAGTAGGATGTACTTCACTTATCACTCGTCTAGCCTCTAATCTTCACTTACTAGAAAATTCATTGTTGGACTTCATAGAAGAATTAAGAATTTATCATGGCTATGACACATTTAGACAAGCTCGGATGTTAAAGAAAGAGGGGAATATAATGTATATCCTGTATGATGATAAAGGCAAGATTCGGTTACCTAACACGAACCTTGGCCTCTACGCTGTGCAAAACTTTTTGATTGAGATTGCAGCAACACCAGTGAACCAGAGAACTCCACAGCGAGTGGCATCTGAAAGGATAACCACTCACCGAGAACGCACTTGGTATGGAGCTGACCCCGGACCAGAAGAAGCAGCGCACCTGCATTATTGCGATTACAACCCTCGAGTCCTTCGAGACCCATGGGCTCGACATGCGCAACCACAAGAGCCAACAGAAGGGACATGGCCGGAGAGCCAAGATCACCAGTGGACAAACCCGCCTTTTCATACGGGCAGGTACTCCACTGATCCATATGGAGCTTCAGGATCCAGACCTCCGCCCCAATTTGATGCAGGACGATACTCCGACGCCTCCTACGCCTTCACGAATGACTACTATCAAGAGGCCGGTGCTTTCTTCACTCGCACCGACAACACCCTCCTCGACATCCAGAACACGCAAGCAGAACATGGAAGACTCCTGGAAGAGCAACAAAAATGGAATCAGGACCATGCCGCTGCAGTAGAAGAGCTGAGACAAGATACAACAACAATGAACGACAACATCACAACCATGATGCGGTTCTGGAACATCGGGTAAAGACCGACGTCAACATCCAGCTTGGGGGAGTTCCTCCAAATTTATCAAGTAAGTTTTTATTTGCTCTTCTTATTTATTCTATTCTATTTTAGTATTTTATTTTAAAGGAAAAACCTAGAAAACCAAATAAATATTTTTTTGCTTTAAATTACTGCACTTTATAAACATGAAAACAAAATAAAAAGAGTGTGTAGATAAGTGTGCTTTATTTTTCTGCTAAGTTTAATCTCTAGAAAAAAATGAAAAGACCAAAAATATGCATGATGGAAATGATGAACAGTTGCTCTGTTTGGTTACTTACAAGTACCTAGCTTTTATATTAGAGTTCTTCCAGGAATTACTAAAACTAAATTTACTATCTTTGGGAAGCATAAAACTAAAGTCTAGGTAAGAGAAAGGCATGATATAAAGTTGAGCTGCTGTTTATCTTGTTCCTACTACACTAAGTTCTAGAGATTTATTTTGAAAACTTACAAATCACATGATGAGTTCCTAGCATAACAAAACTACCTACTACAGCCATATTTGCTATAACATCTTTTACTATATTTACATTGAGTTTGATCGAGCTGTGTTGACTCTTAGGAGCTTTTCATATGGTTAAATTAAGATATTCACTTGCACGCATCTACCACAGCATTCATCATCAATCATTAAAATTTCTAAAAATATTATCACTCACTGTCCCAAGTACTGTTATTCTCTCTCTCTAAAAAGATTCAATGCAGAAGAGGCATGGGTTATGCAAAAATATACGAGGAAATAAAAAGGGGCAAGTGCCCGGAACCTCGGAAAAAGAAAGAAAAAGAGTGAGACGAGAGGTAAAAATGGACAAGTGTCCGAAGTAGAATTAGGGGTATCTACTACCCACCTGAAAAAAAAGAGAGAAAGATTGCCCATGTTCTCCCAAAGCAAAGATCAAAGAAGATAAGAGATAGCAATATGAGGAGCAATGAGAACTAAGTTTTATTATCACTTATGCATTTTCACCATCACTATCATTTACTCCATCACACATGCATGTCTTGATTTAATTATATGCTGAGTTCCTTTGGATCTATGGTTCGATTAGACAACATATGTATGAGCTGTTTTCACTCCTATGAGCTCCACTTAAATATTCCATTAGCTATAGGTAAGTGACATTATGGTAAGGATCCACAAATACCACATATAGAGAGACTTGAGAGATTATTGCTGGGAACTCTGAGTTTTATTTCGAAAACTTATGAAAAACTCTAGAACAAAGGTGAAGTATAGACAGGAGGAATAGTTCTTGACTTAACTATTTTGTCTTTTGATTACTTAAGATTTAAGTGCAGGTACTAAACTCCATAACACTTCACTCTAATCTGGAAGAATTTTTATGTAAAAGCATGTGTGCCTATCAGGAAAGAAAACATCGAAGCAACTCCTGATCCATCTGAGTTTAGCTGTTTCCTCAGGGACGAGCAAAGGGTAAGCTTGGGGGAGTTTGTTGACGGTCCTTAAGTACTAAAATTAATAATCAAATAAACTTGAAAAAGGATCAATATGAAACAAACATCTAGAATTTGGGTTTTATCTGACAGAATTCCACGAGCTTTGGTGTTTATCTATTTCTGCAGGGGTTTATCAGAAAATATGGAGAGAAGGCCCACATGTCATGTTTACAACGAGATAATTACGTGCCGCGCAATTTTCCTCAATCTAGAAGGGTCCAGAAGCCACGGGAACGAAGGAGAGGGGATTCGGGCTCGGGGGCAGGGCGCCCGCCCACCCCCCTTGGGCGCCCGCCCAGGTCAGGAGGCCAATCAGGACTCTGCTTCGGGACTACGCTGCACCGACCTAAAGGATCAATCTAAACCATACAATCTATGTCGGTTTGATCCAATGGCTCACGTTCACTTGAGGGGACTATAAAACCAGACCCCCTGGCCCCTGGAGGAGAGAGGAGAAATCATTATTCAGAGGTAGCCATCAAAGTTAGGGTTTAGAGCTTCTCTCCCACAGAGAATTCGAATTAGCTACTCCCTAATCCTTCAAGTTTAGAGGTTGATTAGATAGCAATTAGAGAAGTAGAGCACTACGCTCTGGATTCGGATCTTCGGTAATAAAGATTGGTATTATTCATATCTTTGTCTAATTCTATTGTTCTAATTGCATTATGTCTTTAATTATTATGTTCTTAGTTTGCTCTAGTTCTATATTTGATATAGTTCTAATTGATAATGAGTTTATGTATAAGTTTGCAAAGCGCTTAGCTCTTGACGTGAGGGAGTTAGGTGATAGATCACATGTGAGCGTGGTGCTTAGATGTTATTTAACTGCAAATGTATCCTATTGGCCGAGTCGTGTGGTAGTTCGCAATAGTGACAGCTTCGTTGATTCTTATATAGTCCACCCTCCGTTGATAGGACAGGCAGAACCGGTATTGTGGAGTAAGTCATGCGATGTTCTGATTTACTTTATCAATGTTCCTTATACATGAATGAAGAGTCTTTTATGCTATACATGATCTTGTAGATAACTAGAGTAGATTATGACTTAGTAGTTAGTAGATAACTTAGAATCCATTCTCTAGCTAATCCGACATCACCTACATATATGAGGAGTAGTCTATTTTCTAATCGCTGTGTTATCTACCCATGAACTTATAATTCATTATCATTATCTTTATGGTTTACCCCCTGCTAAAGTATGTGACTGTGTGACGAGTTTCTCATTAGTAATCATGTTCTTGCAAGTTTATCTCTAGTCTATGCCTTGATAGATTTTGTCCCTTGATTTAATTCCATCTCCTTGAGATCCCTTGAGCAAAATTATAAATAACGATACCTGGAATACTTATCCTGGTGAAATGCTACAATGAGGTGTTTTATCTGTGCGCTTGCGGATAGAATAGATTATTTTCTAGAGAGCCTTTACATTTATAAACACCTTTGTACACTCTGGCGCCATGCTAGGGATGACAACCTAGTATCTAAGTAGTGTTAGCTAGTGTCAACAGGTCTTAACATCGGAAGCGGCCGAAAGGAGTGCATCGGTAGATCCTCAGCATCAGGTCACTACTGCTGATGCAAGAGGAAGAGGATTGGTCCAGGAAGGAACCAGCTCAGGAAGGCCTCCCCGATCTGGTATCGTTATAACCCACAGAAGGCCTCGAGAGAATTGGCAACAACGTGAAGATCGGTACCGACGCCAGCAAGAGGACTATCGTCGGGAAGAAGAAAGACGCCGACAAGAATGGAATCGGCACAGGGATCATTGGAATTGCCCGTTCTTCATCCATTGTTGGGAGGAGAATATTAAGCTTCCCACTGTCAGGGATTGCCCTGAGTGTAATGGTTATGATCGGTATGATAGAACCGATCGGCGCTATCACGACGACAATCGGCGATCAAATGGGCCGATTAGAGGAAGAGCATCCGTTCACGATCGGCTGGGGGGTATGCTCAGCGTGCACGACAGGCTTGGTGATCGTGTTCAATATTTTCCTAGGAACCAGGAAGAACTCGAAGAAATGGCTAATGCGCGGGTTCCCGATGAGTTCATATTTTGCAGGGATGCCAACACGCATCGGATGGAGTCGAGGGAAAATCATCGCCCAGCGGCAAGGCAGAAGCCGCTTCCTCCATGGTGTCCAGAGGGGTTGACCAGGACACAGAAAAGGAGGTTGCAGCACGAAAGGCGAGAAGGGCTAAGCAAAGGCGAGAGCTCTGGTCAGTCTGGGGATCAGCAGCAATCAGATCCCAAGGGGGAAGGTCCATCGGCAGATGTCAACATGGTCTTTATGTTGCCGATGGAGTTCCTTGCGCCATCCAGTGATGATGAGCTAGAATTTTCTGACCAAATAGCTCAATTGGCTCTGGATCCGATGACAGCTATCTTCGAAAAACCTGCCGATGATGAAAGACAACATCTCAAAGCTCTATTTGTCAAAGGAAGAGTTGATGGGCAGCCGATGACCAAGATCCTAGTTGATGGTGGAGCTGCTATTAATATCATGCCGTATGCGGTGTATCGGAAACTTGGGAAAGGGGATCAGGATTTGACCAAGACCGATATGATGCTTAAAGACTTTGAAGGGATTGTGTCTCCAGTCAAGGGGGCAACATGTGTAGAATTGACCATCGGCAGCAAAACCTTGCCGACAACCTTCTTTGTGATCAGTGGAAAGGGTGCTTACAACTTACTGTTGGGAAGAGATTGGATTCATGCTAACTGTTGTATCCCGTCTACAATGCACCGATGCTTGGTTCAATGGGTGGGTGACAAGATTGAAATTGTCCTAGGAGATTCTTCTTATGTCATCGCATCAGCAGAAGCAGACACCTATGAAAGGACTAAGTGTATTTCAGGAGAAGTTTGGGAAAAGGATTTTCTCAAGGTTGCCGATTACGAAATTCCACCGATCCAAGCAGTCGGTTCTGATGAAGGTTTTTAATGGATAGGTTCGCCGATGATGGAAAATTAGGCCAGGGATTCACATCGGCCGATGATCTAGTAGAGGTAGATATAGGTGGTGGTGATAAGCCTAGACCTACTTTTATTAGTGCTAAGTTAGATTCTGAGTGTAAGCAACAGTTAACCGATTTGTTAAAGGAATATAGAGATTACTTTGCCTGGGATTATACTGAGATGCCTGGATTGGACCGATCAATTGTTGAACATCGGTTACCTATTAAATCTAGATTTCGGCCACATCAACAGCCAGCTCGCCGATGTAATCCTAATATTCTTCCTGACATCAAGGCCGAAATAACCAAACTTATTGAAGCCAAATTTATTCGGCAATGTCGGTATGCCGAATGGATTTCCAATGTTGTTCCGGTCTACAAGAAGAACGGGAAGCTTCGGGTCTGTATTGATTTCAGGAATCTCAATAAAGCTACGCCGATGGATGGGTATCCAATGCCAGTTGCCGATCTGCTGGTTGACGCTGCGGCTGGGCACCGGATTATTAGCTTTATGGATGGCAATGCGGGATACAATCAAATATTCATAGCTGAAGAAGATATTCCAAAAACCGCATTTAGGTGCCCTGGTCATGTTGGATTGTTTGAATGGATAGTCATGACCTTTGGCTTAAATAATGCTGGTGCTACTTATCAAAGGGCCATGAATTTTATATTTCATGAGTTCATCGGCAAGCTGGTGGAGATTTATATTGATGATGTGGTGGTAAAGTCTGAAGACTTCGCAAAGCATCTTTCCTATTTACGAAAGGTGTTGGAATACACAAGGAAGCATGGTTTGAAAATGAATCCCAATAAGTGTGCATTTGGTGTATCGGCGGGGCAATTTCTTGGTTTCATGGTGCACCAGAGGGGAATTGAAATTAGTCGAAGATCTATTGATGCCATCAATAAGATAGTAGCCCCCACCAACAAGATCGAGCTCCAATCCTTGATTGGCAAGGTAAATTCTATCAGATGGTTTATATCTAACTTATCTGGTAAAATTCGTGCTTTCAGCCCTCTTCTTAAGTTAAAGGCCGATCAAGAGTTTGTTTGGGGGAAGGAACAACAGTCGGCTCTAGATGAAATCAAGAAGTATTTATTAAATACTCCAGTTCTAATTCCACCTCAGCAAGGGAAGCCCTTCAGATTGTATTTCTCTACCGATGGGATGGTCATCGGTTCGGCTTTAATTCAAGAGTTTGAAGGGAAGGAGCGTGTGATTTATTATTTAAGCAGAAGGTTGATTGATGCTGAAACCAGGTATTCGACTATTGAGAAGCTGTGCTTGTGCTTATATTTTTCTTGTATCAAGTTAAGGCACTACTTGTTATCGGCCGAATGCACTGTTATTTGCAAGGATGATGTGGTCCGGTACATGCTATCCATGCCAATTATGAGTGGCAGGATCGGTAAATGGATTTTGGCGCTGTCGGAATTCGATTTGCATTATGAATCGGCTAAGGCAGTTAAAGGGCAGATTATGGCCGATTTCGTAACTCAACATTGCGGTACAGTGGAAGCTTTGGAAATTGTGCCTTGGACACTCTTCTTTGATGGATCCACATGTGATCGGGGGGCAGGAATCGGCATAGTGTTAGTTTCCCCTCGGGGAAGGAAGTATGAATTTTCCTTACCGATTGCTGCCACGTCGACAAATAATCAAGCTGAGTATCAAGCCTTGATAAAGGGGTTAGAGTTATTGAGAGAAGTTCATGCTGATGCCGTTGAGGTTTTCGGGGATTCTATGCTGGTTATAAATCAATTGGCTGGGAACTATGAATGCCGGAGTGGAGTTCTCATAACTTATTACGAGAGGAGTATGCAACTGCTAAAAGAGTTCAAAGACATCCGATTAGAACATGTTCCTCGGTCGCATAATGAAGAGGCCAATCGGTTAGCTCAGCATGCCTCGGGATATCAGCCTATGATTAATACGATATCGGCAATTGGTGCCGATGATTGGAGAAAAGAGATCATTGATTATTTGAAGGATCCATCTAAGAAAGTTGAAAGACGGGTTCGGTTTCAAGCTACTAAGTATGTGCTCCTCGAAGATGAAAGGTACTACCGAACTATTGATGGAATTCTTCTTCGATGCTTGGGTGATGATGAAGCTAGAAGTTTGATGGGAGAAATCCATGAAGGGGTATGTGGGGCACATCAGTCGGCTTTCAAGATGAAGTGGATGATTAGGAGGAATGGATATTACTGGCCGACCATACTTGAAGATTGCTTCAAATATTTCAAAGGATGTCAAGGGTGTCAAAAGTTTGGCAATATTCAAAGAGCACCCGCATCGGCCATGAATCCTATTATCAAACCTTGGTCGTTCCGGGGATGGGCTATTGATCTGATCGGCCAAATTTATCCACCGTCTAGCAAGGGGCATAAATTTATTTTGGTTGCCACCGATTATTTCACTAAATGGGTTGAAGCCATTCCTTTGAAGAAGGTCACATCGGCCAATATGATTGATTTTGTGAAGGAGCACATTATTTACCGATTTGGGATTCCTCAGACGATTACTACCGATCAAGGCACTATGTTCACATCAGGAGAGTTTGATGAATTCGCAATCGGTATGGGAAATAAAGTGTTGAATTCCTCTCCTTATTATGCTCAAGCTAATGGGCAGGCCGAGGCGTCTAACAAAGGAATTATTAAGCCTAACAAACGGAAAATTGAAGAAAATCCTAGAAGGTGGCACACATTGTTGAATGAAGCCTTATGGTCCTATCGGATGGCTTGTCATGGATCAACTAAGGTTTCACCTTATCAGTTGGTATATGGACATGATGCAGTGTTGCCTTGGGAAATTAAGGCTGGATCTAGGCGACTCTCTTTTCAAGATCAGTTGGCTACCGATGATTATGCTACTTTGATGACAGACGAGTTGGATGATCTAGCAGGGCATCGGCTAAGGGCTTTGATGAGTATAGAAGAGAATAAGAAAAGGGTTGCCAGATGGTACGATAAGAAGGTAAAGGCTAAGGAATTTGCCGATGGAGACTTGGTGTGGAAATTAATCTTACCGATCGGGACTAAAAGTTCAAAGTTTGGAAAGTGGTCTCCCAATTGGGAGGGTCCCTATCGGATAAGTCGATCTCCTCCTGGTAATGCCTACATTTTGGAAACTCTCGAAGGATTCGAATTTCCCAGAGCATTAAACGACAATTATCTGAAGAAGTACTGCCCCAGTATATGGGTCGTTGCATGAAGATTTAAATGACGATAACACTCCTATCGGCTGGATTAAAATGCATCTGGGGCCGGACTTAATGTTGCAAAAGGTGCCGATAACAGTCCTATTGGCTAGACTAAATATCAAGAGAGCTAAAAAACAGAAAGAAGCCGATGTGTTGCCGATGAGAAGCTCACACTTAGCAGCGCTTGGATAGCCGATATAGCGCGTAGGCGGATCTGGTTGGCTGCTTCTATCTCTTTAATGTCTTCATCAGCAGAGCCTTCTATCGGCTTCAACTCCTTCTTCAACTGAAGCGCTTTGCGACCATGAGCATTTCGCTCTTGCTCGAGGAGCTTGATGGTCTCTGGCAGTTGGCTTTCTTCCTGTTGGGCTTGGGACAGGGCATTCTCCACCTGTTTGAGTTCTGCCAACAGGGCTTCTCGTTTTGCCGATAGGTCAGAAATCTTCTGTTTTAGTGTGTCTCCCGAGGACTTCAGGGTGCCGATGTTCTTGTGCTTCTCATCGGTAAAGAGCTTCTCTTTCATCATCTCCTCAGAGAGCCGGGTCTGAGCAGCTCTGTCGGCAAGGCGCCGGGCGGCTCTCTGGTATTGCAGCTGACGGCTTTCCAGATGTGCGGCCTGGAAAAGGACTTCCTCGACATCGGCAGGAATCTGGCCTCTGAGGGTCTTGAACAGAACCTTGGCCGGGTCAGAGTCATCGACCAGTTGAGCCGTGTCTTGATGGAGGAGAGCTGACAGTTCTTCCAGCTTGGCCCTGATCTCTGCCGATGCGATCCCGACTGCCCGAGAGGAACTCGCTTCCTCGCCTTCGTCCTCGGAGATATCAATAGCAAAGGAGAATAGGCTGTCGGGAGAATCCTGTTCCTAAAATGGAAGACAAAGTGAGTCATTCTGAGGTCGGAACGTCAGCAAATAATATTGATGGAGATTGGGTGGCTTACTTGCTTCAAGGCGATCTCTTGCCTTTGACTGGAAGATGCCGATGGAACCACGGGTTGATCAGCCAGAGTTGCCGATGGTACTACGTTAGCTGGAGATTGATATAAGTGGTTATAAGATGGAAAAATGGGTTCATCGGCACTAACTTTGTAAATGTGTTACCTTGAGGAAGGGCAGTACTTGTCTGAATGGAGGAAACCACCGATGCTATAATGAAACCTGCTGGATCGGTAGTTGGTTCATTAACATTGGCTGATGTGTCTTCTGGCTGAAGTACTTCTTATTGAGGTTCTTCCAGTTGAGGTTCTTCCACCTGTGGTGCTTCTTGCATTGGAGGGGGAGATGGTGCTTGCTGAGTCTCTGCTTCTGGAGGAGAAGGAGAGGATTCCACCGGAATAGGAGATACCGGAGGAGGAGTTGCCACCTTCTGGCGCTTTGTATGTGCCCTAGTACTCTTGGCACCTTTTCTCTTCTGCTGGCTGGACTGGGGGGCATCGGCACTTGTACTTTTGGTTCTTGCCGATGCACTGGTTTGCTGTTACAGAAAGGAGAATTTATGGGTGTCAATATAGCCGATGCAAAAGTAAAATCGGTAAAGAAGTTTAACAGTTACCTTAAAAGCCTGTGCTAAGGCGGAAGCAGCTACCGATGGTGATGTTTGGGTCCTCTTGGTGGTGACTTTCTTGAGGCGTATGCCTCGGTGCATGATGGCGGCCAGGGTAGGGGCGTTGTTGCCGATTGAGGAGATTGGACCTGATGGAAACAGGTCAATCGGCTTACCACTCCTGCTAACAGATGGGGGGTGTCATCGACCTGAAAAGTCCTGCAAAGAGTAAGTTACCGATGGACATAAGAATATAAAAAAATGAAACAGCAGTTCGAAAAATACTTACAGTGCCATCGGGAACTTGGTACTCGGGATCGATCAAGCCACGATATGTGAGAGCCGATTTGCAAAACAGATGTTCCTTCCATTCTGCCCACCATTGCTTGTACGCCTGAGTAATGAAGGCGGCCGGGACCCACTCTGACAGGTCTACATCTGTATCGGCACTTGATGGCAGCTGGGCTACTCGAATCCATTCAAGGTGGCTGGTGATGGTTTCCCTGGGCTTTATCACATCGGCATAACAGAGTGCAATCAGCAGCTGGCTGAAAGCTAACTGACGAGCTAGTGCCGATGGATTATAGAATTCATAAGTCTGGGGGAGGTTTTTCCACTGCCAAAGAACTTCACTGGTATGGCTCTGGGAGTCACCAATGCCATCATCACTTCATTGTCCTTATCAAGAGCCTCGTCGAACGGGTTGAAAACCAGAGGAAACGCGGTGTCTGGGTCATCATAAGCTAACCATGCTCGCTCATCTCTGGCCAAACCTTCGTACAAGGTTTGGAAGAATCGGCTAATCTGATCTGGATTACCCCCTGTGCCAGGCAGAACTATGACAGCTTCACCAAAGTTCAAGGGAGGTCGTGTTGCCGATTCTTCTTCACCCAGCACATGGTTTTCTGCTATATCCCTCGGAAAGCGCTGTGCAAAGAGATTGAACTCCAGACGTTTGTGCATGTGGAGGCTGAGCCACATGTTAATGAACCACCAGGGACCTCCCAGATTACCGATGGACTGGCCAAGCAAGAGCTTCCTAGTTACTTGGTGGAGGAGGTGATAGGCTGCTCCAAGCAGGTATGGGCCGAGGGGAAATCGACCACCTTTGGCCAGATTTTCTGCTGCTGCTAGATAAACAGAAGTTGGCCCTGCCGATTGGCCACAAAACACGAATTTGTCTAGCCACATGTTCAGGAAGCAGGTCTGCTCTTTTATGTCAACAGGGCCTGTTTTGCGGTATTTTTGGATATACCTTGACCAGCCGCCGATGGTGCGGGTTTCTACCTTGGCACTGGGTTTGGTATCGAAAAAATGGGTGCTATCGGCAGAAGAAACGTCCAGGCCAGTGAGCATAGCTACATCAGCAAGTGTAGGGGAAGCAGGGCCATGGCCAAAGACGAAGGCATTGAGGGCGTCTGACCAGAAATAAGATGCAGCTATCAACAGTGATTCATTCTTATGCATATCGGCAATGGACAACCTAATGCATTGGTCTAGCTTTCTCTCGCCCCACTGAACTTCGTTGGAGTTGCTGACCCTCAAGAACCAATCCTTCCACCCCACGGTAGGGCTGGGCCAGGAACGAAGAGTATCCTTCCACAGATCCAAAGAAAAATTCTCTGCTCTAAAAGGGATCCTGTTGGTTTCTGCGTTTATGAGGTTGGTTGGATCTGGATCCCCTAGCGGGCCAAGGCATTGGAGGTGTGGTTGATCAGTGGGGATGACAATTTTGTTAGCCGATTCCTAGTGGTTTTGGAGATAGGAAAGAAAAACAAAAAAAAGGGGGAGAGAAAATGTTCAGTAAGATGGATTGCGGATGAACAGGGGTGCGAGAAAAAGTACAAAAGATGGCGCGAAGGACTGACCTCAGGAACGATGAAGTTGACGGCCATTTCACCACGGAGAAGATATTTGAGAGCTTCGGAGTTGGTGAAGAAGGGGCTTCGTCGAGGATTTTGGAGCTTTTGGACGGCACCGCCGCCGGGAAAGTGAGGTTGGAGTTGTGGAATGATATGATGGAGAAGGAGTACCCGAGAAAGAACTATTTATAGGACAAAACGGGCAAGGGCAAATCTGACTTATCTCTTTGCCGCATCCGTGAAATTCGAGGGTACTCAGGTAGATATGGTAACTGTTCGCACAGTAATCAAGGGATTGTGCAGGTGATTTGACAGGAAGCGGTCATTATCCAGAGATATTTTACTGTGCGGGATCTACTGGTCGGTCCATCGGCAGAGTCTTTGTAACGGTCATATTGCCGATGGGCGAATAAAGTGGAAATAGCCATTTGGGAAGATAAGGTACGAACTTCCTAGTCAGTACATCGGCAAGTCTTTGTAACGGTAATATTGTCGATGTACGACTAAAATGGGAATGCCCGTTTGGGAAGTTGAGGATTTCGAGGAGTCTGCGGAAGAATAGGATCAGAGTTGTTTAGATTGAGGCTGTCGGTTACCAGATTAGGAGCATTAATTGCGGAAAAGGCATCATTACTGCAGAGAATTTCGGAGCATTAATGATTTCATACTCTGAAATTGGGGGGCATGTGTTGACACCGTTTTTAGGCACGTGTCCATGATCGGTAAAGTGTGGATCGGCAAGATGAGATGGTATTGCTTGATCTGCAAGGTGAGTTGCCGATGGAGGATGGTTGCCGATGGAGGGGCTATTGAGCGTGACTAAGCCCGTAGGTGATGGTGTGTTTGTGCCGATGGCTACGACAAGGAGGTCTGCCGATGCTACGAAGGTAGAGTCTGGAAGCTGCCGATTGGCTGGTGGGGATGTTTTGGTTTGTCCCGTGAGGACAGTTTTACCTTTTCCTTAGTTATTTAGATCGTTTTGTACACGGATTCTGTTTAACTTTGGAATTCGAATTCTAGTCGTGTCTGGTTGTAGCTCTTTGAGCAGGGTATAAATGTAGACCCAAGGGCTTTGTAATGAGGACATCTATCAATCAATCAAACACAAGTTTTTACTCATATTCTAGCATCTACTTTTTCGACGACTTCGTCATACTTTTTCCTTTTCATTACGAGTTCTTAGGAATTCGTCGACTTAAGCTCGGCGTGTTCTCAAGTTCCGTGGGAATACCTCTTGGCCGTGACATCTGGGCGCATCGTTGTTGTCAGGACCAAAGTGTTCAAGTTACCACCCTTGCCGATAGTAAGGTCAAATCGGCTGGCACGCCTTAACGTTTGAATCGGGTATTAGCCCTTTGTGTTTGCAGATCAACTTTTGCACCAACACCTTTTACTCACAAAAGCTATGAAGGCCCATGAAGACTTGTTGGAAAGCTTGTCGAGTATGCTTTCCAATGCCTCAAGTCTCATCTCGTTTGGACATCGCAATCAAGAGTTATGCTTCGATTATTCAAGACTGCTCAGAAACTCAACAGTCTGTCATGACGGAATGTTGGTACAACTTGCTGTGCAAAACGGTACCAATCTACAATGTTTCGTGGTGCATGGCATACATTGCTCGAAAGCACTTGGGGTCTAGTTTCACACCCAAGAAACGGTTCGTCATTTGCACTTCCCAATAAGAAGTTATGATCAGTTTATTGGAAACTGCTCTAGAGGCCAACAGGCACGCGAAGCCTGTCTGGGAATCCATTCCGGACCTTTCACATTGCCTTCCCTCAGAAACTCTGTTTCGTTTTCATACCTATCTAGGAGGGTTGTACCTAGTATAAATATCCCCTACCTCTAAGTATAACACTCCAAAAATTTTAATTTTGGATTGTTATTAGAAAATACTAAATTAAATAAGAATTTAAAATTTTTGTAAAATACCGCAAGATTTTATTCATTGTTATTATTATAAAATGAGAAAAATGTGAAAAATTTGATGTGTCTTTTGTGCCCTAGCTTTGTTTGGCTTGTCTCAGAAAAATGAATTTCAAAATTTCTAGCGAGCTCATTTAGGTCCTTTTGGTTTTCGGAAAAATAAAACTCCAAAAGTCATATTTGAAAACTAATTTGTAATTGAGTTGAAAAACAATTTAAAAATGTGTTATTAATAAAATATGCTTTGTTTTCAAAAGTAGTAGAGAAAACAATTCCTACAAATAATCTTAAAATAATAAATCAAATTTTGGTGTATAATAAATGAAAAGTATTTCTTTTCCTCTCTCCTTCCCTCCCTCTTTTTTGGCCTGCTCCTGCTTGAAGCCCACCAGCAGCAATGGCCCAACCTCGGCCTCCCTTCCTCCTCCGCGCGTGCCCGCCCCCTTGGGCCTCGGCCCAGCAGCAGCCGCGCAGCCCACCCAAGCACAGCAGCGCCACCCCGAGCCGCTGCCACGCGGGCCTCGCCTGTCTGCCCACGCCCGACCCACCGACAGCCCGATTCGGACCACGCGCACTCCAAGGTTCCTCGCGCCCTTTAAATAGCCCCCTGCCACCGCCGCGCCCCCTAGAACCCTAACGAAGCTCCGCCGCCACCCCTAACCCTAGCCACGGAGCCGCCGTCGTCGAGCTTTGAGCCGCCCCCGTCGATCTCGTAGGTTGCCGCCTCCCAGACGACAAAGTCCGTCCCCGAGCTCCGCGTTGAGGTGAGCAAGTCCCTGGTGCTTCCCCTGCCCCCTCTCTCACCTTCGTAGCAACCTTTGATTATTTTGATAAACTACATGATATTCCACCCGCACTGCTGAGTGTCTTACTCAACCTTTGTTCTTCCTTATTCTTCATGGACTTGTGAAGTGAATCCTCTGGGTTCCCCTACTTCATGCTCTACAGCTTTCGTTCGGCTGCGCCGTATTGTGTGGATTAGTTCCAGATCGTGGTTCTACAGTCGTTCGGAGATCGAGTCGAAGTCTTCGCGGTTTCGGTGCCTCTCTCCCCGTCACTTGGTCGCATCCAACCTTTGTCAGGTATAAAGCTAGTTACCCGCTGTTTGCAGCAAGTTATCCTTGTTCTTTTGATGTACTGTCATGGTGATCGGGCCACCCTTGTGCCAATTTATATCGGAACCTATCATCATGGGTGTGATAGACCCATTGTGTCCTTTGTAGGCCTTCCCTGTACGGTGGATTGGTAGAGTGGGTTTGTCAGGTTGAGAGGAGGTTATTATACTCATCTTTTCCTGTACATTGCTCCGTTGTGTTTGGGAACTATGGTAGCATAACTTGACAATGATTTCTAGATGTACTTACACAAGTTGATGTAGCTTTGACAGGTAGTTAAATACATATGAGTTATTTCTCTATTACCTGATTAGACAATGCTGACATGATTAGAGTGCTATGATGGATTAGTATCATTTGGAGATGACTGATTAATGGCTCATTATCATTATAGTTATTATTATCTTCTTTACCATATTATTTATCTTGTGACTTACCCCTATTATGAGTAGAGTGAATGACACTGGTTACATCGTCTATTCAATGCATATACATATACATGTTATCAATAGTATGAGTAGCTTCTTAGCAATGCCTTCGCAGTGGTAGAATATAAATGACAACCTAGTAATACTCTAGGTAAAATGTTACAATGTTATAATTAGACTGCTACAAAATCGGCCTTTAGTCCCGGCCGAGAATGGGCTTTATCCTCGGATTCCGAGCCGAGACTATGCTTCCGGGACTAAAGGCCCCCCCTTTAGTCCTGGCTCCGTGAACCGAGGCCAAATCCCCACCCTTTAGTCCCAGGCGGTATTACCAGCCGGGATTAAAGGGTGCTGCTAGCAGTGCCACGCAGTAGCACCCTTTAGTCCCGGCTGGTAGTACCGCCCAGGACTAAAGGGGGCCCTTGTTTTTTCTTTTTCTTTTCTTTTCAGTTCTATTTTTTAGTTTTATTTATTTATACAATAGGTTTTCCAATATGTATTCTTTGCCGCTAATATATATATATTAGCAGCATATGACAATAAGCTTATTTTATACATATATAATTGAATTATATAACTACATATATATACAAATATATGCACAAAAATATATAGAAGTTGTTCTCCAAATCTATTAGTGCACAAGTTGTACTCCAAAGTTAATACTATAAACCTATTACAAGTTGTACTTCATCATTCAAAGATCTACAAAGCATACAAATGATCATCATTGTTCGGAATCATCTTCTCGTTAGGATTATAGTGGAACTCGCTGCTTGGATTTATTACTTGTTCCCGAAGAAATCCTGCTACTGCCTCTTGTATTGCTTGGAGTTGTTCATGTTGCATGAGTTTTTGCTTCAATCATTCAGTCTTTAATTTGAATTAAAATAAAGTATTATTTACATCAAGATTATCAATAGAACTGAGGAGGAGGAGGAGGATCTACCGGAGTGCCCTGACCACCGTCCTTCCACCTACATCGAAGGCAAGCCCCGGAGCATTATAAGACTCCCACTATTTTTGTTATCATGTCCAGCTGTCAATTAACTATGGTTATGTATTGTTGCATTAAGTGTTAGGCGTTGATATGACAACCTTGCTGCATAATGACTACCTTGTCCACCTTATACCTCACCTGAGTAGGTCCTGAATCGATGTGATGCTTAGCTATGCTTAGATCGGTAGAAGACGGGTGATTCCCTATCACCTGCGAGAGATAGGCGGATACTTGATCGCGGTTGGCCATATTTGCTATAGTGGAAATAACCATGTGCTAATAATGAATTTGGGACCAGGCGGGACGATGATAGTGTAGCAACAAGGCATGGAGGTCTTGTGTGTGAATCTAGCCCCGTCTGTGTCGTTTATGGACTGATACGCTGTACGTCCTCTTGTCATGTTGAACGCATGCCTAACAATTAGTTGGCCAGATAAGTTGTTCCGACCGCGAAGCCTACGAATGGAACTCCAACCGGATACCCCGTTCTGTATGAGGCGCAACCCAGTTGGTAGCAAGGATGTGCGGGGAGTCAATGGCATAAGACCGAGGTGTCTGTTGACGGTCCTTAAGTATCAAATTCAATTATCAAATAAACAAAGAAAAGGATCCAAATGAAATCAACATCTAGACTTAGGGTTTTATCTGACAGAATTCCATGAGTTTTGGTGTTTATCTATTTCTAAAGGGGGTTATCAAGAAATACGAAAGAAAGGCCCACACGTCGGGATTACATAGAGATATCAATGTACCGCGCAATTATCCTACATCTAGATGACTCCAGAAGCCACGGGAAGGAAGCGGAGGCCGAACGGGGCCAGGCACTGGGCGCCCACCCAGTTGACCTGGGCGCCCGCGCCCTCCTGGAGACCAAACAGGACTCTCTTTCAGGAAAGATCTCCACCGACCTAAAGGATCAAGGATAACCGTTCAATCAATGTCGGTTTGATCCAACGGCCCATATTCACTTGAAGGGACTATAAAACTAGACCTCGTGGCCCCTGGAGGAGAGAGTCTCTCAACCCTAATTCATTATTCCTCAAGGGAGAAGAAGCCTCTGATCAAGATTAGAGCCACCACATCAATTAGATATGTAGATTAGCATAGCTACATAGGATTAGAACTAGAAGGAGTCAATCTTCGATTGGTTTCCGGATCTATCAAGAGGATTCTTGGTAATTCTCTAATTGTTCTTCTAATTGTTTTCTAATCATCTTTGTTCTTCAATATTATGAATATGACTTTGTTCCACTTCAATATATTGCTTATGACTTTGCTCTACTTGCTTATATTCAAGATTATATTGTTCTTAGTTTATCATGGTTATATACTTGGCTTAGTTAGATTGGATTTATATACATGCTTAGGATCGTATAGCGTTTATCCATCGGAACCATGGGTAAATGATAGATATTGTGTAGGCGTGGTGCTTATACCATATTTATCTACGATTGTACCCAATATGCCAGATCGTGGGGTAGTTTGTGATAGTGACAGCTTCATTGATTCTTATATAGTCCCCCTCTTGTGTATTGGGTTGACAGAGCAACATTATTACAGGGGAGTGATTGCTATGTTTCTCATTTACGTTGCTAATATCACTATGCATGGACGTAGTCTTGTCTTGCAATGATTGCTAAGTATGCTTGCACTAACTATGATAACGCTAGACTATATAGTTGAGAATAACTTAGGAAATATTCTTGTAGTTCGTTCTAATACCATGCTAATGACTTTATAGAGTATCTAATTGAGGTGCTTATCATATTTATTATGTGGCTAAGTTATGCTGATCAGATTAATTATCTTTGTCACTATTCATTATTTCATATATCTTTTATGTGACACTTACCCCTGTATGAAAGAGTTAGATAAATGTTCTCAATTATACATGCAATGATAGATACTCAATCTCATATTCTATTCTATAATCAATATTGATGGTTGCTAATCCCTTCCCAGTGGTAAGAACATAAAAAACGATACCTGGAATACTTCCCGGTTAAAATGCTACATCGGTATTAAATCTGTGCGCTTGCAGATCCCATTCATATTTATTTAGAAGAGCAATTGCATATTTCAATACCGTGTCTCTCATGTCATGCTGGGGATGACAACTTGGCTTAAGTGGTGTGAGGGATAGGTTTGTCATTCTTGGCACCGTTATCAGAATTAGAAAACTAAGTCTACTTTTGGTAATGATGTTAAGAATACCCAACAAGCATTTTTGGCGCCGTTGCCGAGGAAGGTTGATTACTAATCAAGAATGGATATAGGATTTCGAGTTATCATTCACATCACTAATATGATTGAGCTTATCAATTCTCTCATACAGTTTTACCTTGATATTTTTCCATTTTATCTTATGCAGGGTAATGTATGAATAGAAGACATCTTCAAGGAAATTTTGTTGACAATCCCAAAGCATTATTTACAATAACTAGAGCCAAGCTCAAGAAGAGATCATCAACACTTCAGCAAGAAGCTTCATCCAATCAAGAAGATCACCGGAACTTGTCTTCAGAGTTCGAAGCCATGGCGAACAAATCAATCCACGAGTTCTCAGCTCCTACTACGGACAACATCCACACTGGACCTGCTGCAGAGATCGACGGCAACTTTGAGCTCAAGCCTGGACTTATCAACATGGTGCAATCCAACCAGTTCTGTGGGAAGGCACACGAAGATGCTAGTGCTCAACTCCAACACTTCCTGGAGATTTGCAACACATTTACCATATCAGGAGTTTCCAGAGATGCTATACTACTTCGCCTCTTCCCATTCTCACTGTTAGGAAGAGCAAAGCAGTGGTTCTACGCTACAAAGGAGAAGAATACTACGTGGGCACTCTGCTCAACAAACTTTTTGGCTAAGTTCTTTCCCATGGGCAAGACCAATGCTCTCCGTGGGAAGATTACAAGTTTTCAGCAACAACATGATGAATCTGTTCCAGAAGCATGGGAGCGCTTCCAAGACTACATCCTACAATGTGCCCATCATGGAATGGAGAGTTGGCTACTGATGCAAATGTTTTATCATGGGCTCGGCAACAGTGCCCGAGAACCCATGGATGCTGCAGTTGGAGGAGCATTCCTATCACTTACCGTATCACAAGCCATAGCTCTTGTGGAGAAGATGGCGTCCAACCAAAGCTAGAATGAAGAGAGGACCCAGACACGCAAGAGAGGTGGAGGTATGCATCAGTGTTGGGTATTCTTAACATCATTACCAAAAGTAGACTAAGTTCTCTAAATCTAGTAACGGTGCCAAAAATGCCGAACCTGTCCCTCACACCGCTTAAGCCAAGTTGTCATCCCCAGCATGACATGAGAGACACGGTATTGAAATATGCAATTGCTCTTCTAAATAAATAATGAATGGGATCTGCAAGCGCACAGATTAATACCGATGCAGCATTTTAACCGGGATGTATTCCAGGTATCGTTATTTATGTTTTTACCACTGGGAAGGGATTAGCAATCATCACTATTGATTACAGAATAGGATATGAGATTGAGCATTTATCATTGCATGTATAATTGAGAACATTTATCTAACTCTTCATACAGGGATAAGTGTCACATAAAGGATATATGAAATAATAATAGTGACAAGGATAACTAATCTGATCTAGCCACATAATAAATATGATAAGCACCTCAATTAGATACTCTAGAAAGTCATTAGCATGGTATTAGAACGAACTACAAGAATATTCCCTAAGTTATTCTCAACTATATAGTCTAGCATTATCATAGTTAGTGCAAGCATACTTAGCAATCATTGCAAGACAAGACTACGCCCATGCATAGTGATATTAGCAAGGAATATGAGAAACATAGCAATCACTCCCCTGTAATAATGTTGCTCTGCCAGCCCAATACACGAGAGGGGGACTATATAAGAATCAATGAAGCTGTCACTATCACGAACCACCCCACGATCTGGCATATTGGGTACAATCGCAGATAAATACGGTATAAGCACCATGCCTACACAATATCTATCATTTACCCATGGATCCGATGGATAAACGCTATACGATCCTAAGCATGTATATAGATCGAATCTAACTAAGCCAAGTACATAACTATGATAAACTAAGAACAATATAATCTTGAATATAAGCAAGTAGAGCAAAGTCATAAGCAATATATTGAAGTAGAACAAAGTCATATTCATAATATTGAAGAACAAAGATAATTAGAAAGCAATTAGAAGCACAATTAGAGAATTACCAAGAATCCTTTTGACAGATCTGGAAACCAATCGAAGATTGACTCCTTCTAGTTCTAATCCTATGAAGCTATGCTAATCTAGATATCTAATTGATGTGGTGGCTCTAATCTTGATCAGAGGCTTCTTCTCCCTTGATGGAACAATGAATTAGGGTTGAGAGGCTCTCTCCTCCAGGGGCCAGGGGGTCTGGTTTTATAGTCCCTTCAAGTGAATATGAGCCGTTGGATCAAACCGACATAGATTGTATGGTTTAGATTCATCCTTTAGGTCGGTGGAGATCTCCCGCAAAGCAGAGTCCTGATTGGACTCTGGGAGGGGGCGGGCGCCCAGGGCAGGAGGGCGGGCGCCCTGCCTCTGGCCCCGTTTCGCCTCCGCTTCAGTCTCGTGGCTTCTGGAGTCTTCTAGATGTAAGATAATTGCGCAGCACGTTAATATCTTTACGTAATCCCGACATGTGGGCCTTTCTTCCATATTTCCTGATAACCCCCTGCAGAAATAGACAAACACCAAAACTCGTGGAATTCTGTCAGATAAAACCCTAAGTCTAGATGTTGATTTCATTTGGATCCTTTTCTTTGTTTATTTGATAATTAAATTTGATACTTAAGGACCGTCAACAAACTCCCCCAAGCTTACCTCTTGCTCGTCCCTGAGCAAGGATAGACTCAGCTATGGATCATAAGTTGTTGCAATATCTTTAAAAATTGACGGTACACATGCTCTTTAAATAAGATCTCATCTCTGAGTTAGAGTAAACTGTCAAGACTTAAAACTTACTTACTTTACCTTCACCATGGGACTTGTAACTGTCACTTCTGTCTTGAGTGGTTAAAAGATAGAACAGTCTAGCCAAGTGCCATGTCTCTTATTCTTGATCAGCTATAGCTCTGGTGTTTTTGCAGATTTTCAAATAAAACTCAGAAATTCCTTGTATGACTCTCTAAATCTCTCTTTTGTGGTATTTCTGGATCCTTACCAAGGCAGTGATGGTATATGCCTTCTCTCAAGATATGTAGTATTTGTGGTATGAGGCATAGTGACATTGCCCTCTCTCTCACCCTACTCTAATAAGGCTTTAATATCTGGAGCTCATAGGTGGGAGATAAAATATACATACTTACAAAACATTTATTGCATAGTCAAACCATGGATCCAAAGAAACAAAACAATAAGCCAAATCAAGATGTGCATGTGTGGCGAATGAATGGTGTATGGTGATGATGGTGATAACAATGGTGAAAACAATGGTGGTGGAAGTCTAATTCTACCTTGCTTTTGAAACTTTATGAGGAGAATGAGATGCTCTTCTTTTTCTTGTCTCTCAGGTGGGTATCTTGTACCCCTAATTCTACTGTCGGACACTTGTCCATTTTTACCTCTCGTCTCACTTTTTCTTTTCTTTCGAGGTTCCGAGCACTTGCTCCTTTTTATTTCCTCGTATTATTATTTCTTTTTTCTCTTTTTTTTAGAGCACTCATCTCTTGAGATAATATAGCAAGTGGTAGTAACAAGATAACTTGAGCATTTATTTCACAAGGGAAAAACAAAAATATTTTTGGTTATTCTCTCCCGGATTAGGAGTAGAATATTTTTGGTTGATTCTGGAGATGGAAATGGATGAATATATGTGGATGGTACTTCCGGAGTAGAAGTAGCATATATGAGTGAACGTGCAAGTGAAATCTTGATTTAACCATATGACAAGCTCCTAAGGGTCTACACAGCTTGACCACACTCAATGCTCATAAGCAGTAAATATTAAATGTGTGGCTCAAAATCTAGCAAGCATGTATATATGGCTTTGGTAGGAATTTAAACTCTCATCATACAGGAACTCATCATGCAACATTTTAAAGATTTTCAAAGATAAAATTCTCCAGAATTCTAGCATCTCTAGGAACAGATAAACAGCAGCTCAACCTTCCCATATCGTATCCGTTAACAACTTAGACTTCAGATCAAGTTTTTATCCCACAAGTTTAGGTCTAGAGCAAGCCTTAAATTATAACAGTTATATCTAAACTTGAGAGAGAACTTAAAATGTGCAAATTAGGCAGAGCAACTATTCATCACATCCATGCTTAAGTTTTATTTAGATACAGATTAGTATAGCCACTTTATTTATTTATTAAACACACTAAGCAAAAGATAAATAAGCATGAAATCTTTATTTGGTTTTTCCTAGTTTATGTATTTTAATATTCTAATATAATATAAGTATGAAGATAGATAGAAATACTTATCGAGATAAATGGGGGTGCTCTCCCCCAAGCTGAATTTTGACGTAATTTCTCTTGATGTAGCTAGCAGGTGGCAGAGGTGTATTTGAAAGTCAGCAGCATTCTGACAGCGATTAGAATGTCCTCCGTCTGCTAGTCTTCTTGATTCTTAAATTCTGTAGAGCTCAAATAGACAACAAAGCTTGTGGAACTGATTAAGTGTTAGCATAAATATCTAGCCTTTATCATGTTGAGACTCCTTAATAAATATTACTCCCTGTTTTTATATTTTTATTTTTATAGAGCAGAAAATAATTATTTTATTTTTATGCCACCACAGTGAATGTACTTATGGGTTTTATGCCACTCGTATACTCACATGGGGCTTACTGTTTTTCACATTTTTATTTTCTTTTTAAGATAGCATGAACATGATTAACTAAGTAAAATAATTGAAATAATTGAAAGGGAAAGGATAACTACCAAGTTTACCTCTTGGCAAGGCGTTCGGTGTTTTTAAGTCCTTCGAACAGGACTCTCCGTTTTCTCAATCGTCCTGAGGTTCGTTGGGTGGAGTAGTCGGTACTTCCGGCAGCGCCTCCTCTTCTTGTATAGTTATCTTCATTTTCCATACCTGACTCGGTGCTTCAATCTCCTCTGGATAATTCTGTTTAAACTCTACGTCTTCTGATCTTACAACTTCTCCTTCATAGTCTGCCCATCCGTCCTTAATGATCTGCCTCCTCTGGTTGCGGTAGCGTCTCTTTCTGACCTGCTTAGATTCTTCAACGATATAGTTAGGGTCAGTAAAATAACGGCGTACCTTCTTTGAGGGGAAGTGCATATGGACTTCTCCGGTTCCAATGTAGATAATTGCTTTAACGTTGCTGAGGAACGGTCTTCCAAGGATGATGGGTGGATCATACTCGTCTTCTCCCATGTCAACAACTTAAAAGTCTGTGTAGACAAAGTGATCGTCTATTTTGACTGGGACATCAGTTACTGTTCCTTTGACTTCTCGAAATGTCTGATCTGCCATCTGGAGCTGAATGTATGTTGGTCTTAGTGGCATGGTCCCGAACAAGAGCCGATAGTTGACTGCGGCCAATATGTCGACGCCCGATCCGGTGTCACAAATCGCCTTGTAGAAGTTGTATCCATTTATGGAGCAGTAGATGCTTGGCATTCCTGGGTCGTCCTTCTTAGTCAAAAACGGTGACTTAAGTTGATGATCTTGGCCTCCATGGACTACAGTGACCATCTTAGCTGACTCGGTCCACACTTGCTTGTTCCTGTTTCTCCTGTTGGTCCTCTTCCTTGATTTACGTCTGGATTGATCTTGAATTTGTGTAGTCTTGTTCTTGAAGAAAAATGTCTCCTTCTTCCCTTTGACGTAGAAACTGATCTTGGCAGCACTGGCATAGATGATAGCTCCCGTGGTGTTCAAGAATGGCCTCCCTAGGATGATAGGTGCTCTCTCATCATTTCCGGTCTCTACCACTACGAAGTCTGCTGGGGCATATAAGGTACCAACTCAGACACAAAGGTTCTTCACTATTCCTTTTGGAAAAGTTATCGTCTGATCTGCAAACTGTAAACACATGGTTGTCTCTAATAAAGGATATGTAAAGAATTTTTCATAGAGTACCCTGGGTATAATGTTGACACTGGAGCCAAAGTCACAGAGTGCTTCTGGAACGTCCACCATGCCGATGGAGATCAGGATGATGGGGCGTCCTGGATCGCCTCTCTTGACCGGCATAAGGTCAGTAGAGAATTCAGTGACGGGGTTACTCCAATTACCTGCATCAAACATGTCTACAAGATTTGCAGATTCTAATCCTTCCGGTTGTGATGGTATACCGGGGTTAATAGTAGGAACAGCAGCAGCTATTTGATTTAACTGAGATTCAATCATTTTATTAAAGCTAATTTGATTCTTGATGGCAGTAGAGAAATTATCCATTCTATTATTTATATTTTCTAGCATTTTATCATTAGATGCCAATTTCTTAGACAGATTATCCATTAGCTTGCCTTGATTAGACACTAACTCTCTCAAAGGTGGAAAATTACTACTATTGTTGTAAGAATTGTTACCTTGATAATTACCTGAGTAGTTAGGCCTCTGTTGATTCCAACCTTGATTTTGTTGAGGACGGTTGTAGTTGTTGTTGTTGTTGTTGTTGTTGATGTATTTCACATCCTCAAGCATCTCAGGGCAGTGGTTGCCTGAGTGTCTAGTGTCTCCACGCTCCTCACAAGTCATGTGAGAGTTGTAGATGTGCATAACTTCTTTCTTGTCTCCATCTCTATCATCGAGCTTCTTCATGAGCAGGTCTAGCTTTGCAGATAGCATGTCTACCTCCTTCAGCTGATGTATACCTCCACCTCTCTTGCGTGTCTGGGTCCTCTCTTCATTCCAGCTTTGGTTGGACGCCATCTTCTCCACAAGAGCTGTGGCTTGTGGTATAGTAAGTGATAAGAATGCTCCTCCGGCTGCAGCATTCATGGTCTCTCGGACACTGTTGCTGAGCCCATGATAGAATGTCTGCATCAATAGCCAACTCTCCATTCCATGATGGGGACATTCTAGGATGTAGTCTTGAAAGCGCTCCCATGCTTCTGGAACAGATTCATCATTTTGTTGCTGAAAACTTGTAATCTTCCCACGGAGAGCATTGGTCTTGCCCATGGGAAAGAACTTAGCCAGGAAGTTTGTTGAGCAGAGTGCCCACGTAGTATTCTTCTCCTTTGTAGCGTAGAACCACTGCTTTGCTCTTCCTAACAGTGAGAATGGGAAGAGGCGAAGTAGAATAGCATCTCTGGAAACTCCTGATATGGTAAATGTGTTGCAAATCTCCAGGAAGTGTTGGAGTTGACCACTAGCATCTTCGTGTGCCTTACCACAGAACTGGTTGGATTGCACCATGTTGATAAGTCCAGGCATACTTAGCAATCATTGCAAGACAAGACTACGCCCATGCATAGTGATATTAGCAAGGAATATGAGAAACATAGCAATCACTCCCCTATAATAATGTTGCTCTGCCAGCCCAATACACGAGAGGGGGACTATATAAGAATCAATGAAGCTGTCACTATCACGAACCACCCCACGATCTGGCATATTGGGTACAATCGCAGATAAATACGGTATAAGCACCACGCCTACACAATATCTATCATTTACCCATGGATCCGATGGATAAACGCTATACGATCCTAAGCATGTATATAGATCGAATCTAACTAAGCCAAGTACATAACTATGAGAAACTAAGAACAATATAATCTTGAATATAAGCAAGTAGAGCAAAGTCATAAGCAATATATTGAAGTAGAACAAAGTCATATTCATAATATTGAAGAACAAAGATAATTAGAAAGCAATTAGAAGCACAATTAGAGAATTACCAAGAATCCTCTTGACAGATCCGGAAACCAATCGAAGATTGACTCCTTCTAGTTCTAATCCTATGTAGCTATGCTAATCTAGATATCTAATTGATGTGGTGGCTCTAATCTTGATCAGAGGCTTCTTCTCCCTTGATGGAACAATGAATTAGGGTTGAGAGGCTCTCTCCTCCAGGGGCCAGGGGGTCTGGTTTTATAGTCCCTTCAAGTGAATATGGGCCGTTGGATCAAACCGACATAGATTGTATGGTTTAGATTCATCCTTTAGGTCGGTGGAGATCTCCCGCAAAGCAGAGTCCTGATTGGACTCAGGGAGGGGGCGGGCGCCCAGGGCAGGAGGGCGGGCGCCCTGCCTCTGGCCCCGTTTCGCCTCCGCTTCGGTCTCGTGGCTTCTGGAGTCTTCTAGATGTAAGATAATTGCGCACCACGTTAATATCTTTACGTAATCCCGACATGTGGGCCTTTCTTCCATATTTCCTGATAACCCCCCTACAGAAATAGACAAACACCAAAACTCGTGGAATTCTGTCAGATAAAACCCTAAGTCTAGATGTTGATTTCATTTGGATCCTTTTCTTTATTTATTTGATAATTAAATTTGATACTTAAGGACCGTCAACAATCAGCTCAAGGAGGTAGACATGCTGTCTGCAAAGCTAGACCTGCTCATGAAGAAGCTCGATGATAGAGCTGGAGATAAGAAAGAAGTTATGCACATCTACGACTCTCACATGACTTGTGAGGAGTGTGGAGACACTGGACACTCAGGCAATCACTGCCCTGAGATGCTTGAGGATGTGAACTACATCAACAACAACAACTACTACTACAACCGTCTTCAACAAAATCAAGGTTGGAATCAACAGAGGCCTAACTACTGAGGTAATTATCAAGGTAATAATTCCTACAACAATAATAATAATTTTCCACCTTTGAGAGAGTTAGTGTCTAATCAAGGAAAGCTAATGGATAATCTATCTAAGAAATTGGCATCTAATGATAAAATGCTAGCAAATATAAATAATAGAATGGATAATTTCTCTACTGCCATCAAGAATCAAATTAGCTTTAATAAAAAGATTGAATCTCTACTATTCCTGCTACTAACCCCGGTATACCATCACAACCGGAAGGATTAGAATCTGCAAATCTTGTAGACATGTTTGATGCAGGTAATAATTGGAGTAACCCCATCACTGAAGTTACGACTGACCTTCTACCGATCAAGAGAGGTGATCCAGGATGCCCTGTCATCCCGATCTCCATCGGCATGGTGGACGTCCCAGAAGCACTCTGCGACTTTGGCTCCAGCGTCAACATTATACCCAGGGTACTCTATGAAAAATTCTTTACATATCCTTTATTAGAAACAACCATGTGTTTGTAGTTTGCAGATCAGGCCTTAAGTTTTCCAAAAGGAACATTGAAGAACCTTTGTGTCCGAGTTGGTACTTGTATGCCCTTGCAGACTTCGTGGTGATAGAGACCGGTAACGATGAGAGAGCACCTATCATCTTAGGGAGGCCATTCTTGAACACCTCGGGAGCTGTCATCTATGCTAGTGCTACCAAGATCAGTTTCTACATCAAATGGAAGAAGGAAACATTTTCCTTCAAGAACAAGACTACACAAATCCTAGATCAATCCACACGTGAACCAAGGCAGAGGACCAACAGAAGGAACAGGAACAAGCAAGTGTGGACCGAGTCAGCTAAGATGGTCACTGCAGTTCATGGAGGTCAAAATCATCAACTTAAGTCACCGTTTCTGACCAAGAAGGACGACCCAGGAATGCCAAGCATCTATTGCTCCATAAATGGATATAACTTCTACAAGACGACTTGCGACACCGGATCGGGCGTCAACATAATGGCCGCAGTCACCTATCGACTCTTGTTCGGAACCATGCCCCTGAAACCAACATACATTCAACTCCAGATGGCAGATCAGACATTTTGAGAGGTTAAAGGAATAGTAACTGATGTCCCTGTCAAAATAGACGATCATTTTGTCTACACAGACTTTCAAGTTATTGACATGGGAGAAGACGAATACGATCCACCCATCATCCTTGGAAGACCGTTCCTCAGCACCGTTAAAGCAATCATCTACATTGGAACTGGAGAAGTCCATATGCACTTCCCCTCAGAAAAGGTACGCCGCTATTTTACTGACCCTAATTATATCGTTGAAGAATCTAAGCAGGTTAGGAAACGACGCAACCGCAACTAGAGGAGGCAAATCATCAAGGACAGATGAGCAGACTATGAAGGAGAAGTTGTAAGATCAGAAGACATACAGTTTAAATAGAATTATCCAGAGGAGACCGTAGCACCAAGTCAGGTATGGAAAGAGAAGATAGCTATACATGAAGAAGAGGCGCCGCCGGAAGTACCGACTACGCCACCCAACGAATCCGAGGACAATTGAGAAAACGGAGAGTCCCGTTCGGAGGACTTAATAACACCGAACGCCTTGCCAAGAGGTAAACTTGGTAGTTATCATTTCCCTTCCAATTATTTTGACTAGTTTATTTAGTTAATCATGTTCATACTATCCCAAAAAGAAATTAAAAATGTTAAAAATATAGTAAGCCCCATGTGAGTATATGAGTGGCATGAAACCCATAAGTACATTCACTGTGGTGGCATAAAAATAAAATAAATATTTCTTTTCTACTTTATAAAATGAAAATATAAAAATAGGGAGTAATATTATTGAGGAGACTCAACATGATAAAGGCTAGATAATTATGCTAACACTTAATCAGTTCCACAAAGCTTTGTTGTCTATTTGAGCTCTATAGAAATCAAGAAGACTAGCAGACGGAGGACATTCTAATGGCTATCAAGATACTGCCGACTTTCAAACACACCTCTGCCACCTGCTAGCTACATCAAAAGAAATTACGTCAAAATTCAGCTTCGGGGAGAGCACCCCCGTTTATCCCGATCAGTATTTCTATCTATCTTTATACTTATACTATATTAAAATATAAAATATACATAATTATGGAAAACCAAATAAAGATTTTATGCTTATATATATATCTTTTGCTTAGTGTGCTTAATAAATAAATAAAGTGGCTATACTAAACTGAATCTTAATAATAAAACTCAAGCATGGATATGATGAATAGTTGCTCTGCCTAATTATTAAAATTTGAAGTTCTCTCTCTAGTTTAGACATAACTGTTATAATTTAAAGCTTGCTCTAAACCTAAACTTGTGGGAAGAAAACTTGATCTGAAGTCTAAGTTGTTAACAGATATGATATGGGAAGGTTGAGCTGCTATTTATCTGTTCCCAGAGATGCTAGAATTCTGGAGAATTTTATCTTTGAAAAATCTTTAAAATATTGCATGACGAGTTCCTGTATGTTGAGAGTTTAAATTCCTACCACAGCCATATATACATGCTTGCTATACTTTGAGCTACACATTTACTTTTTACTGCTTATGAGCATTGAGTGTGGTCAAGCTGTGTAGACCCCTAGGAGCTTGTCATGTGGTTAAATCAAGATTCACTTGCACGTTCACTCACATATGCTGCTTCTACTCCGGAAGTACCATCCACATATATCCATCCATTTCCATCTCCACCCAAAAATATTCTACTCCTAATCCGAGAGAAAATAGCCAAAAATATTTTTGTTTTTCCCTTATGAAATAAATGCTCAAGTTATCTTGTTACTACCACTTGCTATATTATCTTATGAGATGAGTGCTCTAAAGAAAGATACGAGGAAATAAAAAGGGGCAAGTGCCCGGAACCTCAAAAGAAAAGAAAAAGTGAGACGAGAGGTAAAAATAGACAAGTGTCTGACAGTAGAATTAGGGGTACAAGATACCCACCTAAGAGAAAAGAAAATAAAGAGCATCTCATTCTCCTCAAGTTTCAAAAGAGCAAGAAAGGTATGTATCCCCTCAAAAGAGCAAAAGTAGAATTAGACTTTCACCATTGTTATCACCATCATCGCCATATACCATTCATTCGCCACACATGCACATCTTGATTTGACTTATTGATTTGTTTCTTTGGATCCATGGTTTGACTATGCAATAAATGTCTTGTGAGTATGTATACTTTATCTCCCACCTATGAGCTCCAGATATTAAAGCCTTATTAGAGTAGGATGAGAGAGAAGGCAATGTCACTATGTCTTATACCACAAATACTACATACTTTTTGAGAGAAGGCATATACCATCACTGCCTTGGTAAGGATCCAAAAATACCACAAAAAAGAGATATGAGAGAATCATACAAGGAATCTCTGAGTTTTATTTGAAAATCTGCAAAAACTCCAGAGAGATATGAGAGAATCATACAAGGAATCTCTAAGTATCAAATTTAATTATCAAATAAACAAAGAAAAGGATCCAAATGAAATCAACATCTAGACTTAGGGTTTTATCTGACAGAATTCCACGAGTTTTGGTGTTTGTCTATTTCTGCAGGGGGTTATCAGGAAATACGAAAGAAAGGCCCACACGTCGGGATTACATAGAGATATCTACATACCGCGCAATTATCTTACATCTAGAAGACTCCAGAAGCCACGGGAAGGAAGCGGAGGCCGAACGGGGCCAGGCACTCGGCGCCCGCCTAGTTGACCTGGGCGCCCGCCCCCTCCTGGAGTCCAAACAGGACTCTCTTTCGGGAAAGATCTCCACCGACCTAAAGGATCAAGGATAATCGTTCAATCAATGTCGGTTTGATCCAGCGGCCCATATTCACTTGAAGGGACTATAAAACCAGACCCCCTGGCCTCTGGAGGAGAGAGCCTCTCAACCCTAATTCATTATTCCTCATGGGAGAAGAAGCCTCTGATCAAGATTAGAGCCACCACATCAATTAGGTATCTAGATTAGCATAGCTACATAGGAACTAGAAGGAGTCAATCTTCGATTGGTTTCCGGATCTGTCAAGAGGATTCTTGGTAATTCTCTAATTGTTCTTCTAATTGTTTTCTAATCATCTTTGTTCTTCAATATTATGAATATGACTTTGTTCTACTTCAATATATTGCTTATGACTTTGCTCTACTTGCTTATATTCAAGATTATATTGTTCTTAGTTTATCATGGTTATATACTTGGCTTTAGTTAGATTGGATTTATATACATGCTTAGGATCGTATAGCGTTTATCCATCGGATCCATGGGTAAATGATAGATATTGTGTAGGCGTGGTGCTTATACCGTATTTATCTGTGATTGTACCCAACATGCCAAATCGTGGGGTAGTTCGTGATAGTGACAGCTTCATTGATTCTTATATAGTCCCCCTCTCGTGTATTGGGCTGGCAGAGCAATATTATTACAGGGGAGTGATTGCTATGTTTTACCTTGCTAATATCACTATGCATGGGCGTAGTCTTGACTTGCAATGATTGCTAAGTATTCTTGCACTAACTATGATAATGCTAGACTATATAGTTGAGAATAACTTAGGAAATATTATTGTAGTTCGTTCTAATACCATGCTAATGACTTTCTAGTATCTAATTGAGGTGCTTATCATATTTATTATGTGGCTAAGTTATGCTGATCAGATTAGTTATCTTTGTCACTATTCATTATTTCATATATCTTTTATGTGATACTTACCCCTGTATGAAAGAGTTAGATAAATGTTCTCAATTATACATGCAATGATAGATACTCAATCTCATATTCTATATTATAATCAATATTGATGGTTGCTAATCCCTTCCCAGTGGTAAAAATATAAATAATGATACCTAGAATACTTCCCGGTTAAAATGCTACATCGGTATTAATCTGTGCGTTTGCAGATCCCATTCATTATTTAATTAGAAGAGCAATTGCATATTTCAATACCGCGTCTCTCATGTCATGCTGGGGATGACAACTAGCCTTAAGTGGTGTGAGGGATAGGTTTGGCATTTTTGGCACCGTTATTATAATTAGAAAACTAAGTCTACTTTTGGTAATGATGTTAAGAATACCCAACAGTGTCAAGTTAGAGTCCTGACCCTGGCAGATTGGCGTCCTGGGGGTGCGGCGCTGGACGGACCCGCGAATTGGTCCGGAGTTGTGCTAAAGGTGATCCGAGCTGCCCTCGTGAGGTATGCTTGGGTGAGTGCTAAGAATACCCCTCTAGTTGGATAGGAATCGATTCGAATCGTCATCTCTCCGGGATAGTGAGAACTTGACTCGAGCAGCGGCAACGTAGAATTCACTAAATAAACTTAACGGTTATGATGAGAATGATAATGGCTACGTGACAATCCGGATATGGTTATTATTGTGATGCTTAATACTCAAGTGTACGCTTAGAACAGGTGCTAATCTAGTGGATACCTATTTTAAGTAATGAACTTGTTGCTGAAAATGTTATAAATGTGTTACTCAAAACTCAAGCTTTTTATGCAGAATGTGAGTCAAACCAGCCCACAAATATTATCCTTGCATACTCCTTGGTGTCACTTTATTTCTGGTTTATGACGGGTAAGTCTAGCTGAGTACATTCTCGTACTCAGGGTTTTATTTACCCTTGTTGCTGATGATGACGTGAATCATGGCTACTGTGCTAACTGTCACCATTCGGCTGCGGATGATGAGTAGATCTAGGGCAAGATCACCTCTTGTATCTTCGGTTGTGCTTTTGTTGGGATGATCATGGAGCTAGCATGTAATTAAACTAAGTGTGTGTGTTGTTTCAAAACTACTTTGCTTCCGCTACTGAACTATGTTGTAATAACTTTATTTGAACTCCGATGTGTGTAAAACTATGTTCTGTGATGAATGATTGTAATCTATGATGGAGATGCTTGATCATGTACGGTCTTGGTTGTATGTTGGTCTGACTACTCTTGTGGTCGCTAATTCACTTGAATTCTTATAAATTGGTCGGTTCTGTTACAGCTGGCATTAGAGCAAGATTAAGTATTTAACCATCATAGATGTATTTAAAAACAAATGAATTTGTTTGTCCCAAACCAATTGGCAACTTAGAATATTTTAAAAGGATTGAACAAAATATACCATGCCAGTGGTCATACCCTTTATGTCCGCTTAAGGACTTCTAGGTGGCTAAGTACTACTAACAAGTGGGTTTTTCCTTTCGTTGTCCATACGGCGTGTAATAGTATGGATGCCACTTACTTGAGTTGTAATGAATGGATCATATACCTCTACACCACGGTAAGCAATATTTTCCTTTTATCGTCCATATGGCGTGTAATAGTATGGGTGTTGATATTTGGGAACGCAATAAGGAATTGATCGGCAAGCGCACGGATATCGGTGAGCACTTCACCCGGGAAATTATCCAGAGTATCGTATTTACTTTTTTACCACTAGGAGAAAGAGTGCATCTGACTAACCGGTCTATTACTACTAACCCTTTAGGCAACAAAGAATGTCTCTCGATGTGAGTGATAAATAGAGATGACTGCAACCGTAGTCTCCTTCTAACCTTGGTAAGGATGATCTACTATTCTATTGGGGAGGCTAACAGAATCTAGACACCACAAAGGATGTTCAACCCGCACCTATAAACCCTATCCTTCCTGCTAACGAGATATGGTCTGCAAAGGTAACTCGGAATTGTCATGTTCCTCACTACTACCACGGTCCAGCTAGTCAGGGAATATCTATGAGTACCCCAGCCTAAACACCACGCTTACACCAGCAATGATTACTCTAAACTCTACGTGAAGAGATTAAAGTAAACTCATAAACCAGAAGAACAATAAAACAAGAACTTACTAGAATTTAGAAGTCAAAATACTGAAGAATCCTAGGAGCAAGCTTTGGGTTAGGAGAACTTGATCCCACAGGTACAAGCTTGGAGTAGACACCGACAGGCCGGGCTTCCTCCAATCTACACCTCCACTCTATCTCTCTCAATCTAGTAGAAACTAGAAGATCTATTTCTACTTTACATTGGTTGCTAAGCCTAAAAAGAAATATTAATTAGAGAAGAGGTTTTCCTTCGAGGGCACCCCTCAATCTCTATGATAATTTCTTGTCTTCTCCAGGGGCTAGGGGGGTCTCCTTATATAGTCCTCCTCCTCTATGCGTTTTTGGGTTGGTAGGCGAGGTGGTACTATGTTTTCCTTGATCCAATAGGTCGGTGGAACATCCCGTGCGAAGAGAGTCCCGAAAGCAATCCAGCAGGGGGCGGGCGCCCAGGTCACCAGGGCGGGCGCCCTGGGCCTGGCCCCTTTCGGCCTTTGCCTTCTTCCCGTGGCTTCTAGAGTCTTCTAGATGGTAGAAAATCGCGCGGTGCGTTGATATCTCTATGTAATCCCGACATGTCGGCCTTTCTTCCTTATTTCCTGATAACCCCCTGCAGAAACAGATAAACAACAAAACTCGTGGAATTCTGTCAGATCAAACCCTAATTCTAGGTGTTGGTTGCATATTGGTCCTTTCTCTTGTTTATTTGATAATTAAAATTGATACTTAAGAACCGTCAACAAATACCCCCATACTTAGGCTTTTACTCGTCCTCGAGAAAAGGATGGTTAAGAACTATATCTGGGGTAAAACATTTTAAAGCATTCTTTATATTTGCAGGGTGTTAAAAATCCACCGTGTACCATAGTCAGGGAAGTTTATGGTTAAGAGTAAAGATCCTTTCTTCTCAATCTTGTCACTTGGAGTTTTTGTATATTTTTAAAAGAAAGTTTGCATACCTTTTTATCCTCATAGGTTCTTCTCAGATCACTCATTATCTTTTATATATCTCACTGAGGTTGTTTTATTTTGCAAAAATTCTCAAGCATACTTACTTTGCATTTATTGCCTGATCAAAACGGGATCCGAGGACGGGAATGTCATACTCTTAGATCAAAGACTTTGGAAATTAAAATCTTTGTCAACTCTTGTTAGCATATTGCTTATTAGAGGGACCATGGGCTATCATTTTTTTTCTTTTTTCTCTTTTTTTTAAGTGGATACCGAGGTACCCCTAATTCTACTGCCGGACACTTGTCCATTTTTCTGCGAGGTTGTCGAGCACATGCTCCTTTTTATTTCCTCGAAATATCTCTATTTTTGCATAGCCCATGCCTCTAATGCAATAATACTTTGGAAGAGTGAATCTTTCTGAATAAATGTCTTGATCTTAGGAGCATGATAAATCTCTCAACAAGGGTATAACTCATTTTGAACAAACTCAATACAGAAGAGATAGCTTTTATAATCATATTTAATATTTTCAGTTTTATCAGGCATATAAAACACTGAGGATGGTAGCTAGAGTTTTAAATATTTTGAAATAAATTCTCCAAGCAACAATGATATCAAGAATAAGAAACTCATACTCTACCATCACATATTCCATATTGACTTAAGTAACACAGGGTTTTAAAATAATTTTATAATAATTGCAAGTTTTCAGGAAATATCACAGATTGAGATTAATCATGATTAGAAATATTTTAATCTTTTTATTTTATCATGTCGGAAACAGTATTCTACATAATCCAAAATATATGTATGTGTAAAGTAAAGTGTGCAGAGTGTGTACCTGAATCGTGGAATGGTGTGGTCGGAGTGTGTTTGGCATGTCGAGGGATCTCCCCCATACTTGTTTTCTGCTTTCTTGCACAAAAATAAAGTAGAGACACACAAGACATAATAATAATAATAATACTCTTTATTAATCTTGAGGCATTTATTACAAAAGACTAGTAGCAAACTGATAGCAAACTGATAATAATAGTAAACCTAAACCGAATTTAAAGATAGATAACTAAGATGCATTGCCTCAAGGTCTAATCTAGATAACTTAGCGGCGCTCTAATTCCTTAATCTTCTTGTTAGCACTGGCAAGATCCTGCCTAAGGCCTAGTATAATGGTGTTGTGGTTAGAGAGCCGCCTAGTGAGGGAATTAATCGAGGACTGGAGGTCTATGATAACTCTGTCTAGTCTGCGAACGTCCTCATCAATATCCATTATAGTCTTGCGACGCTTGGGAGGTGTCTCAAAAGCATTGAGAGCGTGCTTCGGGGCTGCCTTTGGAGGGATGAAACAGACTTTGGCTGCTCTAATTCCTTCAAAGTAAGGCCTTTCCTCCTCCGTAGTGTAGCGAATACTGCTGATCTCGCCGCTCCGGTTGGTCTTGACTCCAACGACCCTCTCATTGGGTCTAGGTGGAAGGATTCTTGTGCCGATTGGCACCTTGATAGTGGTCCTCGTCTTGGATGATGATCCTTTGAGGAGTAGGGGTTGTGGCGGTGCGGTGAGAACTGGTTGAGCATGGTAAGATTGGGCGGAGCTGCGTTGGCGTAATGGCATGGCTAATAGCTGTCTTTCTGTGTTGGCCGGGACGAGAGCACGGGCATCGGGGTCTTCCACAGGCTCCATGTTGAGGTTGAAGGGGACGACTTCCCAATCATCGTGGTACTTCTCGGCCATTGGATCAGCAAGGAACTAATCAAGCTTTAATTGAAGGAGAGAAGGCTTGGTGGCTTGGTGTTTGAAAACTGAGGTCAGGGGTCTGTTTATATAGGGGTCAAAAAGTGCCTCTATGTGTTCGGGTTGCTCCCGTCGATGTGCGTGCGAAACTTTCCATCTGAGGGATTATTCGGATTACTAAAAGTGCATTTTCCATAACAGAGAAAATCGGGACCGAGGGGGAACAGGAGCTGGGCGTCCGCCCACCTGATCTGGGCGCCCGCCCTCTCTCTGGCCCCTCTGTGGGCCCACTTTCTCGAGCGCGTTTCTAGATGCGAAATTATTTAGAAATATATATATATATATATATGACCCAAAAACATCAGAGTAAAAAGGTCGGGCTCTAATTCTCCATGGGAAGGTAAAAATGGACTACGTCTATTTCTTCTAATTCTTTATTAGGCTCTAAAAATAATTTAAGACGTTGACCATTTACCTTGAATAACGTACCTTCGTCATTTTGAAGTGTGATAGCTCCGTGGGATGATGAATTAATTACCTTGAATGGTCCTTCCCATTTGGTCCGGAGTTTTCCATGCCCGTAAAGCTTCACCCTGGAATTAAAAAGTAATACCTTATCTCCGGGTGTGAACTCCTTCTTCTTGATTCTCTTGTCATGCCACCTTTTGACTCTTTCTTTGTAGATCTTTGAATTGTGATATGCCTTCTCTCGCCATTCTTCCAATTCTGATAGTTGCATTCTTCTATAATCTCCAGCAACATCTAGGTCCATATTCCATCTCTTTATGGCCCAGTGTGCTTTGAACTCTAGTTCAATAGGTAGATGGCAAGTCTTCCCGTACACCAATTGGTATGGAGACATTCCAATTGGGGTCTTGTATGCTGTCCGGTATGCCCAGAGTGCATCGGGTAACTTGTCTTTCCACGCCGTTCCCATTTCATTTACTGTTTTTCTGAAGAATATTCTTGATTTGTTTGTTGGAAGTCTCTGCTTGGCCACTTGTCTGAGGATGATAGGGGGTAGCGACGTTGTGACGGATTCCATGTTTTGATAGATATTGCTTGAAGCGTTTGTCGATGAAGTGCGCTCCACCATCACTTATCACTACTCTGGGGACTCCAAATCTTGGAAATATAATTTCTTCAAACATCCTCTTTGAACTGACGTTGTCGGCATGCTTGCAGGGTAATGCCTCTACCCACTTGGAGAGATAGTCAACTGCCACCAAGATGTACTCACACTTCTTTGATGGAGGAAATGGACCCATGTAATCTATTCCCCAGACATCAAAGAGCTCAATCTGAAGGTTGTTGGTGAGTGGCATTGCATCCCTTGTATTTATGTTTCCGTGTCTTTGACATGGCTCACATCTTCTGATATACTGCTTCGTGTCTTCATACATTGTAGGCCAGTAGAATCCACACTGCCAGATCTTTGAATGTGTACGGAATGCTCCATAGTGACCTCCATATGGTGATGAATGACATCTGTTGATGATCTTCCATCCTTCCTCAGTGGTCACACATCTCCTGAGTAAGCCATCAGAGCATACTCGGAAGAGGTATGGCTCATCGCATATACGTGAACGACTTTCTTGAATAAGCTTCTTCTTGTTTGCTCCTGGTGGTACATACCCTGAAACCATAAAATTAACAATATCTGCATACCAGGGGTCAGACCTGTTAATCCCGTAGAGCATGTCGTCCCGGAGTGAATCATTGATGGCGGTTTCCTGTGGACTCTTAAAATACATTCTAGACAAGTGATCAGCAACAGAATTTTCTACTCCCTTTTTATCTTTTATTTCTAAGTCAAATTCTTGGAGTAATAAGATCCATCTAATCAGGCGAGGTTTAGCATCTTTTTTAGTGAGCAAATATTTTAGTGCAGCATGATCAGTGTAAACAATTATTTTAGCTCCAACTAAGTAAGATCTAAATTTATCAATGGCAAAGACAACAGCCAGAAGCTCTTTTTCAGTGGTTGCATAATTAAGTTGAGCTCCTGTCAAAGTTTTACTGGCATAAGCAATTGCATGATGCTTTTTATTTTTAATTTGTCCCAATACTGCCCCCACACAATAATCACTAGCATCGCACATAATTTCAAAAGGCAACGACCAATCAGGGGGTTGAATGATTGGTGCAGAGATGAGTGCTTTCTTTAATAAATTGAAAGATGTTAGACATGCATCATCAAATTCGAAAGGAGCATCCTTGGCTAGCAAAAGAGTAAGTGGTCTAGCAATAAATGAAAAATCTTTTATGAATCTACGATAAAAACCAGCATGGCCAAGAAAGCTTTGAATTCCTTTTATATTCACAGGTGGAGGTAGTTGTTCAATTACTTCAATTTTAGCTTTGTCTACCTCAATTCCTCTTTCAGACACTAGGTGTCCCAGCACTATTCCTTCCCTAACCATAAAATGACATTTTTCCCAATTAAGGACTAAGTGCTTTTCTTCACATCTTTGCAAAACCTTGTCTAAGTTTTCAAGACAACTATCAAAAGTTTTTCCATAAACAGAGAAATCATCTATGAAAACTTCCATAATCTCTTCAATCATATCAGAAAATATAGACATCATGCATCTTTGAAAAGAAGCTGGTGCATTACATAACCCAAAAGACATTCTACGATAAGCATAAGTTCCATAAGGGCATATAAAACTGGTTTTGCTTTGATCATCGGGATGGATCGGGATTTGATGATACCCTGAATATCCATCTAAGAAACAGAAGAACGAATGGTTCGCTAACCGCTCTAGCATTTCATCTATGAAAGGTAAAGGAAAGTGATCCTTTCTCGTGGCTTTCTTTAGTTTTCTATAGTCTATGCACATCCACCATCCTGTGACGGTGCGTTGCGGAATTAGCTCGTTCTTTTCATTCATAATAACAGTCATGCCTCCCTTTTTAGGCACAACTTGAACTGGGCTCACCCACTCACTTTGCGGCACAGGATATATAATCCCTGCATGCAGCAACTTTATAACTTCCTTTTTAACTACCTCTCTCATAGTGTTATTAAGTCTCTGTTGGGGCTCTCGAAAGGGTGAAACAGAAGGATCTGTTGGAATACGATGGGTACAAATCATAGGACTGATTCCTCTAAGATCTTGGAGTGAGTAGCCGAACACTGAGTGATGTTTCTCAAGAATGGTCATTAATCGCAGAGTTTGATCCTGAGTGAGTTTATCGCTAATGATTACAGGGAACTCTGGATTATTGTTTAGGAAAGCATATGTAAGACCGGGTGGTAAAGTTTTAAGCTCTATGGGGGGTCTAGGTGTTTCTGCAAACTCATCGAAGGGTTCAGGCTCAGAAGGTTCAGTTTCTTCTTCTGTGAAGAAAGGAGTTTCGTCTTCTAAGTCTGGTTCATCTAAAAGCTCAAGAGATGTAGCCTTTACCTCCTCCATAGGATCAGGCAAAAGATATGATTCAGCCTTATTGTTTAAGGAGTGTGAAATTGTTATTGGGAATTTAAAGGTTTTTCCAAAAGAAATGTGTAGCTTTCCAGTATGACCTTCATAAAGGAGTCTTCTAAAAGGTTGTCCTATCAACAGGTCGAAGTCCCATGTATCAAAGATATAGAAGTTCAGATGAACCATGGAGCCTTCTACCGTAAGAGGTAGGACATTAATAATTCCAAGACTGGGGGCTAATCGTCTCGAAGATTCCTTTATGACCTTTGTTTTGGGGGTTAAGACAAGATTTTTAAATAGTTTAAGTGCAAAAGATTCAGACATGATGTTGATCCCCACAACAGGATTATATAGAGCATTAAATCGATCAGAATTATAAGCACAGCGTATAGTTATAGAGGGTGTGTCCAAACGGATCACATCAGAGGTAAGCTCTGATTCCTCCAACCATTCGCTACTCATTACTGAGATAAGCTCTCTTAATTGATGTTCACTTGGCGAATAAATGCTAAACTGGCCGTTTTGGGGTTTATCAATAGAATGATAGTTTGAAATGTTTCCAAAATCGGCAAAAAGATCGGATTCTATATCCAGCATGAAGTCCGGTGGTGGAATTTCTTCCTCTTGTGCCTCAGAACTTGGGATAGCTAAAGTAGATGAAGAATTTGGCAGAGTGTCTACTTCGGCTTCGTAGGTTTCATCATGAAGGGTATTATCCATCTCAGCTTCTAGGATTCTATCTAGGATCACTCTAGCTTCATCAGTAGGGATGCGAAAGAAAGAACCTCTAGACATTGTGTGTAGCATTTGTTTGTGATTTTTCTGAAGACCTCAAAAAAAGTGGAATAAAAGAACAGGGTCTTCACGATTAAGGTTTGGACCAGATTCTAAAAGATCAGAAAAATGTTTCCAGGATTTTCCCAAAGTTTCATTATCTTTTTGTTTAAAAGATAGGACTTCGAGTCTAAGGTTGGTTATACGGTCAAGGGAATAGAAATCTAGACAAATGTTGGCTCGTAAAACTCCCCATTCACCTTGTTGTTGACTTACCTTCTGACTGTACCATTGTCTAGCTTCTCCCGTTAAAGAAAAAGGAAAAAGCTTCCAACGTAAAGTTTTATCGGAAATGCCTTCAATACGAACACAATCACATGTTTGCTCAAAATCTCTAATATGAAGGTAAGGGTTTTCGTCTTCCTTTCCCGAAAAAGATAGGTTTTGAATCATGGCAATCAACCTAGAACTTAACTTATACTGGGATGTTTGGATAGGCTGTGATGATTCCCATGGTAAAAGGTCAGTTACTGAAGGGATTGCAGACTCATGGATCGATTTAGAATTTTGGTTTTCCATAAGGTAAGAGTAAAGAAAATAAATAAAGAAAAAGGTATAGATACAAGCTAGTAGTAAGACTCAGGTTATCTCAGCAACCGTCTTTCTCCCCTGCAACGGCGCCAGAAATGCTTGTTAATATTTGGGAACGCAATAAGGAATTGATCCGCAAGCGCACGGATATCGGTGAGCACTTTACCCGGGAAATTATCTAGAGTATCGTATTTATTTTTTTACCACTAGGAGAAAGAGTGCATCTGACTAACCGGTCTATTACTACTAACCCTTTAGGCAACAAAGAATGACTCTCGATGTGAGTGATAAATAGAGAAGACTGCAACCGTAGTCTCCTTCTAACCTTGGTAAGGATGATCTACTGTTCTATTGGGGAGGCTAACGGAATCTAGACACCACAAAGGATGTTCAACCCGCACCTATAAACCCTATCCTTCCTGCTAAGGAGATATGGTCTGCAAAGGTAACTCGGAATTGTCACGTTCCTCACTACTACCACGGTCCAGCTAGTCAGGGAATATCTATGAGTACCTCAGCCTAAACACCATGTTTACGCCAGCAATGATTACTCTAAACTCTACGCGAAGGGATTAAAGTAAACTCATCAACCAGAAGAACAATAAAACATGAACTTACTAGAATTTAGAAGTCAAAATACTGAAGAATCCTAGGAGCAAGCTTCGGGTTAGGAGAACTTGATCCCGCAGGTACAAGCTTGGAGTAGACACCGACAGGCCGGGCTTCCTCCAATCTACACCTCCACTCTATCTCTCTCGATCTAGTAGAAACTAGAAGATCTATTTCTACTTTACATTGGTTGCTAAGCCTAAAAAGAAATATTAATTAGAGAAGAGGTTTTCCTTCGAGGGCACCCCTCAATCTCTATGATAATTTCTTATCTTCTCCAGGGGCCAGGGGTCTCCTTATATAGTCCTCCTCCTCTATGCGTTTTTGGGTCGGTAGGTGAGGTGGTACTATGTTTTCCTTGATCCAATAGGTCGGTGGAACATCCCGTGCGAAGACAGTCCCGAAAGCAATCCAGCAGGGGGCGGGCGCCCTAGGCCTGGCCCCTTTCGGCCTCTGCCTTCTTCCCGTGGCTTCTGGAGTCTTCTAGATGGTAGAAAATCGCGCGGTGCGTTGATATCTCTATGTAATCCTGACATGTGGGCCTTTCTTCCTTATTTCCTGATAACCCCCTGCAGAAACAGATAAACAACAAAACTCGTGGAATTCTGTCAGATCAAACCCTAATTCTAGGTGTTGGTTGCATATTGGTCCTTTCTCTTGTTTATTTGATAATTAAAATTGATACTTAAGAACCGTCAACAATGGGTGCCACTTGCTTGAGTGGTAACGCATGGATCTATATGCCTCTACGCTACGGTAAGTGTGAGCTGTGAGAGCATGACCGTCTAACCGTCGGTCTAGGGGAGTGCTAGTTGTGGTTACTGAATTATTTACATGTTGCACACATGTATGAAGGTACTTAATTGTGGGTAGTTGGTGCAACCGTATATACTTAATGGATGTATATATGGGCGTACTTCACATGGGTAGTGTGCTGCGTCATATGTTTGGGGACATATATCGGAGTACCTAGCTTGAATTTAGAAGATCAAGACTTTTATTTCTGCACATATATTATTGTGGGGTGGACTGAAATGAAATTTTCTGCAGGTACACTAACAGCGAAACATGTAGACCATGTAGTTACGTATAAAGAGAGCACGTATGTATGCCACCGACTATATCGCTAGAATTTTCTTTTCTAGGAGTGATAAGGACGTATGAAACGTGCATGCATCATGAATCATTCATGCATCCCTTTATGCACCATTTAAATTCTTGAAATTCTAAAACTTTTACCTAATTATCTTCCCTTGCAAGTAATTTTCCCTTACTCAAATTGTGGTCTTTCCCTACAGATGGTAGCCCCACATGCAAGTGAAACTTTCCTAGACATGTTTCGCACTCCTACTTTGTTGTGGAAGGTGTTAAGTTCAGTGGGATATGAGGAACCACCCCAATATACTTGGAGAGAGACAGAGCATGCAGGATCTTTGCCTTAGGTAGATGTCCAAATTACAGTTCCCCCTTGTCCAAACAACCCACAGTGGCTAGGATGGATTGTGGAGTCCGATGGTCAAACTCCTTGGGAGGGCGCCTAGGTAGCAGCATTAGAAGTATTATTGGAAATATGCCAGGACTTTGGTGATGAGCTAGTTAATGGCCTAGTTGGATCCTTTCCTAGAGTGAGTGCAACTGACACCTTTGTATCCCAGATAGGAACTGAGCCCCTGGAGATGAGAGAAACCATGTTAAGGTATAGCTCTAGACCCGCCATGAGTGACATGCTGGCGGTACTCAAGCTGTACTATGTACGCTAAGACACCTATATAGAAGCCATGCTAGCGCTTCAGCAAGCCTAAGTTGGGCAGCGCAAACTACGCAAGCGTGTGCGCAAGCACTGCAAAGCCTTTAGTGATGCACAAGCTGAAATTCAAAACTATCATACCGCTTTGCAAGCCCACCGCAACCAAGTTCAAAATGCAGTTAGAGAGCACAATGAGGCACAAGTGCGCATGATGCAAATGACTAGAGAGCGAGATGATGCTATGCGCCTGGCTGAAAATAGAGAAGTTGCTAGAGTTGGAGCTTTGTTCCAAGCTGAGGTTAGAGAGCAAGAGCTAATCCATAGGATTGCTGAGCTGCAGTTAGATGTCCATCGCATGAACAATGTCATAAATCCTATTCCACACCCCATCCCCATTATTCATGAAGAGGATCCTAGTGAGGAAGATCAGGATGATGGCATAGTCTCTAATGAAGAATCTGAGGAAGATTTGTAGATTAGCAATGGTTTCCATATTTATGTACTAGCTCCTGTCTCTTTATGTATTGGACATGTAATCTGAATTTTTTTTCAGTTGAGACTCTATGTATTTGGCCATGATGCTCCTCTTGTAAGACTTAAGCTGTGACAATGACCTTGTGTAACCATATGCACTTGTATGTGATGCTCCATGTTTATGTTGAGGTTGAATAAATTTCCAGTGATGTCTTTAATCCTGAGAATTCTTGTGGTTGTGAATGATTGCAAGTGTAACCAATATCATGGATCATGTCCACTTGTTCTAAATGGATTACTATGCCTTGTATTATGTGTGAAAGAGCATCTAGGCCCCTAATGATTTCGGTGATTAATTACAATGTTGATTACTGTGACTAACTTGTGTTTTGCAGAGACAAAGTCATTAGTGAGGTCATGGTAATAGGTACTCGATGAACAGGGATGTACATGCCTACTTAATAGTGGAAATCGTTTCGGTTTTCAAAGGATGGATGGACATCGTCAAGACTAGACTAGGTCTAAGTGCCATATGGTGAAGAAGGGCACTTAGAGTAGTTTAGGACATTGTTTTCCTTTGACCGTACTATTAAGAGGGGCTTTGATCTAGTTGCTTGACTTAGGCAAGGCTTTAGGTTTAGGTGTGGTGCACACTTGGTAAACCTAGCACTAGGCAGCTCAGAGATAGTCCTTAGATCGAGAGGAACTAACTTCGTTTTGGAACGGTCGTGTTTCGACGAAGTTAGGTTGCCCAAGTAGGCACCGGACGCTCTGTGAGTGCGTCCGGTGAGGCCACTTAGCCGTTGGAGGGCGTGGTGCCTAGGGTTAGGCACCGGACGCTGGCACCGGACTCACCGGGCAGCGTCCGGTCCCATACCCAGGAAGGTTGTAAACCTTCCCCGAGCACCGGACGCTAGCACCGGACGCACCGGGTAGCATCCGGTCTTAAACTCAGGGAGTTTGTAAAACTTCCCAGAGCACCGGACGGTGCCACCAGACGCTGGGAAGTAGCGTCCAGTGACCTGTCAGAGGCAGTACAGTTAGATGTGTCACCAGACGCTCGGTGCAGAACGTCCGGTGCAACATCAACAGCGTCCGGTGACCCCGTTTTCAGTGGAAAACGGTTGGCTAACCTTTGGACTTCGTGGGGTGTATTTATACTCCTCCACCTCGTCCATGAGAGGTCTTTTGCCTAGTTGAACATCTGAGAAACTTGTTGTGGAGCAAGAGAGTAGCAAGAGCCTAGAGAATATTGAGATTTGAGATATTTCTTGTGAGAATCCTTCTCTAGTTGAATTCCAAGAGTCAAGTGTACATCCACCACTCTCTAGTGCCTTGTTTGGGTCAAGTGAGAGTTTGCTTGTTACTCTTGGTGATCGCCATCACCTAGACGGTTCGGTGGTGATTGGAGGCACGAAGACCGCCCGGAGTTCTAGTGGGTGGCTCGTGTCAAGCTTGTGAGCGGTCTTCGGCGATTCACCGCAACGGAGTGTCGAAGAATCAGCCAGTAGAGAGCACTTGGTCCTTGCGCGGACCAAGGGGGAGCAAGACCCTTGCACGGGTGCTCCAAGGAGGACTAGTGGAGAGTGGCGACTCTCCGATACCTCGGCAAAACATCGCCGAGCACCTTCTTCCACTACTCCTTTACTTTCTAGCATTTACTTTGTGATTTTACATTCTTAGAATTGCCATGCTAGAATAGGATTGGAACTAGGTTGCAAAACTTTTATCCGGTAGCTCTCTAGTCATACTAGGCACAAGGGGTTGAATCGGAGTTTATAGGTTGCATAAATTTTTAGAGAAGCCCAATTCACCCCCCCCCTCTCTTGGGCATCTTGATCCTTTCAATTGGTATCAGAGCCTAGTGCTTATTATTTAGGCTTCACCGCCTAGAGAAAGATGTCTAACGGGGATGGACCGCCACCCATGTTCTATGGGGATGACTTCCCGTATTGGAAAATATGGATGGAGTCATACCTTGAGGCATGTGATTCAAAGTGCCTAAAAGCCGCGACCGAAGGGTTTACCCCTTCTGCAAAAGACACCGTTCTTACTCCACAAGAACAAGAGAACGAGAAGTGGAATGCGAAGGCCAAAAACCACATCTTTAGAGGCCTTTGCAAAGTGGTGTCCAACCACGTTTGGAACCACAAAACCGCCCATGCTCTATGGAAGGAACTTTGTGTGCTTCTTGAGGGATCAAAGAGTGAACGCGAGGAACGCTATCACCTTGTGATGAACAAGCTTAATACATTTGAAATGCTTCCTAAAGAAAATGCTAATGAAATGTATTCTCGCTTGCATGTGATTGTAGAGGAGCTTAATGGACTTGGGCTCACTCAAATGACTGCGGCGGATGTCGCAAGGAAGATACTATGTGTGCTTCCCATTGAGAAATATGGGCACATAGTAACCGTGCTTCATTAAGGCGATCTCTCCACCGCTACACCAACGGCCATATTTGGGAAGATCAATGCTCATGAGATGTATATGCACTTGAACCCCAAGATGGCTCCTCATCGGCCAAGAAGGAGAAGAAGGACTTGGCCCTCAAAGCTTCTCACAAGGGCAAAGCCATGAAGATTGAAGTTGAGTCATCAACTTCATGTGATGATGATGCATCCATTGCCCTCTTGGTGAAAAGAACTTTCAAGATGTTGAAGAAGCTCCACAAGAACGGAGTCAACTTTGACTCAAAGAAGAAGAAGTTCTTCACAAGTAGCAAGAGAAAGCCCATCTTCGAGATGGATTGCTACAATTGTGGTGAACTTGGTCATCTTGCTCATCAATGTCCAAAGCCCAAGAGGGACAAGTACAAGAAGAAGAACAAAGAGCAAGATGATTCAAGTGATGATGAGAAGAATGACAAGAAGCCATACAAGAAGAAAGGTGGCAAGAAGAAGGAGTACCACAAGAAGAAGAATGCCAAGGCCTACATTGTTGGTGATTGGCTCACCGACATTGAAAGCTCAAGTGGTGACTCCTCCGACAACGAGAGTGATGATGAGAAGGTTGCCGCTATTGCCATTGATGCTTCATTACCATCATCTTCACCACCATCTACATCCTCTACACACCTATGCCTCATGGCTAAAGGTGACCGGAAGGTACAAAGTGAGGATGAGAGTAGTGAGAGTGATAGTGAATATGAATCACCATCTTAAGATGAACTTGTAAAATTTCTAAACAAGTACACTAAGGTCATAACAAGGCTAGAAGTGAAAATGAAAAGCTTGAACTTGAAACTGAAACACTTCTAGCAAAGCTTAAACCTAGTGATGAGCTTAGAGATCAAAATGAGATCATGACCACTAAGCTCATGGAGCTCAAACTCTCTTTAAAAGAGCTCAAGAAAAACATGATAAACTTGAGAGTGTTCATGATGAGCTTATCACTAGATATAGAGCAATGAAAGAAGAACTAACAACTCTAAAAGCAAACTATGACCACCTTGAGATAGCTTATGAACTTGCAATTGATGAAACACATGTTGCTAAGCTTGATGTAGCCACATCTTGTGATGACTTACTTGTGGAGAGCACAAGCAAATGTGTTGATTGCAAAGGCAAGAAAGTGGTAGTGGCCGAGAGCTATGAGGACACTATGAAGCTCAAGGAAGAAATTGTCATGCTCAAGAAAGAGTTGCAAGAGCAAGCCAAGCACAGAACAATTGTGATTGAGTCACTTGATCAAGACAAAAAGCTTGCATATGAGATCAAGTTACTCAAGGAAGAAAATCAATTTCTCAAGCTTGGTTTGATGTATGACGAGCAAGAAGAAGATGAGACATTCATCTTAGATGAGTTAGCAAGCAACAATGACCCAATCATCAAGAAGCTAACTCAAGAGAATAGCAAGCTCAAGAAAGAGAAGGAACATCTAACCAAGGGGTTAGCAAAGTTCACAAAAGGGAAGGACCTTCAAAGTGAGCTTTTCATGAACACCGTCATGAAGATGTACAAGAGTGGGATTGGCTACAAGGCACATCAAACAAAGCTCATCAAGTCACTAGCCACTCATGATCAACCAAGCAAGCCAAAGCCAAAGAGATGCTTTGAGTGTTGTCAATAAGGACACTTTGCTCATGAGTGTAATGCACCACTACCACCACCCTTGCCCAAGCATGCTCGGCCATTTGCCTTCAATGCTCACTACATTGTAAGGAGAGACAAGAGTGGCAAGGTCAAGGTTAGCTTCATGGGGCCGCCAAACAAGCAAAGGCCAAAGAAGATTTGGGTGCCAAAGCAACTAGTAGAGAAGGTCAAGGGCCCTAAGCAAATGTGGGTCCCTAAATCTCAAGCTTGATCTCTTGTGTGTAGGTGAACTACAAGACCGATGGATCACATTGGGTAATTGATAGTGGTTGCATTCAACATATGACCGGAGATCCCCGGATGTTCACCTCACTTGATGAAGATGTTGACAACCAAGAGAAGATCACATCTGGTGACAATTCAAAAGGCAAGGTCAAGGGTCTTGGAAAAGTTGCAATATCAAATGACAACTCCATCACCAATGTGCTCTATGTGCAATCATTGAGTTTCAATTTGCTCTCGGTTGGACAACTTTGTGATCTTAGTTTGGAATGATTATTCAAGAAGAAAGAAGTAATAGTGACCAAGGAGGATGATAATGAAATTGTATTCAAAGGCTTCCGACACAACAACTTATATGTAGTTGATTTCTCATCTGATGAAGTTGATGTCAAGACTTGCTTGTTCACCAAGACATCACTTGGTTGGTTGTGGCATAGAAGGTTAGCACATGTTGTAATGGGCACACTCAAGAAGTTGATGAAGAAAGAATTGATTAGAGGCTTGAAGGATGTGACAATTGAAAAAGACAAGCTTTGTAGTGCATGTCAAGCCGGCAAGCAAGTTGCAAACACTCATCCAACCAAGGCCTATCTCTCTACTTCAAGAGTGCTTGAGCTACTTCACATGGATCTATTTGGACCAACCACATATGCTAGTCTTGGAGGCAACAAATATTGCTTGGTCATAGTTGATGATTACTCCCGGTACACTTGGACATTCTTTTTGCAAGACAAGGCCGAATTTGCATCAATATTCAAGAAGTTTATAAAGAATGCCCAAAATCAATTTGATGTCATGATCTGTAACACCCTAGGTGTTAAGCATGCACTTAGTCTCATAAACCCATCCATGAGCATTCTCATCAAGCATAGCATCACATGAGCATGTCATTCATTCAAGTGTGATTTTATGTGCCTAAGTTATGTGAATTAAATATGATGAAAATAGTATGCCTGTTCCAAAAATCCTTGTGATGCCCAAAATAGGTTGAAGTATGTTTTAGAAGAATTAAGAGTAATTTTGTGAAATTTTTGGAGGTATAAAAAAATTGAGAAATGGAATTTATACAAAAGGCCCCAAAATGAATTTATTTAAAACCTGGAACTAGCTTTGAGTTGCATTTCAAATTCTATTTGGAATTTGGAATTTCAGCTTGAAGGAAAGTTGTAGAACTTTTTATTTAGAACAACTTTTGTTTTGGGAGCCAAAGGTGAAAAGGGTTTTTTAAATAGTCCAAATGAATTTAGAAAAAGATTTGAGAAAAGAAATTCAAAAAAAATAGAAAAAGGAAAGGGGGCGCTAGCAGGCCGCGGCCTCACTTCTGGCCCACTGGCCGAAGCCGGCCCAACCCGCCCGCGCTCGCCCCCTTCCCCGTGCTCGCGCCCGTGTCGTGTCCGCGCGCGGACGGCCGCGCCGTGCCGCCGTGGCGAGCATGCGGCGGCTTGGACGTGCCCTGGTCGGCCACCAGGAGCGCCCGACCGCGTCCGCCTCCGTCCCCGCTGCCAAACGCGCCCCTCTGCTCTCGCTCTCGCCCTCTCTTTCGCTCGTGCGCAGCAGCAGCCGCTCTGCCGCGCGCCATCGCCGCCGACGCTCGGATCTCCTCTCTTTGCCAGCTCCGGCCTCCTCCCTCCTCTCCACGACCACCGACGGCTCCGCCTCGTCCTGCCGCACCCTGTGCTCACGCTCAATCGCGTTTGGTGTGTCTCACGTGTCTGGTAGAGCTCACCGGAGTGAGTCAGAGCTCCGGCGACCCCTCAGTCCGCACAGTTCTCCCTCTCCTCTCCGCTATTTCTTGCGTTTTTAGGCGCGTTAGATCCGCCTTGGCTTTGCGCACCCGTTCCAGCCGTTAGCACGCGCTCTACCGCCGTGAGGTGGCCGGACCACGGCGAGCAGCACCGCCACGTCCACCATTCTCGACGACGAGGTAGTTTCGATGCTCGATAGGCGCCAAAAGGGGCATGGCTAGATTTGTCTTGCGTCCGCGAAGCCGTAGGACCTCTTGGTGTCGCCGGAGACCTCACCGGCGGTGAGATTGCGGCGGGTCTTGGCCGTGGGAACTCGAGGTGGCCAACAAGTGGGGTCGGCTGACCCACGGGACCCGCCTGTCAGTGGCTCTGCGGGTTTGAAGCCGGGTGCCCTTAGCGTTTTAACTCGATGTTCGTTTTAAAAGGTTTTTCCAGAAAATAATTTGAATAGTATAAAATCCATATCTTGAGATATATGGCTCCAAAAATAGTGAAATAAATTTTGGTGTGTTTTATAATTCCAGATCTATAGTTTGGTGTGGTTGCATGTTATGCTTGAACAACATTTCAGTACAAATATATTTAATCCATGTTTTTGCTAAAAATTGGAAAATGCATAGCAATGAAAATATAACTCAGAAAAATATGAAACTTGTTTAGTTGGCTCTGCATGGATGATTAGTCTCTGGGAAAAATATGTTACATATTATTTGCTGTATAAATTGATTTATGATGATTTAAATGCTTGCATGGCAGTGGTTTATGATTTTGAATAAATAATTGGATCATGCAATTAATCTGGAAATTTTTGTGGGTGTTTCTTATGTTAACAAGTAATTTATAAAAATATGAAATCTGTTGTTTCACACTTAGACAACAGTAGGGTATTTATACTTAATTATATTGAATAATCTTGTAATTTTTGTAGACCAAAAGAAGTGTCCAAATATTATAAAAAATTTATGGTAGACTTTATGGTTGACTAGTGATCTACTGTAATTTTTGTGGAATTTATTGATAAACGGAAACATATGCTACTTTTGTAGGTCCAATAATGATTAAATAAATTATGAATTGTTATGCATAAATTAAATAGAATGAAAGGGGTGTTTGGTGTACCTTTGAAGCATCATGTTAGCTGCTGGATAACCATGAAAGCAACTTGTAGAAGAGAATGCAATAGATGCTTAATTTGAGTATATGTTCTTAGATGATGTTGACTACCTTGTAGAAATAACCACCTATGTCATCTATGCACCATGTCATGATCATTTGGTACCCACTTGCATAAACATTGCACCCCGGGCATCTCGCACTCCACTCATGGGCACACATGCATCATACAGGCTCGCAGGAGAACGAGGTGGGACCTGCGAAGCAGGAGGAAACCCCAGAGCAGGAACTTCAAGGAGGACCAGAGCCGGGAGAAGAGCTGCAGGAGTGCTCGGACCACAAGCCGAGCACGTTTGATAAAGGCAAGCCCCGGAGCATTCTAAGTCTCCCTATTCTCGCTAACTTAATTAGTATATCATGCCTATTCTACTATGTTGCATTTAAGTGATAGGAATTGCTTGATACCGTTGATGCATACTTACTCCTTGATATCACCACTTGTTTATCTACCTTGTCCTATGTAGATAGGCTCAGAGTTTATTCTTAGCTTGCTTAGTACGGTAGAAGTTGGGTGACTTCCTGTCACCTGCGAGATATAGGTGGACACTGTTGGGCATTCTTAATGTCACTACCAAAAGTAGACTTAGTTTTCTAATTATGATAACAGCGCCAAAAATGTCAAACCTATCCCTCATGCCACTTAAGCCAAGTTGTCATCCCCAGCATGACATAAGAGACGCGATATTGAAATATGCAATTGCTCATCTAAATAAATAACAAATGGGATCTGCAAGCGCACAGATTAATACCGATGTAGCATTTTAACCGGGAAGTATTCCAGGTATCGTTATTTATATTTTTATCACTAGGAAGGGATTAGTAACCATCAATGTTGATTATAGAATGGAATAGATAATTGAGTATCTATCATTGCATGTATAATTGAGATTAGTTATCTATCTCTTTCATACAGGGATAAGTGTCACATAAAAGATATATCAAGTATGAATAGTGACAAAGATAATTAATCTGATCAGCATAACTTAGCCACATATAAATATGATAAGCACCTCAATTAGATATTCTAGCAAGTCATTAGCATGGAATTAGGATTAACTACAAGAATATTTCCAGAGTTATTCTTAACTATACAGTCTAACATATCATAGTTAGTGCAATTATACTTAGCAATCATTGTGAGACAGGACTACGCCCATGCATAGTGATATTATCAAGGAATATGAGAAACATCGCAATCACTCCCCTATAATAATGTTGCCCTGCCAGCCCTATACACGAGAGGGGGACTATATAAGAATCAATGGAGCTGTCACTACCACGAACTACCCCGCGATCTGGCATATAGGGTACAATCGCAGATAAATACGGTATAAGCACCACGCCTACACGATATCTATCATTTACCCATGGATCCAATGGATAAACGCTATACGATCCTAAACATGTATATAATTCCAATCTAACTAAGCCAATTATATAACTATGATAAACTAAGAACAATATAATTGCGAATATAAACAAGTAGAGCAAAGTAATAATCAATATATTGAAGTAGAACAAAGTCATATTCATAATATTGAAGAACAAAGATGAACAATTGAAGAACAATAGAGAATTACCAAGAATCCTCTTGACAGATCCGGAAGCCAATCGAAGATTGACTCCTTCTAGTTCTAATCCTATGTAGCTATGCTAATCTAGAGATCTAATTGATGTGGTGGCCCTAAGGCTTGATCAGAGGCTTCTTCTCCCTTGATGAATAATGAATTAAGGTTGAGAGGTGCTCTCCTCCAGGGGCCAGGGGGTCTAGTTATATAGTCCTTCCAAGTGAATACGGGCCGTCGGATCAAACCGACATTGATTGAACGGTTATCCTTGATCCTTTAGGTCGGTGGAGCATAATCCGTGAAAGGAACTCTGATTGGACTCCAGAGGGGGGCGGGCGCCCTGGGCCAGGCCCCGTTCTGCATCCGCTTCATTCCCGTGGCTTCTGGATTCTTCTAGATGTAAGATAATTACGCGACACGTTAATATCTCTATGTAAACATGACATGTGGGCCTTTCTTCTGTATTTCCTGATAACCCCCTGCAGAAGTAGACAAACACCAAAACTCATGGAATTCTGTCAGTTAAAACCCTAAGTCTGGATGTTGGTTTTATTTGGATCCTTTTCTTTTTTTATTTGATAATTAAATTTGATACTCAACGACCATCAACAAACTCCCCCAAGCTTACCTCTTGCTCGTCCCTGAGCAAGGATAATCTCAACGATGGATCAGAAGTTACTGCAATACCTTTTAAAATTTGACGGTGCACATGCTTCTAAGTGAGGTCTCATCTCTGAGTTAGAGTAAACCGTCAAGACTTAAAACTTATTCATTTTACCTTTTACCATGGGAGTTGTTACCGTCACTTCTGTCTTGAGTAGTTAAAAGATAGAACGGTCTAGTCAAGTGCCATGTCTCTTATTCTTGATCAGCTATAGCTCTGGAGTTTTTGCAGATTTTCAAATAAAACTCAGAGATTCCTTGTATGACTCTCTCAGATCTCTCTTTTGTGGTATTTCGGGATCCTTACCAAGGCAGTAATGGTATATGCCTTCTCTCAAAATATGTAGTATTTGTGGTATGAAGCATAGTGACATTGCCTTCTCTCTCACCCTACTCAAATAAGGATTTTGATATCTGGAGCTCATAGGTGGGAGATAAAGTATACATACTTATAAGACATTTATTGTATAGTCAAACCATGGATCCAAAGAAACAAGTCAATAAGTCAAATCAAGATGTGCATGTGTGGCGAATGAATGGTGTATGGTGATGATGGTGATAACAATGGTGAAAGTCTAATTCTACTTTTGCTCTTTTGAGGGATACATACCTTTCTTGCTCTTTTGAAACTTTTTGAGGAGAATGAGATGCTCTATACTTTTTTTTTCTTTCCTCTCAGCTGGGTATTTTGTACCCCTAATTCTACTGTCGGACACTTGTCCATTTTTACCTCTCGTCTCACTTTTTCTTTTCTTTCGAGGTTTCGGGCACTTGCCCTTTTTATTTCCTCGTATCATTTTTTTAGAGCACTCATCTCCTAAAATAATATAGCAAGTGCCAGTAACCAAGATAACTCGAGCATTTATTTCACAGGGGATAACAGGGATAGGATAAATATTTTTGGCTATTCTCTCCCGGATTAAGAGTAGAATACTTTTTGAGTGGTTCTGGAGATGGAAATGAGTGGATATATGTAGATGCGCACTTCCGGAGTAGAAGCAGTATGTGTGAGTGAACGTGCAAGTGAATCTTGATTTAACCACATGACAAGCTCCTAAGGGTCTACACTGCTTGACCACACTCATTGCTCATAAGCAGTAAATAGTAAGTGTATGGCTCAAAATCTAGCAAGCATGTATATATAGCTGTGGTAGGAATTTAAACTCTCATCACACAAGAACTCATCATGTGATATTTTAAAGATGTTTAAATATAAAATTCTCTAGAATTCTAGCATCTCTAGGAACAGATAAACTGCAGCTCAACCTTCCCATATCATATCCGTTAACAACTTAGACTTCAGATCAAGTTCTCTCCCCACAAGTTCATATTTAGAGCAAGCTTTAAATTATAACAGTTATGTCTAAACTTGAGAGAAAACTCAAATTTGAAAATTAGGCAGAGCAACTATTCGTCATATCCATGCTAGAGTTTTATTTAGATTCAGTTTAGCATAGCCACTTTATTTAATTATTAAACATACTAAGCAAAAGACATATATTTATATAGGCACAAAATCTTTTCATGTTTATGTATATTTATATTTTAATATAGTATAAGTATATAGATAAAAATACTTAGCGGGATAAATGGGGGTGCTCTCCCCCAAGCTGAATTTTGACGTAATTTCTTCTGATGTAGCTAGCAGGTGGCAGAGGTGTATTTGAAAGTCGGCAGTATCCTGATAGCGATTAGAATGTCCTCCATCTGCTAGTCTTCTTGATTCTTAATTTCTGTGGAGCTCAAATAGACAACAAAGCTTTGTGGAACTGATTAGGTGTTAGCATAATTATCTAGCCTTTATCATGTTGAGCCTCCTCAATAAATGTTACTCTCTATTTTTTTCGTTTTATGAAGCAGAAAAGAAATATTTATTTTATTTTTATGCCACCGCAGTGAATGTACTTATGGGTTTTATGCCACTCGTATACTCACATGGGGATTACTATTTTTTAACATTTTTATTTTCTTTTTAGGATAGTATGAACATGATTAACTAAATAAACTATTTTTGATTATTTGAAAGGGAAAGGATAACTACCAAGTTTACCTCTTGGTAAGGCATTCGGTGTTTTTAAGTCCTCCGAACAGGACTCTCCGTTTTCTCAGTTGTCCTAGGGTTCGTTGGGTGGCGTAGTCGGTGCTTCTGGCGGCGCCTCTTCTTCATGTATAGTTATCTTCTCTTTCCACACCTGACTCGGTGCTACGGTCTCCTCAGGATAATCTTGTTCAAGCTGTATGTCTTCAGATCTTATCACTTCTCCTTCATAGTCTGCCCATCCGTCCTTGATGATTTGCCTCTTCTGGTTACGGTTGCGTCGTCTTCTTCTTGTCCTGACCTGCTTAGAGTCTTCAACTATATAGTTAGGGTCAGTAAAATAGTGGCGTACCTTCTCTGATGGGAAGTGCACATGGACTTCTCCAATTCTAATGTAGATGATTGCTTTAACGGTGCTGAGGAACGGTCTTCCAAGGATGACGGGTGGATCATATTCGTCTTCTCCCATGTCGATAACCTGAAAGTCTGTGTAGACAAAATGATCGTCTATTTTGACCAGGATATCAGTTACTATACCTTTAACCTCTCGAAATGTCTGATCTACCATCTGGAGCTGAATGTATGTTGGTTTTAGGGGCATGGTTCCATACAAGAGCTGATGGGTGACTGCGACCATTATGTTGACGCCCGATCTGGTGTCGCAAAACGTCTTGTAGAAGTTGTATCCATTTATGGAGCAATAGATGCTTGGCATTCCTGGGTCATCCTTCTTGGTCAGAAACGGTGACTTAAGTCAGTGATCTTGTCCTTCATTAACTGCAGTGACCATCTTAACTGACTCGGTCCACACTTGCTTGTTCCTGTTCCTCCTGTTGGTCCTCTTCCTCGGTTCATGTCGGGATTGCTCTGGGATTTGTGTAGTCTTGTTCTTGAAGGAAAACGTCTCCTTCCTCCCTTTGATGTAGAAACTGATCTTGGCAGCACTAGCGTAGATGACAACTCCCCAGGTGTTTAATAATGGCCTCCCTAAGATGATGGGTGCCCTCTCATCATTACCGGTCTCTATGACCACGAAGTCTGCTGGGGCGTACAAGGTACCAACTCGAACACAGAGGTTTTTCAATATTCCCTTTGGGAAACTTAATGCCTGATCTACAAACTGCAAACACATGGTTGTTTCTAATAAAGGATATGTAAAGATTTTTTCATAGAGTACCCTAGGCATAATGTTGACGCTGGAGCCAAAGTCGCAGAGTGCTTCTGGGAAGTCCACCATGCCGATGGAGATCGCGATGACGGGGAGTCCTAGATCGCCTCTCTTGACCGGCAGAAGGTCAGTAGTAACTTCAGTGATGGGGTTACTCCAGTAGTTACCTGTCTCAAACATATCTACAAGATCTGCAGATTCTAATCCTTCCGGTTGTGATGGTATACCGGGGTTAGTAGTAGGAACAGCAGCAGCTATTTGATTTAACTGAGATTCAATCATTTTATTAAAGCTAATTTGATTCTTGATGACAGTAGAGAAATTATCCATTCCATTATTTATATTTTCTAGCATTTTATCATTAGATGCCAATTTCCTAGATAGGCTATCCATTAGCTTTCCTTGATTAGACACTAACTATCTCAGAGGTGGAAAATTATTGTTATTATTGTAAGAATTGTTACTTTGATAATTACTTTAGTAGTTAGGCCTTTGTTGATTCCAACCTTGATTTTGTTGAGGATGGTTGTAGTAGTAGTTGTTGTTGATGATGTAGTTTATGTCCTCAAGCATCTCAGGGCAATGATTGCCTGAGTGTCCAGTATCTCCACACTCCTCACAAGTCATGTGAGAGTCGTAGATGTGCATAACTTCTTTCTTGTCTCCGGCTCTATCATCGAGCTTCTTCATGAGCTGGTCTAGCTTAGCAGACAGCATGTCTACCTCCTTGAGCTGATGCATACCTCCACCATTCTTGTGTGTCTGGGTCCTCTCTTCATTCCAACCTTGGTTGGACGCCATCTTCTCCACAAGAGCTGTGGCTTGTGGTATGGTGAGTGATAGGAATGCTCCTCCAGCTGTAGCATCCATGGTTTCTCGGGCACTGTTGCCGAGTCCATGATAAAACGTCTGCATTAGTAGCCAACTCTCCATTCCATGATGGAGACATTCTAGGATGTAGTATTGGAAGTGCTCCCATGCTTCTGGAACAGATTCATCATGTTGTTGCTGAAAACTTGTAATCTTCCCACAGAGAGCATTGGTCTTGCCCATGGGAAAGAACTTAGCTAGAAAGTTCATAGAGCAGAGTGCCCACGTAGTATTCTTCTCCTTTGTAGCATAGAACCACTGCTTCGCTCTCCCTAACAGTGAGAATGGTAAAAGGCGAAGTAGTATAGCATCTCTGGGGACTCCTGATATGGTAAATATGCTGCAAATCTCCAGAAAGTGTCGGAGATGAGCACTAGCATCTTCATGTGCCTTCCCACAGAACTGGTTGGATTGCACCATGTTGATAAGTTCAGGCTTGAGCTCAAAGTTGCTGTCAATATCTGCAGCAGGTCTAGTACGGATGTTGTCCGTAGTGGGAGCTGAGAACTCACAGATCGATTTGTTCGCCATGACTTCGAACTCTGAAGACAAGTTCCGGGCCAAACTTCGATGATCTTCTTGATTGGATGAAGCTTCGTGCTGAAGTGTTGATGATCTCTTCTTGAGCATGGCTCTTGTTTTTCTGAATAACGCTTCGCGATTTTCAACAAAATTTCCTAGAAGATGTCTTCTGTTCATACATTACCTTGCATAAGATAAAATAGAAAAATATTCGGGTAAAACTGTATGAGAAAATTGATAAGCTCAATCATATTAGTGATGCGAATGATGACTCAAAATTCCATATTCATTCCTGATTAGTAATCATCCTTCCCCGGGAACGGTGCCAAAAATGCTTGTTGGGCATTCTTAACGTCACTACCAGAAGTAGACTTAGTTTTCTAATTCTGATAACGGCGCCAAAAATGTCAAACCTATCCCTCATGCCACTTAAGCCAAGTTGTCATCCCCAGCATGACATAAGAGACGTGGTATTGAAATATGCAATTGCTCATCTAAATAAATAACAAATGAGATCCGCAAGCGCACAAATTAATACCGATGTAGCATTTTAACCGGGAAGTATTCTAGGTATCGTTATTTATATTTTTACCACTAGGAAGAGATTAGTAACCATCAATGTTGATTATAGAATGGAATAGAGAATTGAGTATCTATCATTGCATGTATAATTGAGAGTATTTATCTATCTCTTTCATACAGGGATAAGTGTCACATAAAAGATATATAAAGTATGAATAGTGACAAAGATAATTAATCTGATCAGCATAACTTAGCCACATATAAATATGATAAGTACCTCAATTAGATATTCTAGCAAGTCATTAGCATGGAATTAGGATGAACTACAAGAAAATTTCCTATGTTATTTTTAACTATACAGTCTAGCGTATCATAGTTCGTGCAATTATACTTAGCAATCATTGTGAGACAGGACAACGCCCATGCATAGTCATATTATCAAGGAATATGAGAAACATCGCAATCACTCCCTGTAATAATATTGCTCTGCTAGCCCTATACATGAAAGGGGGACTATATAAGAATCAATGGAGCTGTCACTACCATGAACTACCCCACGATCTAGCATATAGGGTACAATCATAGATAAATACGGTATAATCACCACGCCTACACAATATCTATCATTTACCCATGGATCCAATGGATAAACGCTATATGATCCTAAACATGTATATAATTCCAATCTAACTAAGCCAAGTATATAACTATGATAAACTAAGAACAATATAATTGCGAATATAAACAAGTAGAGCAAAGTCATAATCAATATATTGAAGTAGAACAAAGTCATATTCATAATATTGAAGAACAAGATGAACAATTGAAGAACAATAGAGAATTACCAAGAATCCTGTTGACAGATCCGGAAACCAATCGAAGATTGACTCCGTCTAGTTCAAATCCTATGTAGCTATGCTAATCTAGAGATCTAATTGATGTGGTGGCTCTAAGGCTTGATCGGAGGCTTCTTCTCCCTTGATGAATAACAATTAGGGTTGAGAGGTGCTCTCCTCAAGGGGCCAGGGGTCTGGTTATATAGTCCTTCTAAGTGAATATGGGCCGTCGGATCAAACCGACATTGATAGAACGGTTATCCTTGATCCTTTTGGTCGGTGGAGCATAATCCGCGAAAAGAACTCTAATTGGACTCCAGAGGGGGGCAGGCGCCCTAGGCCAGGCCCTGTTCTGCCTCCGCTTCGTTCTCATGGCTTCTGGATTCTTCTAGGTGTAAGATAACTACGCGACACATTAATATCTCTATGTAAACATGATATGTGGACCTTTCTTCCGTATTTCCTGATATCCCCCTGCAAAAATAGACAAACACCAAAACTCGTGGAGTTCTGTCAGTTAAAACCCTAAGTCTGGATGTTGGTTTTATTTGGATCCTTTTCTTTGTTTATTTGATAATTAAATTTGATACTTAAGGACCGTCAACAGACACCTGTTTGATTAGCTATTAATGCTATGAGAAAAAAGTCACTAGTACACAGAGGTTCTAAGCCAGCGGGGGCAAAACATTTGCACAGGCGGTTTTAGTTATAACGCGCATGTGTTGTAAAATTGTACGGCCAGAATCGAAAACCGCCTGTGTAAAGGGCTCAGTACAGGCGATTATTGTAACAAAACCGCCTGTGTAAATGGATTTACACAGGCGGTTCACATAACACACCGCCTGTGATTTATCTTCCTATAAATACTACCAGCCCCTTCTTCCTCCTCGGACAGAACTGTAGCTCGCAGCCACCTTCCATTGCAGCCCATCTTGGAGGTCTAGATTTTTCAAAATACAAGGGGGGAGGTTTTGATCTTCATTTCTTGGAAGGAGGTGGCTAAGCAAGGTTAGTTGATGCCTCTAATGCCTCTTTTTGTGCCCTCTTGCTCAATTTGAGCTACTTTTTGGATCTAGGGTTTCACCATGATAGAGAGAGAGAGAGAGAGAGTAGAATAGCTAGGTATGGTCTATTTTGTTCAAATAAGGTTGGTTAAGATGGATATATGATGTCTCTCCTCTCTTTTTTTTGTTTCCTTCTCTAATTTGTGAATCCAAGAAATATATATGTAGTAGTTTCCATGAATGGTGTTTCCATGCTTGGGAAGAGTGAGAAAGATAAGTTTTCTTTTTAGTTTTTTAAATTATATGGTTTAGGATGTTATTTTTTATGTAAATTTGATTTAATTATACGATAGGCATTTTTTATATATGAGGTTGCTTCAGATGTTGCCTCTCCTCTCACCATTTCGATGTTTCCTTATCAAAATTTTTAGTGATATAATATATTTAGTTTCAACCAACAGTTTTTTTGTACCTTGTCAAATTTATTTTAGTGATATAAAGATATATATTTAGGGTTTTGTCTTTATTTTTGATACTTGTTTTACTTTTTCAATTTGATTTAATTGTTAGGTGTTCTTTTATTTTTGATAACAAATATTCCTAGACAATATTTCAATTAATTTAGTAACTTTTCAACAGGTCAAAATACAAGGGGGAGGTTTTGATCTTCATTTCATGGAAGGAGGTGGCTAAGAAAGGTTAGTTGATGCCTCTAATGCCTCTTTATGTGCCCTCTTGCTCAAATTGAGCTACTGTTTGGATCTAGGGTTTCACCATGAGAGGGAGAGAGTAGAATAGCTACGTATGGTCTATATTTGCTCAAATAAGGTTGCTTAAGATGGATATATGATGTCTCTCCTCTCTTCTGTTTTATGTTTCCATGAGGTTGCTTAAGATGTTGCCTCTCCTCTCACCATTTCCATGTTTCCTTTTTTAATTTGATTTAATTGTTAGGTGTTCTTTTATTTTTAATAACAAATATTCCAAGACAATATATATTTCAATTAATTTACTAACTTTTCAACAGGTCATGATGGAGAGGTCCTTATGGATGTATAAGATATCAAGACTAGATCCATCATATATACCCGAGCTGCATAGGTTTGTTGATGCCGCTAAGAACCATGCTTTGAGAACAAAGACGAAGCATATATATTGTCCATGCTACAGCTGCAGAAATATTACTGAAGTAATCATTTCTCATCTAGTCAGCCGAGGATTTAGGAAGGATTACTTGATTTGGACAAAGCATGGAGAGGGTAGCTCAGCGCCTTATACAGTTGGGAACCCAGCACACATCGACACCGATGGTCCAGGCATGACTGCTGATCAGTTTTTCCACGACACACCCCAGAGTGAACTTGTTGTGCCAAATGTTACCGCTGGTGGATTTGCTATGGGAAATGATGGTGCAAGAACTCATGTCTTACCAAATGATACGGCTGCGGAAGATGCAGAATTCTTGGAGGCAGTGTTGCGTCGTCATACTGAACCATCAATGTTATTAATGAAAGGGATGGAGGCCTTGAAGAAGGCAGCAGAAGAGCCTTTGTATGATGAGTCTAAAGGTTGTACCAAAGAGTACACAACGTTGCGAGCCGTGCTAAAACTATTGATGGCAAAAGCCAGGTATGATTTGTCTGATGCTGGATTCGATGCGTTCTTAAGTATTATCGGCGATATGCTTCCAAAGGAGAACAAGGTGCCTGCTAACGCGTACTATGCAAAAAAGCTGATCAGTCAGCCGACTATGGGTGTCGAGAAGATCGATGCGAGTAGAAATCATTGTATCCTGTACCGAGGTGATGATTACAAGGACATGGATAGTTGTCCTAAGTGTGGTGCAAGTTGGTACAAGACAAACAAAGACTATCGAGAGGATTGTGCTGCCTCCATGTGTAAAGTAGGGAAGAAGCGAAAGAAGGCCCAAAAGAACACCCAATAGAGTACAAAACCCATGAGCAAAGATAAAGAAGAGGTTGACTATTATGCACAAAAAAAGATTCCTACTTTAGTGATGTGGTACCTTCCACTGGTAGATCGACTGAGGAGTTTGTTTGCTAACCCTGAGGATGCAAAACTTATGAGTTGGCATGCTTCTGATGAGCACAAAAATGATGGCAAGCTTTGCCATCCAGCCGATGGAAAGCAGTGGCAAGATTTCAATGACAATCACCGAGACTTTGCCAGTGAACCAAGGAATGTTAGGTTCGCACTATGTACAGATGGAATGAATCCATTTGCTGAGAGGAGCAGCAAGCATAGCACATGGCTAGTGATTCTCACCATCTACAACCTCCCTCCATGGTTGATGGAGAAGCGAAAATACCTTTTGCTAACCTTACTTATCTCTAGACCAGTCCAACCTAGAGTTGACATGGATGTTTTCTTGGAGCCATTGATGGTGGAGATGAAAATGTTATGGGAAAAAAGTTTTCAAATGTTGGACGAGTATCGCAAAGATTCATTCATGCTAAGAGCAATTATTTTTGTTACTATCAACAATTACCCTGCTCTCTTTATTTTAATAGGGCAATTCAAGGGAAAGTTTGGTTGTGTGGTGTGCATAGATGGTACCCATTACGTGTCCCTTAATGCATCTAAGAAGATAGTGTACATGAGGCACAGACGCTTCTTATCGAAAGGACACAAGTACTGCCTGAAAAAGATGGATAAGTACTTTGACTTTAATGATGAAAGGAACTCAGATGCACCATTAGGTAATAGCAAAGGCCATAGAGTTTTCAAAATAGTGAGCAACATTAAATTTTTGTTTGGAAAGAAGACAAATGATGGAAAATTAAGAAAGGATGTCAAATCAACTCCAGGGGCAACATTCAAGAAGAAGTCCATTTTCTTCGAGTATTTGCCATACAGGAAAGACTTGGATGTACGACACGCGATCGATGGTATGCACATCCAGAAGAATGTGTTCGAAAGTCTAATTGGCACATTGCTAGACATCAAGACCAAGGCAAAGGAAGGACTCAATTCACGCTTTGACATGGTGTAGTTAGGCATAAAAAAAGAGCTTCATCCTGTTCTTCAAGAAAATGGGAAGTACCATCTCCCAGCAGCAAGCTACAACCTCAACATAGATGAGAAACATGCGATGTGTGAGTGGTTGAAGAAATTGAAAGTCCCATCTGGATTTTGCTCTAGCATACGGAGTTTTGTGTCAATGAAAGACCAAGCACTCACCAACTACAACTCACATGATTGTCATGTCATGCTGACTACTTTCCTCCCTATTGCAATAAGGGCTATAAATCCAGTATTCTTAAAGATGGCAGTCACACGATTGTGCTACTTTTTCAACAAGATCACATAAAAGGTAATTGACCGTGATGAGTTAGAATCTCTTCAGAAATTCGCAGTGGAAACAGTGTCACAGTTTGAGATGTGTTTCCCCCCATCATTCTTTGATATCATGGTGCACCTTGTGGTGCACTTGGTTCCAGAAATACAGGCACTGGGTCCCATGTACCCGCATGAAATGTGGACTTACGAGCGTTTTATGTCAATACTAAATGGCTATGTATCAACTCGTGCTCGTCCTAAGGCGTCCATGATAGAGGGGTATTGTACCAAAGAGGCGATTGAGTCCGGAGGACCATTCTGCAATAATGTCCTAAAAGACCAAGTTGCAATAGGTTTGCCTCCGTCAAGACATGAGGGTAGGCTACATGGATGTGGGAGGATTGGACGGAAATCATTCATCTGAGCAGATTACAATACAGTACTTGAGGCACATCACAACGTCTTACATCAGCTTTCGATAATGGAGCATTTGATTGAACAACACATGGATGAGCTTTGAAAACATAATCCTAGGCAAACAGAGGATTGGGTAATGAAGGAACACAAGAAACAGTTGTACACATGGCTAAGGGAGCAGGACATTCCATATGGGGAAACAATTGAGAAACAAACCATCAAGCCTTTGGCATCTGGACCATCACGCCAAGTCATAACATGGCAAACCTATGACATAAGTGGATTCACATTTCATACAAAGTCTAAGGACCAAAAGAGCATGACACAAAATAGTGGTGTTCGATGCGAGGCCGTAGATGACAAAACTGGTGATATTATTACATACTTTGGCTTCATCGAGGACGTATGGGAACTAGACTATGGTACATTTCAGATCCCTGTGTTTCGATGTCAATGGGTTGAAGATAAACATGTCACAGTGGATAATTATGGGGTCAGAGTTCTTGAACTAAGTAAGGTGGGATATAAAGATGACCCGTGGATCCTTGCTAATTGTGTTGCACAGGTTTTCTATGATGAGCAGATCCTTTCTAAGAATGAGAAGAAAAGTACCGACAAACCAAAGCATGTAGTCTTTCTAGGAAAGCAACAAGCAGTTTGAGTTGATGGTGTATTGGATATAGAGGATTTTAACCTTTTCAGTGATGTGTCCCTCTTTGTGGACCATCCTATGAAGATAAAAAATTTTGAGCGAAGCAACCCACAGAGTTCTTTGCCATGGGTGCGCCCTGATGGACAAGGAAGAATAGTAGCGGCCTAGATTGTATCTGTGATTCATCATGTAAACGCTTTGTCAAATGCAAAAATGTCCTATGTATGAAATGTATATCTTGATGAGTGGAACAAACTTTGTATTCATGACTTTTCGAGTTGGGGACGTCTCGGGTTTCGAAAACGTGTGTAGCTTTGGAAATTTGAAATATCAAAATTTGAGTGGTCTAAACTCTCTCAGATGAAAAGTTGACCCTTACACACAATGTGTATCTTGATGAGCTAGACTAACTTTGTATTCATGACTTTTGTATCTGAGACTACCAAGGGTCCGGTCAAAGTGACTTTTTAGAAAAAATCCAAGATTTGACTTGGTCAAACTAGGTCAAACTAGGCACTAAATGACCACAAATGAAAAACTTTTGGATACATGGGTGTTAGAGCTCCTGAAGATACATATTCCATACATAGGATATTTTGGCATTTGGGAAAGGATTGGTAAACTCTAGTCACAAAGTGTTGAATGTGACACAAACTTTATGAAACTATATGTGAGACTTGTGGATTTAGAACTACACTTTTGAAATGCTTTGTCAAATGCAAAAATGTCCTATGTATGAAATGTATATCTTGATGAGTGGAACAATCTTTGTACACTTTTGAAACGTGTGTGTAGTTGTAGAAATGTGAAATTTCAAATTTTGACTAGGTCAAACTAGGTCAAACTAGGTCCAACTAGGCACTAAAAGTCCTCAAATGAAAAAGTTTTGGATAGAGTGAAGTACAGAGCTCATCAAGCTCTACCTTTCATATAATATGCAATATGCATTTGAAATTTAAAATAATATAAAAATAATATATAGGTGTGAAATATCATTATACAAATAATATATAAACAATATAATTATGTTACAAATATAGAATATAGAAATAATTATGTTAAAATATTATTATATTATAATATCAATATCCAATTAAAAGACAGTTACCAAAAATATAGAAAATAAAAATAATAAAAAAATTACAAAAATCTTTGTACGGGCGGTTGGCATTGACCACCGCCTGTATTGAGCTATTTCTACAGGCGGTGGTCAATGCCACCCGCCTATAGGCCATATAAAGGCCGCGCGTAGAGCCCTGAAATTTTCTAAGTCTCAAGGCGCGCCAGAAGTTCGAATCCACGCCGGCAGGCTGCTGAAATTTTCCGTCGAGCATCCGGATCCGTCGCACGTCGTTCTCCGTCGAGCATCCGTCGCCCGTCATCATTTCCGTCGAGGTAAGCTCGCTCGATCGCCACGGGAGCGCACGGGGAGAGGGAGGGACCGCGCGCGGCGGAGGCAGAGAGCGCGCGCGGCGGCCGCGGCTCGCCGGCGGTGACACCGGCGAGTGCGGCCGGCGTGGGGGAGTCGAGGCGACGCGGCGAGTGCGGCCGGCGTGGGGCAGTCGAGGAGGCGTTGGGAGGCGGGGGGACCCGAGGCGGCGGCGGTGGCGGCGGCGGCCTTGCGGCCGGTGCAGAGGGCGAGGGTGAGAGGGAGGGGGAGGGGTAGGGGCCGGTGGCCCGCCTGCTGAAAGGTCCTTGTTTGGTTTTGGTAATTGAGTGACAACTTAGGTGGACTAATAGTGTTTATGTGAGATATATAGGAGATTAGTCCACAGGTGATGATGGAGGAGCTCATTGCATATGAGACATGATATGGAGTCATGTGACGAAGGTGGAGAAGATCAAGATGAGGCTTGGCTCGATGGACCGGTTGCAAGAGTGAAGGGCAAGTCGGAGGCTTTGAAGCGAGGGACCGCGTGTGACGGTGAAGTTTGAGCAAGACTTGGCACCGATGGACCGAGGCAACGGTGAAGAGCAAGTGAGGTCAAGATCGATGAACCAATACGGTCACGTGATGATATGAAGTGGATCATATCATTTGGTGATTGGTTGGTGCATGTGTTGTATCAACATTGGAGGAGATGGAATGGAAAGCGCAAGGCAAAGGTATAACCTAGGGCATTTCCATTTCACCGGTCATAGGTGTGTAGAGAAGTTTATGACCGGATTTAGGATAGATGGCCGTACTATCAAGAGGGGCAAACATGTTTGCATATCGGTCATCTAGTGCCACTTGAGCGATCTAACTTTGCATACGTGTTAGGATCGAGTGGCGTGGCAAGTTTGAGAGGCTAACTCCTTTGGGAAAATGTTTGTGAAAATGCTAACACACTTGCACATGGTGGTGTACACTTGGTGGTGTCGGCGCTTTTGAGAAAATTAAGCGTATATTTTCTATTGCACCGGTGGGAAATTTGGAGAAGTCGCGGGAGTGTTTCTCAGTAGGAAACACTCACCAAACGCTCTACGCGGAGGCACCGGACGCTGGCCTTTAGCGTCCGGTGTGCTGTCGGGTGCAGCAGAGTGCATTGGACGCACCGGAGAGAGTCCGGTGCTCAGCGTCCGGTGTGCGGGCGGTTTGGCGACCCTCTCTGCGCATGAGTCCGGTGAGCACCGGACGCTCAGGGTGCGTCCGGTGGCTTGTGTCCGGTGACCCTGCGAGTTTGCGGAGCTCTCTGCGCACAGGTCCGGTGTGCACCGGACGCCTCCGGTGTGGACTAGTTGAGCGTCCGGTGGTGCCGTGTCAGGCGCGCGTGCGCAGTAGCCGTTGGTGGCAATGGTCGAGTCCAAACGGCTAGTGACATGTGGCTGACGCCTGAGCACCGGACGCTGGGGGTTGAGCGTCCGGTGGCTCCCTGTGAGCGTCCGGTGCCCACGTGTTTTGCTCAGTGAAGGGGCAACAGCTAGTTTAGCCCTTGGGGCTATAAATAGAATTGGTGGCCGGCCTTGGCCGGTGTTGAGCACCCTTGGGACTTAGTGTCCATGCTTGGGGAGTGCTAGTGAAGCCTCTAACTCACATATGCTTGATAGTGATCATCCGATTGTGTGAGTGAGCGATTCTAGTGCGTTGCATTGAGAGATTGCATCGAGTGGCACTAGGTGTTCGTGTTGCAAGCCGGTGGTGCTTGTTACTCTTGGAGGTTGCCACCTCCTAGACGGCTTGGTGGCTTGTGACTCCGTCGAAGCACGCAAGGATATTGTGTGATGCTCCGGAGAAGAGATTGTGAGGGGTACGGTGCTCAGCCCGCGGGGATCGCGAAGAGCAACTATAGTTGAGCGAGACGTGAAGAGCAACAAGTGGTCCGGCCGGGTCAAGTGCTAGAGCTTGTGGTAAGCACTCCACGTGGGAGAGTGTGACTTGCGGGTCACCACTAGCAAGAGGACCGGCGGCAACCTTGGAGCTTGTCTCAACGGGGACGTAGCTTGGTGGCAACCAAGTGAACCTCGGAAGAAAATCATCGTGTCAACATTGTTCTTCCCGTTGGTTTGCAAGTTCCTAACACAAGCTTGTGTTTACATTCATATATTTGTGCTTGTGTAGTTGCTCTTGTAATTAGTTAGCTTGTGTAGCTTGCTAGTTACCTTCTTGCTTGTGTGGCTAGAAGTAGTTCCCCTTGCGTGACTAATTTGGTTTGTGTAACCTTGTTAGTCACATTGCTTAGTTTGTGTAGCTAAGTAAGTTGCGCTCTCTAATTTGGCATTAGTTGCCTTGTTATTGAGCTTAGGCTTTGTGCGCTTTGCCTCACTAGTTTGAGTAGGAGCTCCCTCGGTTTGCAAAGTACTAGTTGCATAGGTTTGTGTGACCTTGCTCCTAGAATTGGTTAGGTGAGCTCTTGCTAAGGTAGCACCTTGCTTGTTTGTTTAGGATCTTTTCAAGGTGCTAGAGAACTTAGATAGAAGGGTGTAGTCTTGGCTAGACCGATAGTTTTAATTCCGCATTAGTTTCGGTTAGCTAACGCAATATGTTTTAGAAAGGACTATTCACCCCCCCTCTAGTCCGCCATCTCGACCCTTCACCTGCCCAGCTGGGCCGGCCCACCAGCGGCCATTGTTTTTTTTTTATTTTTTTTCTTATTTGATGTATATGATGTATAATTATCCTAAATAATTATTAATTGTTCTAAATAAATATATATGATGTATTATTAATTATTAATTGTCCTAAATACTTACTAATTGTCCTAAATAATTATTAATTTGTCCTAGATAAATGTATATGATGTTTTATTTCTCTTAAAATTATTAATTGTCCTAAATAATTATTAATTGTCCTAAATAAATGTATATGATGTTTTATTTTTCTTATATACATTATGCATATCCTAAATATTTTTTTTTTATTTTTCTTATTTGATGTATATGATGTATAATTGTCCTAAATAATTATTAAATGTTCTAAATAAATATATATGTTGTATTATTAATTATTAATTGTCCTAAATAATTATTAATTATTAATTGTCCTAGATAAATGTATATGATGTTTTATTTTTCTTAAAATTATTAATTGTCCGAAATAATTATTAATTGTCCTAAATAAATGTATATGATGTTTTATTTTTCTTATATACATTTCAAATATATATATGTATGTATAAAAATAATAAACAATTAATATTTGCTTTTAGTTTAAGTGTCTATGTATATACATTATAGCATAAGCTAAGTAGTTATTATTTATAATGCAATAATATATATATATATATATATATATGTATATATATATATTTATTTATGTGTGAATCTATTCAATTAATATTTGCTTTTAGTTTAAGTGTCTATGTATATACATTATTTATAATGCTAAGTAATTATTTGAATAGATTATCACGATGACTTCTCCAACCCCAAACCAAGCGTCAGGGTCTGACCGCATCGACCAAGCACCGGAAAAAGGTTCGGACCACACAGAGAGGGTGCAAGTATATTACACAACACTGAGCAAGCACAAGGGTCGGACCACACGGAGAATGCAAAAGAACGTGAATCAAGTCCTTCGTACGAGACCTCTCCTAGCGACATTCCAGATCCTCGCATTGAGAGGAAGGCTCGTCGTGAATTAGAACATGACCCTGATTACATTCCTGAAGGAGATGAGGTGATGAATTACTCATCCATAATTAAATCTTTCTAACTTTTATGTCCCTCAGTATATGTACAAGAATGATTTATGTGTTTAACTTTTAATATGAACAGGAGGTGTTATCTCAGTTTCATGAGCTGAAAGAGATCCTATCCCACAAAGAATTCACACATGAAGGTGCACCAGAGCCGACGACGGAGACATCCACCGAGAAGACCACCGAGAAGGCTGAGGACAGGAAAAGGAAACGAGGTGACAGAGGATTGAATCAGTTTCCAAAAGTCACATTTAGAATTACAGATGTGAGCCCGACAGGACAACCCCTAGCTCCTCTAGAGGCCTTACCTATGTGGCGTAACACACTTGGATTCTTAGTTAGGGACCATCTTGACATCATAGTCACGGAGTGGGCAAAAGTGGACCAAAATGAAATCACAAGAATGTGGGACAAGCTGCTTACAAGGTTTGTTTTACCTCAGGGTTCAGAAGACCTAGTAAAGGAGTAGACATTGAAGCAGTGGGGAATCATGTTTAGGAATTACAAGTCCGAGTTGAATTCTAAGTGGGCGAAGAAAGGGTTGGACCCGACAAAAAGGTATAAAATCACTACTGGTCAATGGGCGGTGTTTTTAGAGCAGAGGAGTACCGAGGAGTTCAAAGCTTTGAGCGAATCTAAATCCGAGCTCGCAAAAAGGAACAAGTACCACCATCACCAAGGCACAGGTGGTTACCAGCACAAGCTTGCCCAATGGGAGCAAGAGGATGAAGCGCAGAGGGCTAAGGGTCTGCCAGCGCTCCCTGACCAACTTGGTCGCAGGGGCTCGAGGTGGATTCGTGCTCGTGTACCGGCAAAGGAAGCCAAGTCTGGCTTATCATTTTCTCACCCAATGGTCGAAGAGGCAGCGAAGAATATTTTCGCTATGGCAGCTAAGCAGCAAGCGGGCGAATTTAAGCCTCAAAGGGAGAAAGATGTCCTTATTGTTGCTCTGGGTAACCCAGAGCATCCTGGTCGTGTACGAGGCATCTCATCAAAAGAAGGATGGAAAGAAGGATTCAGACCAGAGTGGGAAGCGATGTATAGGAAACGGGATCGCTACAAGGAAGAAATGTCTAATTATTTTAAGGAGGAGGCTAAGAGAGAAGTCGAAGAGGTGATGTCTAAAATCCTCTCCAATCCTCCTCCTGAGTTGATGCAGCGATTGACGACCACAATGTCTAGCCAATTAAGTGGCCAGCAGCTTCCTCAAATGCAGCTAGTCGTCGCCCCGAGAACAACAGAACAAGCTCCGGTCGTCCCAAGTAGTATTGCGTCTACCGGAGACAAGATCCGCTATCCAGTTGATGAGATCGATAGTCCTGTGCCTTGCTCCATAGTCATAAGGTATGGTTTTAACAATAATCGTACAAGGGAAGTTGCCACAGGACTTGCGATCCCGGGGCGTCAATTCCACGGTAGTCAGATCCCTGGGGACTACTACAGGGTGGAAGTGTTGACAGTTGTCCAAGGATATGAGGACGACATACTAGACATTCCCAGTCCCGATGGCATTGAGAAACTGGGACAAGCTATCAAGAATTGTATTCTTTGGCCTCGACGGGACATCTTGCTGTCTCAGCTACCAGAACCATCACCCCGAGAAGTGTCGCAGACTTAGGAGTCGTCCCATCCCACATCTCTTCCCACTCCACTAACCTCTACAATCTTGCATCCACAATCCCCACCACCACCATCACCAATAATGCCTCAACCACCATCCCCGCCACCATCAAAACCCACTCCCCCACCATCACCTAAACCCCATGCTTCAACACCGCAATCTTCCACACCACCGACACCCAAAAATGATGATAAGACACCACCGCAACCAAAGAAAACAAAATTCTCAGTCCCCAAATTGGTTTCCCCGTACGAGCCAAAGAAGAAGGCCGCTGGTATGGCCCTATTTTTGTTCGGAATTGCTAGGAGCCGCACTTCAAAACTTGTTGACTTGGCAGAGCATGAGGAGGGGTCAAAAAGCTTTGAAACACGTATTGTCAATATCAGGCCACCAACGAAGGATGATTACAAATTTGTCCCTACTAAATATGAGCCAGACAGACCAGTACTTAGTTGGGACAAACTCAAAAAGATCCCAGCTAGTATAAAAAGGATGCATGACTGGTATATGAGAGCAGCTTCTGTAGGCATTGACACGATCAATGTGATTATACCACCAACAACATTCAACAGTGAGCGAACAAAGGCAATCGTTACCTTCGAGGACATGTGGCTAATGATGAACCTGCAGAGACTAGACGTGCAGCTGGTAACCGTGTTTGCATTGTAAGTGTCACTCGAACTATCTTGTGTTATAGTTCATGAGTTGCATCAATTTTCAACATCTAACATACAAGTGCTCATTGCAGAATGAATTTTGAACAACAAGAGATGCGGTACGGTTCGGATCCGGATAGGTCTGCCAGTAAAATGGTTGCGTATCTGAGCCCGATGAAGATATGCGAGGAGCAGCACAACTTCAGAATCGAAGACAAACACGACTACTTAGAAGGTTTGGATCCCGCTGAGCGTAAGAGGATAATAGATGACAAATCACTAGATTATGAATGTAAATACAACGTCTACATAGCTTTGGCACTACTCAAGTATCAAGATCGAGAATGTGTAGTCGCCCCATACAACTTTGGGTAAGTGTCAATTTATATTCATCGTCGTATTAGTAATTTCAATGGGCACTTGCATCGTCAATTCGATTCTCTCAGGGACCACTGGATCTGCCTCCTCATTAATCTTAGTCTAGGACGTGTGCTAGTCCTAGACTCTGCAGATTATGATCCTTCAAGTTATGCAAAATTCATTACACACTTGGAACGGTAAGCTGAGTACATTAAATATTCATACCTACTTTTATAAGAGTTTCGGAATAACTTGAGGATTGTGTATTCTATACTATAGGGCCAATAGGTATTATAAGATCAAAGGTGGAAGGTGCGATTCATCAGAATCGGGGCAGCCATTGAGATTATTTTATAAATGGCCGGTACGTACCAAAATATCACAAGGTATCTTTTATAAATATAATATGCATATGACGATGTTGCAACTAATAAATATCCACTTTTTCGTCATACATCAGTGCCATAAGGAACCAGTCGGATCGGTCCACTATGGATTCTACGTCTGCGAGTTCATGAGAGAGATCAGAAGATATGTAACTAACCCTTCTAAGGTATTGCTCTAATAGTCGTTTATATTATTTGTGTCATTTTTTGTTGCTAAGCATGTGTTATATGAACTATAAATTTATGACGTTTCTGACTTCCTCTGCAGCAACATGAGTTGGAAAAGGCGAAGAGCGTGACTCAAGGTGTTCTATACAACATAGTTGAGGACCTGTGCACTTTTCTCTTGAGAGAAGCCATTCCCACCGAATGGAAATATCACGACCCGACCAGCGTCCTAGCAAAGCCTGCGTTTAGAGCGCTAAGAGATATTAGTAGGCTAAAGCTATCTCGATCGGGTTATTAGAGCAGAGGTTTCAGATGTGAAACCTCATATGTCTGTAAACAAAAAACTTTGATGTGTGATGTTTGTAATTAATATAATTTTATGTACAAAGTAATGGTATATATAAATATATTGCATGTTGCATTGGTTGAATCTTCTAGCCTAACATAGTTTCAATATTAATGTATATAATATATATATAGTATTAAAAATAGGGTTTGCTGGAAAGTAGGGTTAAATTGAAAAATCTTACTACAGGCGGTTCTGTTATGAGAACCGCCTGTGGAATCCAATTTCTATAGGCGGTTTACATAACAGAACCGCCTGTAGAAATTGATTTCCACAGGCGGATCTCATAACTGCACCGCCTGTAGAAATTGGTTTCTACAGGCGGTTCTCAGTTAACTGCCTGTAGAAACTTTTATTTCCACAGGCCTATAGCTACTGGCGGTTCGTCAATCCGCCTGTACAAAGGGGTTGGGAAACTCCAGTATAGTATCTCTCCGTACTAGTGAGTAACCAAGTGTGGGAAGGAACTTGAGACCGAGCAGGGTCTTATGGTGGGGTTGACCGTAGTGCCCCTGCCTGTGTTGATTAAGGACCGATCGTTGACGGCCCTCTTGTCATGTTGAACGCATGCCCCACACTTAGCAGGAAGGATAAGTCGTTTCGACCGCGAAGCCTGAACACTATCCGGCCAGGAGTGGAGCCGCCATGCGCTATATTGGTGATGGTTGAGGAGAATGACGAGGGCGCGGTGTGCAAACATGGTATGCCTTGGATACCTCGGTCGCTGGAACGGTCCTCGGGTACTGGCGGTGCCTGCCGAACCCACGATTTGGTCCTGGGTAGTGTAATACGGTGATCTGTAGCTCACCTGATCAGTGAGTGTGGTTTGTGTGGGCAATAACTCGCCAGCTGGTCAGAAATCGATTCGAATTGCCATCGCTCCTGGATAGTGAGCACTTGACATGAGCTTCATCCACGTAGTAAGAACTGTGGAACACTTGGGTTATGATGATAAATGATTTATGAATGCTATGATGAGGTACCATCATATCACCCCACTTGTTTGAAATAGTACATGTGCAAATCTAGATGATAGGTAATAATACCTAACCGAGCTAATTAAAAGAAAAGGGAGTACTGATAGGATGTACTTCTAGTTGAGTAGTGCTTTTACACAAAAAGTCTCAGCTACGCCACTATACAGCCTTCATGATTCTTGAAGAGTCTTTATTTTTGGGTTATGACGGGTATGTCTAGGTGAGTGCATCTCGTACTCAGGGTTCTATTCCCATGTTGTTTTGCAGATGGGTAGATGTACTATGGTTATTGCATTCTCTGCTTGTACCCAGCGATGGGTGATGACTAGACCAAGGGCGATGGTCACTCTACCTTCTCTTTTGCTTTTGTGGGAATGATCAACTACGACACTGTATATGTGTGTGTGTTACTTTCAAACTATTAAGCTTTCGCTACTTGAGAAATTGGTCTGTAATAAATTTAAGTAACTCCGATGTATGTGACGAATGATGTGGAACTGGATGTAACTGTGAATGGTGACCGCTGAACTTATTATGATCTTGGCTATATGTATGATTTGTGGTTTGAAATCCCTCGAGATTTCACGGACGACCGGGATTATATGGGCTTAAGCTCGATGGTTCGACTATGCAAATGGTCACCATTAGGCTTAATCTCTTATAATTTGGACGGTTTTGTTACACCTGGTATCGGAGCAAGGTTTAGCGAGTTACTGTTCATAAGTACGTTGTAAACTAAACTTAAACTGGTTAATAAAAGTTAACTATGCAATTAATGATAATCAAGGTGTTAAAATGGGTTTTTGGAAAACTACATAGTGTGCCATGGTCATATCCTTTATGCCCAGTTAAGGACTCTAAGGTGGCTAGTTAAGTACTGTTGACACCGTTTTTGGACACGTACCTGGGGATCGGTAAAGTATAGATCGGCAGATGGGGCAACGGTAACTAGTCTGCAGGGAAGTTGCCGATGAGGTTGGTTGTCAATGAAGAGACAGTTGAATGTGACTAAGTCCAGAGGTGGTGACGTGTTCGTACCGATGATCAGTATTAGTATTTGCCAATGGCCATAACAGGAGGTCTGCCGATGACTCTGAAGGAAAGCGAGGAGATTGCCGATTGATCTATGGCGGTGTCCCGGTCGGTTACAAGGGGATAGTTTTATGTTTTCCTTAGTTATTTAAATTTGTTTTGTATATGGATTCCGTTTAATTTTGAATTTGAGTCCTAGTCGTGTCTGATTGTAGCTCCTTGAGCAGGGTATAAATGTAGACTCTAGGGCCTTGTAATCAATGAATCTATCAATCAATCAAACACAAGTTTTTACTCATATTTCAGCATCTACTTTTTCGTCGACTTCGTCATCTTTTCTTTTGTTACGAGTGCTTAGGAATTCGTCGACTTAAGCTCGGCGCGTTCTCAAGTTCCGTGTGATCACCTCTTGGCCGTGACATTCAGGCGCATCGCTGTTGTCGGGACCAAAGTGGTCGAGTTACCACCTTTGTCGGTTGAAAGGTCAAATCGGCTGGCACGCCTTAACGTTTAAATCGGGTATTAGCCCTTTGTGTTTGCAGATCAGCTTTGCATCAACACATCTTTTGGCACGCCCGGTGGGACAGATTCAAGATCAAGATCAACATGGCGAATACCGAGTTCGACTTGGAGAACGTTATCCCTGTGACGGAAGCCAATCTCAGAGATGAGCAGAAGCAAGATATTGCAAAAGCCATGGAGGACTACAAGCAGTAATGTTTGAAATCCTTCAGCATCAACAGAGTGGCGAGGTGATCGAGAAGGAAGCATTGCCGGCACCTCGGCAGATTACTTTTGAAGCCAATCCTGGTAAACTTCAAGACATGGTTGATAATGCTATTAAGCGTGCCTTGATCAATCAAGCTGGTGTACTGTCCAACACGGTTTTCAATGCTGTGGCTAGAACTTTTAAGGAACGACAGTTGCCACCAAATTATGTGGGTCCTGCCTATCATCAGCTAGGATCACTAGTGGTCACAGCTCCATCGGCTGCTACGACCACTGCGGGCACAGAAACTACTGCCTCTCTAAGCAAATTAGGACTCACTAATGTGCAATCTACGCCGATAATGACCAATCCATCAACGTCGGATGAGCAAATCAAGCTTGCCTCAGATCTATTGGCATCAGCAATGTCGGGATCGGTTCCTCCTAATTGGTGGGGTTATGGGATGCCCCCTAAGATGATGTTGAAGACTCCTGGGACGTCTCAAGTGGTTGATTTGACAGGCAAGGCTCCTATGACATCGGCACCTCCAAATCTGCCGATGAATCAGAGTCCCCGTTATACTACAACTACTACTGCAAGACCTTATACTAGGAATTCGCAAGCTCCAACGTTCCAGATGCCTAATGCATCAGCAGATTCAATGCCGACGCAACAGAGGTTTATGACACAGCCAGGGTATGTCAATTCAATGATGATGCCCAATTACCAGTCATCGGCAGGGCCTGTTCCGATGAATGCTAACAATGGATGGACAGGGCAGCTAGTCTTTCCACAGATGCCTCAGCAGAATCATCAGGCTCCAGGCTTTCAACAAGGACAAATCCAACCTGGGTTTTAGAATCAAGGGTTGGTCAATGAGCCGATGAATCTTGGTCAGCAGATTGGTGGTCAGATGGTCAACCCAATGTTCCATGCAGATCGTGCACCTCAGCGACACGTGGAAGCATATTAGCAGGCGCCAGATCCACAACCGCCTCATCGGCAAGATGCCGATGCTTATTGGGCCGATAAGATTGCCGAAGTAATGAGAGACCAATTTGGGATAAAACCCAAAGTCAACACTTACTCTTATCGGACACCGTATCCTCCTGCATATGATTTAATTCCACTTCCAAATCGGTACAAGGTACCAGATTTCACTAAGTTCTCTAGATAGGATGATACATCAACTATGGAGCATGTCAACAGGTTCATCATCCAATGTGGGAAAGCTGCTAACAGGGATGAGTTGAGGGTTCGTCTGTTTTCATCATCGGCTTTTACCTGGTTTATTTCGCTACCTCCCAACTCAGTGATCACTTGGGCCGATATAGAGAAGCAGTTCCACAAGTACTTCTTCTCTGGAGTTCATGAGAAGAAAATTATCGATTTGGTCAGGTTGAAGCAGCACAATGATGAATCGGTTGAAAGTTTTGTGTAGAGGTTACGGGAAGTCAAGAATAAATGTTATAGCCTGGTTCTGGATGATCGGTAGCTTGCCAATTTGGCTTTTTAGGGGCTGTTGCCACATATCAGAGACAAGTACGCTTCTCAAGAGTTCGAAAGTTTGAGTCACTTGGTGCAAAGGATTTCTGACCAAGATATTAAGCCTTTTGAACCCAAGAGAGCATGGAACAGAAAGGTGTCCTTTGTCGATGAAGCAGCAAGCTCGGATTCTGATAAGGAGCCAGTCATCGGCTTAGCAAAAATGGGTGAAGAACAAAAAGCCGATGTCTTGCCCTTCTGGGCATAAGGAGCCAGAAAAGTTTGCATTTGACATTACCAAGGCCGATAGGATATTTGACTTTCTACTTCAGGAAGGGCAAATCAAATTGACGCCTAATCATGTGATCCCATCGGCTGAAGAATTGAAGAAGATGAAATATTGCAAGTGGCACAATGCGACTTCCCACAGCACCAATGAGTACAAGGTTTTTAGGCAACAGCTGCAATCGGCTATAGAATCTGGGAGAATCAAGTTTGATAATTCCAAAGCTTAGAAGCCGATGAAAATCGATCAACATGCTTTCATAACAAATATATTGGATGCTAAGGGAAAGACCAAGGTCTTGACGTCAGAAGCAGCTGAAAGAAGTACATCGGTGGATCCTCAACATCAGGTTACTGCTGCCGATGCCAAGGGGAAAAGGTTTGATCCAGGAGGGAACTAACTCAGGAAGGCCTCCCTGATCTGGTATCGTGATAACTCATAGAAGGCCTCGAGAAACTTGGCACCAACGTGAGGATCGGTATTGGCGCCAGCAAGAAGACTATCGTCGGGAAGAAGAAAGACGCCGACAGGAGTGGAATCAACACAAAGACCACTAGAACTGTCTGTTCTTTATCCATTGTTGGGAACAAAATATTAAGCTTCCTACCGTCAGAGACTGCCCTGAATGCAATGGTTATGATCGGTATGACAGATCAAATCGGCAGTATCAGAACAATGACCGCCGATTTGATGGGCCGATTAGGGGGAGAGCTTCAGTTCATGATCGGCTAGAGAGCAGGCTCAGCGTGCATGATAGGCTTGGTGATCGTGTTGAATACTTTCCTAGGAATCAAGAGGAGCTTGAAGAGATGGCAAATGCTCGAGTTCTTGATGAGTTTATATTTTTCAGGGATGCTAATACCTATCGTGTGGAGTCAAGGGAAAATCGTCGTCCTCTAGCAAGGCAACCACAACTTCCTCCAAGGTGCCCATAGGGGTTGACTAGGATACAGAAAAGAAGGTTGCAGCGTGAAAGATGAGAAGATTTGATCAAGGGAGAGAATTCTGGCCAATCTGGGGATCAACAGCAACCAGATCCTAAGGGAAAAGGGCCATCGGCAGATGTTAACATGGTATTTATGTTGCCGATGGAGTTCCTTGCGCCATCCTGTGATGATGAGGAGCTGGAGTTTTCCGACCAGATAGCTCAGTTGGCTTTGGATCCGATGACAGCTATCTTTGAAAAGCCTGCCGACAATGAAAGACAGCATCTTAAAGCCCTGTTCGTCAAAGGAAGAGTTGATGGTCACCCGATGACCAAGATATTAGTTGATGGTGGGGCTGCTATTAGTATCATGCCATATGCAGTCTATCGGAAACTTGGGGAAGGAGATCAAGATTTGACCAAGACCGATATGATGCTAAAAGACTTTGAAGGATATGTGTCTCCAGTTAAGGGGGCAATATGCGTCGAGTTGACCATCGGTAGTAAAACCTTGCCGACGACTTTCTTCATGATCAGTGGAAAAGGTTCTTATAATTTGCTGCTAGGGAGAGACTGGATTCATGCCAATTGTTGCATCCCGTCTACAATGCACTAATGCTTGGTTCAGTGGGTAGGTGACAAGATTGAGATTGTCCCCGGAGATTCTTCTTATGTCATTACATCGGCAGAGGCGGACACTTATGAAAGGACCAGGTGTATCTCTAGAGAAATTTGGGAGAATGATTTCCTCAAAGTTGCCGATTATGAAATTCCACCGATCCAAGCAGTCGGTTCTGATGAGGAGCTTTAATGGATAGGTTCGCCGATGATGGAAAATTAGGCCAGGGGTTCACATCGGCTGATGATTTAGTAGAGGTAGATATAGGTAGTGGTGATAAACCTAGACCCACTTTTATTAGTGCTAAGTTAAATTCTAAGTGTAAGCGGCAGTTAACCAATTTGTTAAAGGAATATAAAGATTGCTTTGCTTGGGATTATACTGAGATGCCTGGTTTAGACCGATTGATTGTTGAACATCGGTTACCCATCAAGTCTGGAATTCGGCCACATCAACAGCCAGCTCGCCGATGTAATCCTAGTATTCTTCCTGATATCAAAGTCGAAATAACTAAACTTATTGAAGCTTAGTTTATTCGGCAGTGTCGGTATGCCGAGTGGATTTCCAATGTCGTCTCAGTTTACAAGAAAAATGAGAAGCTTCGAGTTTGCATTGATTTCAGGAATCTTAACAAAGCTACGCCGATGGATGGTTACCCGATGCCAGTTGCCGATTTATTGGTTGATGGTGCAGCTGGGCATCGGATTATTAGCTTCATGGATGGCAATGCAGGATATAATCAAATATTCATGGCCGAGGAAGATATTCCAAAGACTGCATTTAGATGTCCTGGTCATGTTGGGTTGTTTGAATGTATAGTCATGACATTTGGCTTGAAAAATGCTGGTGCTACCTATCAGAGGGCCATGAATTTTATCTTCCATGACTTCATCGTCAAGCTGGTGGAGATTTATATTGATGGCGTGGTGGTTAAGTCTGGAGATTTCACAAAGCATCTTGCCAATTTGCGAAAGGTGTTGGAATGCACAAGGAAACATGGTTTAAAGATGAATCACAATAAGTGTGCATTTGGTGTATCGGCAGGGCAGTTTCTTGGTTTCATGGTGCATCAGAGGGGAATTGAAGTTAGTATATGATCTATTGATGCTATCAACAAAATTGTTGCCGAAACTAACAAGACTGAGCTCCAATCCTTGATTGGTAAGGTAAATTTTATCAGGCGGTTTATATCTAATTTGTCTGGTAAAATTTGTGCTTTCAGTCCTTTACTTAAATTGAAAGCCAATCAAGAGTTCATATGGGAGAAAGAGCAACAGTTGGCTTTAGATGAAATCAAGAATTATTTGATAAATCCTCCAGTTCTAATTCCACCTCAGCAAGGAAAGGCCTTCAGATTATATTTATCTACCGATGGGATGGTCACCAGTTCGGCTTTAATTCAAGAATTTGAAGGGAAGGAACGTGTGATTTACTATTTAAGCAGAAGATTGATTGATGCCGAGACCAGGTATTCGGCTATTGAAAAATTATGTTTATGCCTATATTTCTCCTGCATTAAGTTGAGGCACTATTTACTATCGGCCGAATGCACTGTTATATGCAAAGATGATGTGGTCCGGTATATGCTATCTATGCCAATCATGAGTGGCAGGATCGGTAAGTGGATTTTGGCACTGTCGGAATTCGATCTGCGTTACGAATCGGCTAAAGCGGTTAAAGGACAGATTATGGCTGATTTTGTGACCCAACATCGCGGCGAAGTGGAAACTTTGGAAACTGTGCCTTGGACACTCTTCTTTGATGGATCCACGTGTGACTGGGGGCAGGAATCGGCATAGTGTTAATTTCCCCTCAGGGAAGGAAGTATGAGTTTTCTTTGCCGATTGTTGCCACATCAACGAATAATCAAGCCGAGTATCAAGCTTTGATCAGGGGGTTGGAATTGTTAAGAGAAGTTCATGCTGATGCTGTTGAAGTCTTCGGGGAATTCTATGCTGGTTATAAATCAATTGGCTAGGAGCTATGAATGCCAAAGCGAAGTCTTGATAGCCTATTATGAAAAGAGTATGCGATTGTTAAGGGAATTCAAAGATTTCCGATTAGAGCATGTTCCTCGGTTACATAATGAGGAGGCTAATCGGTTGGCTCAGCGTGCCTCAGGATATCAACCTATTGAACACACTATCGGCAATCAGTGCCGATGATTGGAGAAAGGAGATCATTGGTTATTTAAGGGATCCATCTAAGAATGTTGAGAGGTGTGTTCGGTTTCAAGCTACCAAGTATGTGCTCCTCGAAGATGAATTATATTATCGAACAATTGATGGAGTTATTCTCAAGTGTTTAGGTGATGATGAAGCTAAAGGTTTGATGGGAGAAATCCATGAAGGAGTGTGTGGAGCACATCAGTCGGCTTTTAAGATGAAATGGATGATTAGGAGGAATGGGTATTATTGGCCAACCATGCTTGAAGATTGCTTTAAATATTTCAAGGGGTGCCAAGGATGTAAGAAATTCGGCAATATTCAAAGGGCACCCGCATCAGCCATGAATCCCATTATTAAACCTTGGCCGTTCTGGGGATAGGCTATTGATTTGATCGGCCAGATTTATCCACCTTCTAGCAAAGGGCACAAGTTCATCTTGGTTGCTATAGATTATTTCACCAAGTGGGTTGAAGCTATTCCTTTGATGAAAGTCACATCGGCCAATATGATTGATTTTGTAAAGGAGCATATTATTTACCGATTTGATATTCCTCTAACGATTACTACCGATCAGGGTACTATGTTCACATCAGGCGAGTTTGATGAATTTGCAATTGAAATGGGAATTAAGGTGTTGAATTCTTCTCCTTATTATGCTCAAGCTAATGGGTAGGCCGAAGCGTCTAACAAAGGAATCATCAAACTTATTAAACGAAAGATTGAAAAGAATCCTAGGAGGTGGCATACTTTGTTGAATAAAGCTTTATGGTCATATCGGATGGCTTGTCATGGGTCGAATCAAGTTTCGCCTTATTAGTTGGTGTATGGACATGATGCAGTGTGTTGATGCAAAACTGTTCTGCAAACACAAAGGGCTAATACCCGATTCAAACGTTAAGGCGTGCCAGCCGATTTGACCTTGCTATCGGCAAAGGTGATAACTCGAATACTTTAGTCCTGACAACAGCGATACGCCCGGATGTCACGGCTAAGAGGTACTCACGCGGAACTCGAGAACACACCGAGCTTAAGTCGACGGATTCCTAAGAACTCGTAATAAAAGGAAAAAAGTATGACGAAGTCGTCGAAAAGTAGATGCTGGAATATGAGTAAAAACGTGTGTTTGATTGATTTCTTGATTCTCTGATTACAAGGTCCTAGGGTTTATATTTATACCCTGCTCAAAGAGCTACGACCAGACACGATTAGAATTCGAATTCCAAATTACACGGAATCCGTATACAAAACGATGCAAATAACTAAGGAAATAATAAAACTATCCTTCGTGACAAACCGAAACTCCTCCACATGACAACTGGCAGCTTCCGGACTCCTCCTTCGCGTCATCGGCAATCCCCTTGCCATAGTCATCGGCAGACCTTCTTATCCAGTCATCGGCACCATATTACTGCCTGTGGACTTAGTCACATTCAACCTCTCCCTCATCGGCAACCATCCTCATCAGCAACCCGCATCGTACTGCCACCCTATCCTGCCATCGTGGACACGTGCCCAAAAATGGTGTCAACACATGCCCCCCAGTTTCGGAGTATAAAACTATTAATGCTCCGAAATTCTCTGCAGTAATGATGCCTTCTCCGCAATTAATGCTCCTAATCTGGTAACCGACAACCTCAATCTGGACAACTCTGATCCTAATCCTCCGCAGATTCCTCGAAATCCCCAACTTCCTAAACGGGTATCTTTCTTGGTCGTACATCGGCAACAATACCGTTACAAAGATCTGCCGATGCTCTGACCAGGATATTCGCAAAAACGGTTACCTCTCCTCCATCCGCCCATCGGCAAGATGACCGTTATAGAATATCGCCGATGGACCGACCAGGAGATCTCGCACAGTAAAATATCTTTAGATAATGACCGCTTCCTGTCAAATCACCTGCACAATCCCTGGATTACCGTGCGAACAGTTACCATATCCACCTGAGTACCCTCGGGCTTCTCGGATGCGGCAAAGAGATAAGTCGGATTTGCCCTTGCCCATCTTGTCCTATAAATAGTTCCTTCTTGGGTACTCCTCCCCCATTACACCATTCTACTATCCAACTTTGCTTTTCCAGCGGCGGCGCCATTTACAACCCTCAAGATCTCCGACAAGCACTCCTCTTCATCAACTCCGGTGCCCTCCAACGTCCTCTTCACAACAAGATGGCCATTGGCTTCGTCGTCCCGGAGGTCAGACTTCCATCTCATCTCCTGTACCTTTTCTCGCATTCCTGTTCATCTGCGATTCATCTTACTGAATATCTTCCTTTTCCTTTTTCTTTGTATTTTTATTCCCCAAAACACTAGGAATTGTCCAACAAAATTGTCATCCCTACCGATCAACCACACCTTCAGTGCCTTGGCCCTCTAGGGAATCCAGATCCAACCGACTTTATCAATGCAGAAACCAACAGGATTCCCTTTAGAGCCAAAAACTTTTCTTTAGATCTGTGGAAAGACACCTTTCGCTCTTGGCCCAGCCCTACTGTAGGGTGGAAAGATTGGTTCTTGAGGGTCAGCAATTCTTATGAAGTCCAGTGGGGTGAGAGGAGGCTAGCTCAATGCATTAGGCTATCCATTGCCGATATGCACAGGAACGAGTCGCTGCTGATAGCTGCATCCTACTTTTGGTCAGACACTCTCAATGCCTTTGTTTTTGGCCACGGCCCTGCTTCTCCTACTCTTGCCGATGTAGCCATGCTCACTGGGCTAGATATATCTTCTGCCGATAGCACCCACTTTTTTGATACTGCCCCCAGTGCCAAAGTGGAGACTCGCGCTATCGGCGGTTGGTCAGGGTACATCCAGAAGTATCGCGGGAAAGGGCCTGTCACCATAAAGGAGCAAACCACCTTTCTGAACATGTGGCTGGACAAGTTTGTATTCTGTGGTCGATCGGCAGGACCGACTTCTGTCTATCTATCGGCAGCAGAAAGACTGGCTAGCGGTGGCCAATTTCCTCTCGGCCGATATTTGCTCGGCGCTGTTTACCACCTTCTTCATCAGGTAGCCCAGAAACTCCTGCTTGGCCAATCCATCGGCAACTTGGGAGGCCCCTGGTGGTTTATTAATATGTGGCTCAATCTTCACCTGCATAAGCGCCTTGATTTCAACTTGTTCTCACAGCACTTCCCACGAGATATAGCCGAGAATCATGTGTTGGGTGAAGAGGAATCGGCAACGCGTGCCCCCTTGAACTTTGGCGAAGCCGTTATAGTCTTACCCGGTTCAGGGAACAATCCGGATCAGATCGGCCAATTCTTCGAGACTCTGTATGAGGGTCTGTCCAGAGATGAGCGACCATGGCTGGCTTATGACGACCCAGACAGTATGCTCCCCCTGACCTTCAATCCATTTGATGAAGCTCTCGACAGGGACAATGAGGTGATGATGGCAATTGTGACTCCCAGAGCCATACCAGTGAATTTCTTCGGTAGCACAAAAACTTCTCCCCAAACCTATGAATTTTATAATCCATCGGCATTAGCTCGCCAGCTAGCTTTCGGCCAGTTGCCGATTGCACTTCCTTATGCCGATGTGATAAAGCCCAGAGAACCCATCGCCAACCTTCTCGAGTGGACTCGAGTAGCCCAGCTACCACCAAATGCCGACACAGATGTAGATCTGTCAGAATGGGTTCCAGCTGCCTTTATCACTCAGGCATACAAGCTATGGTGGGCGGAATGGAAAGAGAATCTATTCTGCAGATCGGCCCTTTCATACCGCAGCATGATCGACCCCGAATACGAAGTCCCTGATGACACTGTAAGTATTTTAAACCGATGTCTCATTTTCCAATACTATTTCCATCGGTAACTTACCCCTGTATTCCTTTTGCAGGTTGACAACACCCCCCCATCGGTTAGCAGGAGTGGCAAGCCGATTGACTTGTTCCCATCAGGCCCGATCTCCTCAATCGGCCACAATGCTCCCACTCTGGCTTCCATCGTGCATCGGGGTGCGCGCCTCAAGAAAGTTACCACCAGGAAAACTCAGACATCGCCAACGGTAGCTGCTTCCACTCTGGCGCAAGCTTTCAGGGCAATTTGTCAAACCCTTTTCATTTATGCTAACTATCTTTGTATCGGCTATCTGTGCTCATAAACTCCTTTTTGTTGTTGCAGCAAACTGGTGCATCGGCAAAAGCGAAACGCCAAGGTACCGATGCCCCCCAGTCTAGCCAGCCCAAGAGGAAGGGCACCCAAGGTGCTAAGGCTGGAACAAAGCGCCAGAAAGTGGCAACTCCCCCTCCTCCTCCGGTGTCTCCAATCCCGGTGGAATCTTCCCCTTCTTCTCCAGAAGTCCAGACACAGCACGCACCATCTCCCCAACCAATGCAGGAAGCACCACAGATGGAAGAACCCCAGCAGGAAGAACCTCAAACAGAAGGTACGTCAGCTGACGTGGGTGAACAAACAACTGGCCCGGCAGGTCCGGTTATATCATCAGCGGTTTCCCCGATTCAGACAACTGTTGTTCCTCCTCCGGGTAACATATCTCAACAATACTTCCGCCGATAAACTTATTCTCATTTAGTCTCATAACCCTTCCTGTCTTCTTTCAGGCGATGTCGTTCCATCGGCAACATTTGCCGATCAACCTGTAGCTCCATCGGCATCTTTGAGCCAAAGGCAAGAAATCGCCTTGAAGCAAGTAAGTCATCCAATTTTCCACCAGTATCGTCTGCCGAAGTTTTGACCATAAAAATGACTTATTTCGTCTTCATTTTCAGGAACAAGATTCTCCCGACAGCTTATTCTCCTTCGCCATTGATATCTTCGAAGAAGAAGGCGAGGAAGCAAGCTCCTCTCGGGCAGTTGGAACTGTATCGGCAGAAACCAGAGCTAAGCTGGAAGAGCTATCGGCCATACTTCATCAAGACACAACTCAACTAGTCAACGATTCTGACCCAGCCAAGGCCCTGTTCAAGACCCTTAGAGGCCAAATTCCTGCCGATGCTGAAGAAACTCTCTTCCATGCTGCACACCTAGAAAGCCGCCAGCTACAGTACCAGAGAGCCACTCGACGCCTTGACGATAGAGCCGCTCAAATCCAGCTTTCTGAGGAGATGATGAAAGAAAAACTCTTAGCCGATGAGAAACATAAGAACATCGGCACCTTAAAGTCCTCAGGTGATGCACTGAAGCAGAAAGTATCTGATCTATCGGCAAAAAGAGAAGCTCTACTGGCCGAACTCAAGCAAGTAGAGGATGCTCTGTCCCAAGCCCAGCAAGAAGAGAGTCAACTGCCGGAGACCATCAAGCACCTTGAACAAGAACGAAACGTCCATGGTCGCAAAGCGCTGCAGCTGAAGAGGAAGCTGAAGCCGATAGAAGGTTCTGCCGATGATGATATCAAAGAGATAGAGACAGCCAATCAGATTCGGCTGCGCGCCATATCAGCAATCCAAGCGCTACTGAACATCTGAAGCTTTCATCGGCAACACACCTTTGTTTTTCCGCTTTTAGCTTTTAGTCTAGCCGATAAGACTGTTATCGGCATCTTTTGAAACATTAAGTCTGCCCCCAAACATTTGAATCCAGCCGATAGGAGTGTTATCGGCACTTAAACTTTTATGCATCGACCCATATGCTGGGGTAGTACTTCTTTAAATATTTGCCATTTAATGCTCTGGGAAATTCAACTCCTTCGAGAGTCTCTAGAATATAGGCATTACCAGGAGCTGAGTGTCTTATCCGATAAGGACCTTCCCAATTAGGAGACCACTTCCCAAACTTCGAACTTTTAGTCCCGACTGGCAAAATCAACTTCCATACCAAATCCCCATCGGCAAACTCCTTAGCCTTTACTTTCTTATCATACCATCTAGCAACTCTCTTCTTATTTTCTTCTATACTCATTAAAGCCTTTAACCGATGCCCTGCTAAATCATCTAACTCATCGGTCATCAAAGTGGCATAATCATCGGCAGCCAATTGATCTTGAAAAGATAATCGCCTAGATCCAGCCTTAATCTCCCAAGGCAACACTGCATCATGTCCATACACCAATTGATAGGGTGACACCTTGGTTGATCCATGACAAGCCATCCGATAAGACCATAGTGCTTCATTTAACAATGTATGCCACCGCCTAGGATTTTCTTCAATCTTTCGTTTAATAAGCTTGATAATTCCTTTCTTAGACGCTTCGGCCTGCCCATTGGCTTGAGCATAGTAAGGAGAAGAATTCAACACTTTAATTCCCATACCGATTGCGAATTCATCGAACTCCCCCGACGTGAACATGGTGCCCTGATCGGTAGTAATCGTTTGGGGAATCCCAAATCGGTAAATAATATGCTCCTTCACAAAATCAATCATATTGGCCGATGTGACTTTCTTCAAAGGAATAGCTTCGACCCACTTAGTGAAATAGTCAGTGGCAACTAGAATGAACTTATGCCCTTTGCTAGATGGTGGATAAATCTGGCCGATCAGATCAATGGCCCATCCCCGGAACGGCCAAGGTTTTATTATAGGATTCATAGCCGACGCTGGTGCTCTCTGGATATTACCGAACTTTTGACAACCTTGACATCCCTTGAAATATCCAAAACAATCCTCAAGTATGGTTGGCCAAAAATATCCATTCCTTCGAATCATCCACTTCATCTTAAAAGCTGACTGATGCGCTCCACACACTCCTTCATGGATTTCCCCCATCAAACTTCTGGCTTCATCATCACCCAAACATTGGAGAAGAATTCCGTCGACAGTTCGATAATACAATTCATTTTCAAGGAGCACATACTTGGTTGCCTGAAATCGAACCTGTCTTTCAACCTTTTTGGATGGATCTTTTAGATAATCAATAATTTCTTTCCTCCAATCACCGGCACTGACTGCCGATGTCGTATTAATCATTGGCTGATATCCCGAGGCATGCTGGGCTAACCGATTAGCGTATTCATTATGTAATCGGGGAATATGCTCCAATCGGAAGTCCTTGAATTCCTTTAACAGTTGCATACTTCTCTCGAAATAGGTTATGAGAACTTCACTTCGGCATTCATAGCTTCCGGCCAATTGACTTATAACCAACATAGAATCCCCGAATATTTCAACAGCATCAGCATGAACTTCTCTTAACAACTCCAATCCCTTGATCAGAGCTTGATACTCAGCCTGATTATTTGTTGATGTAGCAACAATCGGCAAGGAAAACTCATACTTCCTCCCCTTAGGAGAAACTAATACAATGTCGATTCCTGCTCCCCGGTCACAGGTAGATCCATCAAAGAAGAGCGTCCAGGGTGCAATTTCCAAGGTTTCCACTAGACCGCAATGCTGAGTCACAAAATCGGCCATAATCTGCCCTTTGACTGCCTTAGCCGATTCGTAACGCAAATCGAACTCCGACAGCGCTAAAATCCATTTACCGATCCTACCACTCATAATCGGCATAGATAGCATGTATCGGACCACGTCATCTTTGCAAACAACAACACATTCGGCTGACAACAGGTAATGTCTCAGCTTGATACATGAAAAATATAAGCATAAGCACAACTTCTCAATGGCCGAATACCTGGTTTCAGCATCAATCAACCTCCTACTCAAATAATAAATTACCCTCTCTTTCCCTTCAAATTCTTGAACTAAAGCTGAACCGATAACCGATCCATCGGTAGATAAATACAATTTGAAGGGCTTCCCTTGTTGAGGTGGAACTAAAACTGGAGGATTTACTAGATACTTCTTGATTTCATCCAGAGCCAACTGTTGTTCTTCTCCCCAAACAAACTCTTGATCGGCTTTCAATTTAAGAAGAGGACTGAACGCACGAATCCTCCCAGATAAATTCGATATAAATCTTCTGATAAAATTTACCTTGCTGATCAAGGATTGGAGCTCGGTTTTATTGGTAGGGGCCACTATTTTATTGATGGCATCAATAGATCTTCGACTAATTTCAATACCCCTCTGATGTACCATAAAACCAAGAAACTGCCCTGCCGATACGCCAAATGCACACTTGTTGGGATTCATCTTCAATCCATGCTTCCTTGTGCACTCCAACACTTTTCGTAAATCGGCAAGATGCTTTGAGAAATCTCCAGACTTAACCACCACATTATCAATATAAATCTCTACGAGCTTGCCGATGAACTCATGAAATATAAAATTCACAGCCCTTTGATAAGTAGCACCAGCATTCTTTAACCCAAAAGTCATGACTATCCACTCAAATAGTCCAACATGACCAGGACACCTGAATGCGGTTTTTGGAATATCCTCCTCTGCCATGAATATTTGATTGTAACCTGCATTACCATCCATGAAGCTGATGATCCGATGGCCAGCCGCAGCATCAACCAGTAGATCGGCGACAGGCATTGGGTATCCATCCATCGGCGTAGCTTTATTGAGATTCCTGAAATCAATGCACACCCGAAGCTTCCCGTTCTTCTTGTAAACCGGAACAACATTGGAAATCCATTCGGCATACCGACACTGCCGAATAAACTTAGCTTCAATAAGTTTAGTGATTTCGGCCTTAATATCAGGTAGAATGTTAGGATTACATCGGCGGGCTGGTTGCTGATGTGGCCGAAATCCAGACTTGATGGGTAACCGATGTTCGACAACTGATCGGTCTAAACCAGGCATCTCTGTATAATCCCAAGCAAAGCAATCTTTATATTCCTTTAGCATACTAGTCAATTGTCGCTTACACTCAGGATCTAATTTAGCACTAATAAAAGTAGGCCTAGGCTTATCACCACTACCTATATCTACTTCTACCAAATCATCGGCCGATGTGAACCCCTGGCCTAATTTTCCATCATCGGCGAATCTATCCATTAAAAACCGTCGTCAGAACCGACTGCTTGGATCGGTGGAATCTCATAATCGGCAACTTTGAGAAAATCTTTCTCCCAAACTTCTCCTGAAATGCACCTAGTCTTTTCATAAGTATCCGCTTCTGCCGATGCGATAACATAAGAAGAATCCCCTGGGACGATCTCAATCTTGTCACCTACCCACTGAACCAAGCACTGATGCATTGTAGATGGGACACAACAATTGGCATGAATCCAATCTCTCCCCAATAACAAATTGTAGGCACCTTTTCCGCTGATCACAAAAAAAGTTGTCGGCAAGGTTTTGCTGCCGATGGTCAACTCTGCACATATCGCCCCCTTGACTGGAGACACGTTTCCTTCAAAGTCTTTGAGCATCATATCGGTCTTGGTCAAATCTTGATCCCCTTTCCCAAGCTTCCGATATACTGCATACGGCATAATATTAATAGCAGCTCCACCATCAACTAGGATCTTAGTCATTGGCTGCCCATCAACCCTTCCTTTGAGGAACAAAGCTTTAAGATGCTGCCTCTCGTCATCGGCAGGTTTCTCAAAGATAGCCGTCATCGGATCCAGAGCCAACTGAGCTATCTGATCAGAAAATTCCAGGTCATCGTCACTGGCTGGTGCCAGAAACTCCACCGGCAACATGAAGACCATGTTGACGCCTGCCGATGGACCTTCCTTCTTAGTGTCTGACGGCTGCCGACTTCCAGAGTTCTCTCCTTTATTTAGCTCTCCCTGCCTTTCACGTTGCAATCTCCTTTTCTGTGTCTTGGTTAATCCTCCAGGGCACCATGGAGGAAGTGGCTTCTGTCTTGCTGCCGGGCGTCGGTTCTCCCTTGACTCCATACGATGTGTGTTAGCATCTCTGCAAAATATGAACTCATCGGGAACCCGCGCATTAGCCATCTCCTCGAGCTCTTCCTGGTTCCTGGGAGAGTACTGGACACGGTTACCGAGCCGATCGTGAACGCTAAGCCTGCCCCCCAGCCGATCATGAACTGACGCCCTTCCTCTGATTGGCCCATTAAATCGCCGTTCATCATCATGATAACGCCGATCGGTTCTATCGTACCGATCATAACCGTTGCACTCAGGGCAGTCTCTGACAGTAGGAAGCTTGATATTTTCCTCCCAACAATGGATGAAGAATGGACAATTCCAATGATCCCTGTGCCGATTCCACTCCTGTCGGCGTCTTTCTTCTTCCCGTCGATAATCTTCCTGCTGACACCGATACCGATCTTCCTGTTGTTGCCAATTTCCTCGTGGCCTTCTATGAGTTATGACGATACCAGACCGGGGAGGCCTTCCTGAGCTAGTTCCTTCCTGGACCAAGCCCTTATTTCTTGCATCGGCAGTAGTAACTTGATGCTGAGGATCTACCGATGCACTCTTCTCAGCTGTCTCCGATGTTAAGACCTTAGCCTTCCCCTTAGCATCCAACATGTTTGTCGGGAAAGGATGTTGGTCTATCTTCATCGGCTTCTGGGCTTTGGAACTGTCAAATTTGATTCTCCCTGACTCTATAGCCGATTGCAGCTGCTGTCTGAATACTTTGCACTCGTTGGTGTCATGGGAAGTTGCATTATGCCACTTGCAATATCTCATCCTCTTCAACTCTTCTGCCGATGGGATCACATGGTTAGGTGACAGTTTGATCTGACCTTCCTGAAGTAGAAAGTCAAATATCCTATCGGCCTTGGCGGTATCAAAGGCGAACTTCTCTGGTTCCTTATGCCCAAAAGGACAAGACATCGGCTTCTTGTTTTTTACCCACTCTGCCAAACCGATTACTGGTTCCTCATCGGAATCTGAGCTTGTTGCTTCATCAACAAATGACACTTTCTTATTCCATGTCCTCTTAGGCTCGAAAGGCTTGATGTCTTGATCAGATATCCTCTGCACCAAATGACTTAAACTTTCGAACTCTTGAGAGGCATACTTATCCCTGATATGTGGCAACAAACCCTGGAACGCCAAATCGGCTAGCTGCCGATCATCCAGAACCAGGCTATAGCATTTATTCTTGACCTCTCGTATCCTCTGCACAAATCCCTCAACCGACTCATCATTACGTTGCCTCAACTTGACCAAGTCGGTGATCTTCTTCTCATGAACCCCCGAGAAGAAGTATTTGTGGAATTGCTTCTCTAGATCGGCCCAAGTAATTACTGAGTTGGGAGGTAATGATATGAACCAAGTATAGGCCGATCCAGACAATGATGATGAAAATAGACGAACCCTCAATTCGTCCCTGTTACCAGCCTCTCCACATTGAATAATGAACCTGTTGACATGCTCCATGGTTGACGTGTCGTCCTGTCCGGAAAACTTTGTAAAATCCGGTACCTTGTACCGATGTGGAAGCGGGATCAAATCATACGCTGGAGGATATGGTGTCCGATAAGAATAAGTGTTGACTTTGGGTTTTATCCCAAATTGTTCCCTCATTACTTCAGCAATCTTATCGGCCCAATACGCATCGGCATCTTGCCGATGAGGCGGCTGCGGATCTGGCACTTGGTGGCGAACCTCCACGTGTCTGTTTGGGACGTGACCTGCATGGAACATGGTACTGGTCACCTGTCCTCCAATCTGCGGACTACCAAACTGCTGTCCACCGATTGCTGTCCAAAATTTATTGGCTGGTTGGGAATCCCCTGTCCTTGGAACCCGGGATAAACCTGCCCTTGCTGGAACCCTGTAGACTGATAACCCTGCTGGGGCGATTGTGGAAAGGCTTGCTGTCCAAGCCATCCATTATTAGCGTTCATCGGCATAGGTGCTGCCGATGATTGGTAATTGGGTACCGTCGTTGAATTGACATACCCCGACTAGGCCATAGGCCTCTGTTGCATCAGCATCGACTCTGCCGATGCGTTGGGCATCTGGAACATTGAATCTTGAGGATTTCCATTGTGAGGCCTTGCAGTAGTAGTTGTGGTATACCGAGGACTCTGGTTCACCGGCACATTGGAAGGTGCCGATGTCATAGGAGTTTTGCCCCTCATGTCAGTTATCTGTGATGTTCCCGGCGTCAACTCTGGAGGCATACCATAACCCCACCAGTTGGGAGGAAGGGTTAACCCTGACATTGCCGATGCCAACATATCTGTTGTCAGTTTATGCTGCCCAACTGAAATTTGTGGGTTGGTTGCCATCGGCATAGATAGTGCACCAGTAGTCCCCAGTGTACTTGGAGGGACGGCAGACTGTGCACTTGCATTCGTCAAGGCAGCCGATGGAGCCGTAACCTCTGGTGCCGTTGGCTGATGATGGGAGGGCCCCACATAATCTGGCGGGATTTGTCCTTCTTTGAAAGTTCTTGCCACGGTGTTGAAAACCGTATTAGACAGTACACCCGCTTGGTTAATCAACGCTCGATTGATGGCATTGTCAACCATATCTTGAAGCTTGCCAGGATTGGCGTCGAAGGTGACCTGCCGTGGTGCCGGCAGTGCATCTTTCTGGACCACTTCGCCGCTCTTGTTTATGCTGAAAGACCTTAGGCATTGCTGCTTGAACTCTTCCATGGCTTGGGCAATAGCTTGCTTTTGCTCATCCTTGAGGTTGGCCTCCGTCACGGGGATGACGTTCTCTTGATCGAGGTCAGAGATCGACATGTTGATCTTGATCTTGAATCTGTCCCACTGGGCGTGCCAAAAGATGTGTTGATGCAAAACTGATCTGCAAACACAAAGGGCTAATACCCGATTCAAACGTTAAGGCGTGCCAGCCGATTTGACCTTGCTATCGGCAAAGGTGATAACTCGAATACTTTAGTCCTGACAACAGCGATACGCCCGGATGTCACGGCTAAGAGGTACTCACGCGGAACTCGAGAACACGCCGAGCTTAAGTCGACGGATTCCTAAGAACTCGTAATAAAAGGAAAAAAGTATGACGAAGTCGTCGGAAAGTAGATGCTGGAATATGAGTAAAAACGTGTGTTTGATTGATTTCTTGATTCTCTGATTACAAGGTCCTAGGGTTTATATTTATACCCTGCTCAAAGAGCTACGACCAGACACGATTAGAATTCGAATTCCAAATTACACGGAATCCGTATACAAAACGATGCAAATAACTAAGGAAATAATAAAACTATCCTTCGTGACAAACCGAAACTCCTCCACATGACAACTGGCAGCTTCCGGACTCCTCCTTCGCGTCATCGGCAATCCCCTTGCCATAGTCATCGGCAGACCTTCTTATCCAGTCATCGGCACCATATTACTGCCTGTGGACTTAGTCACATTCAACCTCTCCCTCATCGGCAACCATCCTCATCAGCAACCCGCATCGTACTGCCACCCTATCCTGCCATCCTGGACACGTGCCCAAAAATGGTGTCAACACAGTGCTACCTTGGGAAATGAAGACTGGATCTAGGTGACTATCTTTTCAGGATCAATTGACTGCCGATGACAATGCTACTTTGATGACAGACGAACTGGATGATTTAGCAGGGCATCGGCTGAGGGCTTTGATAAGCATAGAAGAAGATAAAAAGAGAGTTGCCAGATGGTATGATAAGAATGTAAAGGCTAAGAAGTTTGCCGATGGAGACTTAGTGTGGAAATTAATTTTACCGATCGGGACTAAAATTTCAAAATTTGGGAAGTGGTCTCCTAATTGGGAAGGTCCCTATCGGATAAATCGATCTGCTCCTGGCAATGCCTATATTTTAGAAACTCTCGAAGGAGTTGAATTTCCCAGAGCATTGAATGGCAAATATATAAAGAAATATTACCCAAGCGTATGGGTTGATGCATAAAAGTTTAAGTGCCGATAACACTCCTATCGGCTGGGTTAAAGTGTATCTGGGGCCGGACTTAATGTCTTAAAAGGGTGCCCATAATAGTCCTATCAGCTAGACCAAATGATCGGGTGTGTTTAAAAGAAAAGAAGAGGACATGCCACCGATGAAGAGTTTATATGTTTAGCAGAGCCTGGATCGTCGATATGGTGCGCAGACGAATCTGATCGGCTTCTTCTATCTCCTTCATGTCTTCATTGGTAGAGCACTCCACTGGCTATAGTTTCTTCTTCATCTGCAGTGCCTTGCGATCTTGGATGTTTCACTCTTGTTCAAGGGTCTTGATTGCTCCAGGCAGCTGGCTTTCTTCCTGTTGAGCTTGGGACAGAGCTTCTTCCACTTTTTTGAGTTCTGCCAACAGGGCTTCTCTCTTTGCCGATAGATCAGAGATCTTTTGCTTCAGCACGTCTCCTGAGGATTTCAGAATGCCGATGCTCATATGCTTTTCATCGGCAAGGAGCTTTACTTTCATCATCTCTTCTGAGAGCTGGGCGTGAGTAGCTCTATCGGCAAGGCGCTGAACAGCCTTTTGATACTGAAGCTGTCGACTCTCCAAGTGAGCAGCCTTGAAGAGGATCTCCTCAGCATCAGCAGGAATTTGGCCTCTGAGAGTTTTGAACAGGGCCTTGGCCGGATCGGAGTCATCAACCAATTGGGCCGTATCTTGATGAAGGAGGGCCGACAAATCTTCCAACTTTGCTCTAATCTCTGCCGATGAGATTCCAACCACTCGAGAAGAACTTGCTTCCTCGCCTTCATCCTTAGAGATTTCGATGGCGAAGGAAAACAAGCTGTCGGGAGAATCCTGTTCCTGAAAAGGAAGATAAGATAAGTTATTTTATGATCAAGTCCTGGTAGATAAAAATAGAGGTCAGGTAACTTACTTGTTTCAGAGCTATCTCTTGCCTCTGACTAGTTGAAGCCGACGGAACCATAGGTCGATCGGCTGGAGTTGCCGATGGAACAATGTCAGCTGAAAATTAATAGGGGTAATTATAAATTGGAAAGTAGGTTAATCGGCAATGATTTCATAGGGAATATGTTACCTTGAGGGGGTGCAGTACTTGTCTGGATCGAGGAGACTACCGATGCTATGATCGAACTTACTGGATCGGCGGTCTGCTCGTCTACATCAGCCGATGTTTCTTCTGGCTGAGTTTCTTCTAGCTGGAGTTCTTCTGGTTGGGGTTCTTCTTGTAGCTGAGCGGGAGATGATGCTTGTTGCGTCTGAGCTTCTGGATAAGAGGGGAATGATTCCACCGGGATCGACGATCTTGGTGGAGGAGGAGGCGTTGCTGTTCTCTGACGCTTCGCTTCTGTTCTGGTACTCTTGGAACCTTTTCTCTTTGGTTGGCTGGACTGGGGGACATCGGCAGTCGTACTTCTGGTCTTTGCCGAATTGTCAGTGTGCTGATACAACAATGAAAGTTTTGTGAGTACAAGTGTAACAGGGTATTGATGAAGTTCTAATTAAAATAATAATGTTACTGATGAAGTTCCCATGCTAGCCGATGTGTCCTGAAAAATTGTGTAAGTATAAGAATGGAATCGGTATAAGTTGAATAATTTGAGAATTTACCTTGAAGGCTTGTGCCAAAGCAATGGCAGCTACCGACAGGGATGTTTTCGTCCGCTTGGTGGTGACTTTCTTAAGACGCACACCCCGATGCATTATAGCAGGCAAGGTTGGAGCATTGTTGCCGATTAAAGAAATCGGGCCCGATGGAAGGAGTTCAATTGGCCTGCCACTCCTGCTGACTAATGGTGGCGTATCATCGACCTGTAAACAACAAAGAAAGTAAGTTACCGATGGAAAATAAAAGTGAAGGGGTTGAAACATTGGTTTAAAGTACTTACAGTATTATCAGGGACTTTGTATTTGGGGTCGATCATGCCACGATATGTGAGGGCCGATCTGCAGAACAGATGTTCTTTTCATTCTTCCCGCCACTACTTGTATGCTTGAGTAATGAAGAGAGCTGGGATCCAAGCTGATAGATCGACATCTATATCAGCATTCGGCGAGAGTTGGGCTATTCTGATCCACTCAAGATTGCTGGTAATAGTCTCCCTTGGCTATATCAAGTCGGCGTAGCAAAGTGCAATCGGTAGTTGGCCGAAAGCCAGTTGACGAGCTAGTGCCGATGGGTTATAAAATTCATAAGTCAGATTAGAAGCTTTCCCACTGCCAAAGAAGTTCACCGGTATGGCTCTTGGGGTGATAATTGCCATCATCACGTCACGGTCCTTGTTGAGAGCATCGTTGAAGGGGTGGAAAGTTAGGGGGAATCTGGTGTCTGGATATTCATAAAGCATCCATGCCCGCTGTTCTCTGGTCAGACCCTCATACAGAGTTTGAAAGAATAGGCTAACCTGGTCCTCGATACCACCAGTGCCAGGCAAGACTATGGCAGCTTCGCCAAAGTTCAGAGGGGAACGAGTTGCCGATTCTTCTTCATCCAGTTCATAATCCACGGCTATGTCCCTGGGGAAGCGCTGTGCAAAGAGGTCGAATTCAAGGCGCTTGTGCATGTGGAGATTAAGCCACATGTTGATAAACCATCAAGGACCCCCTAAGTTGCTGATGGGTTGGCTGAGCAGAAGTTTCCTGGCTACCTGGTGGAGGAGGTGATAGACAGAGCCGAGCAGGTATCGACCAAGAGGAAATCGGCCGCCATCGGCTAATCTTTCTACTGCCGATAAGTAAATAGAAGTTGGTCCTGCCGATCGGCCGCAGAATACAAACTTATCCAGCCACATATTCAGGAAAGTGGTCTGTTCCTTTGCATTTACAGGCCCTGTTCTTCGGTACTTCTAAATGTACCCAGACCAACCGCCGATAGCGCGAGTTTCCACCTTATCACTAGGTTTGGTGTCAAATAGGTGGCTGTTATCGGCAGTGGATATATCTAAGCCAGTGAGCATAAGTACATCGGCTAGTGTGGGAGAAGGAGGAACATGGCCAAACACAAAAGCGTTGAGCGGGTCTGACCAAAAGTACGAGGCAGCAATTAGCAGTGAGTCATTCCTCTCCATATCGGCAATGGACAACCTAATGCACTGGTCTAATTTTCGCTCGCCCCATTGAACCTCATTTGAGTGGCTAACTCTCAAAAACCAATCCTTCCATCCCTTGGTAGGACTGGGCCAGGAACGGAAGGCATCTGTCCATAGATCTAGGGAGAAGTTTTCGGCTCTAAAGTGAACTCTGTTTGTTTCTGCATTTATCTGATCGGTGGGATCCGGATTTCCTAGCGGGCCAAGACATTGGAGGTGAGGTTGATCGGTAGGACTAACGATCTTATCGGCCAAATCCTAAAAGTTTTTGAGGATAAAAGAAAGAACAGAAAGAAAAAAGGAGTATTCAGTAAAAGAAATTGCGGATGAACAGGAGTACGGTAAAGGTGCGAAAAAGAAGGGTAGTGAACTGACCTCAGGCACGATGAAGTTGATGGCCATTTTCTCGCAAGAAAGAGGGTCGAAGACTTGGGGGATTGGTGAAGAGAGCCTTCGTTGAAGTTCTTGGAAACCTCGGATGGTGCCGCCGCCGTGAAAGTGGATTTTGGGCTGTAGAATGACAAGATGGAGAAGGAGTACTGGAGAAGGAAGTATTTATAGGACAAAACGGGCAGGGGCAAATCTGACTTATCTCTTGTCGCATCCGTGAAATCCGAGGGTATTCAGGTGGATAAGGTAACTGTTCGCACGGTAATCAAGGGATTGTACAGGTGATTTGACAACAAGCGGTCATGATTTGGAGATATTTCACTGTGCAAGATTTCCTGGTCGGTCCATCGGCAGTTCTCCCTAACGATAATATTGCTGATGGGAATATGAAGTGGAGAGATTCGGTTTGGGAGGTTGAGGAATTCGAGGAATATGCAAGAAAATCAGGCCGAGGTTGTTCGGATTTGACGAACGGTTACCAAGTTGGGAGATTTAATTGCGGAAAGGCATCATTACAGCGGAGAATTTCAAAGCATTAATGATTTTATACTCCGAAATTGGGGGGCATGTGTTGACACCGTTTTTGGACACGTACCTGGGGATCGGTAAAGTATAGATCGGCACATGGGGCAACGGTAACTAGTGTGCAGGGAAGTTGCCGACGAGGGTGGTTGCCGATCAAGAGACAGTTGAATGTGACTAAGTCCAGAGGTGGTGACGTGTTCATGTCGATGATCAGTATTAGTATTTGCCGATGGCCATAACAGGAGGTCTGCCGATGACTCTGAAGGAAAGCGTGGAGATTGCCGATTGATCTATGGCGGTGTCCCTGTCGGTTACAAGGGGATAGTTTTATGTTTTCCTTAGTTATTTAAATTTGTTTTGTATACGGATTCCGTTTAATTTAGAATTTGAGTCCTAGTCGTGTCTGATTGTAGCTCCTTGAGCAGGGTATAAATGTAGACCCTAGGGCCTTGTAATCAATGAATCTATCAATCAATCAAACATAAGTTTTTACTCATATTCCAGCATCTACTTTTTCGACGACTTTGTCATATTTTCTTTTTATTATGAGTGCTTAGGAATTCGTTGACTTAAGCTCGGCGCGTTCTCAAGTTTCGTGTGATCACCTCTTGGCCGTGACATCCGGGCGCATCGTTGTTGTCGGAACCAAAGTGGTCGAGTTACCACCTTTGTCGGTTGAAAGGTCAAATCGGCTGGCACGCCTTAACGTTTAAATTGGGTATTAGCCCTTTGTGTTTGCAAAATCAGTTTTGCATCAACAAGTACTAACTTGGGGGTTATGCATCATGTTTCTATTTTCGTCGCTCATACGGCGTGCAATAGTATGAGTGCCATTCATTTGAGTGGTAATGTATGGATCAATTCGTCCTCTACGCCTCGGTAAGTGGGAGCTGTGAGAGCATGATCGGATACACTGCAGATCTAGGGAAGTGATTTTAGGTGCTGTGTCATGTGCACATGTTTGGTGTGCTTGGGAACAGTGCCGCATGTTGGGAGATTCCGTCCTGAGAGGCGATGCCGTCACTAGGGCGATGATGTGGGTAGTAACACGCCATGTGCATGGATGTGGTGTCTATGTGTGTGGGGTGTATAGCTTTAAATTCTTGTTCTGCATGTTCATACTGTGGTTGGGCTAAAATGAGTTTTCTGCAGGTACACTAACCACATTCTCACCTAGAACGCTAGTTACGTTATGAGAGAACGTTGTGCGCCACTGCATATACCGATTAGTGTTAACTTTCTTTTCTAAGTTTGTGAGATCGTAAGTTCGTGCATGCATCATGTTCATTCCATATCATTGCTTACTTCATCCCCTTAATTAAATCTGTCCCAATTTCAATTAAGATAATAAAAGATAATCCTCAGTCTTACCCAAGGTATTCTATTTGCTGCAGATGGCGCGCACTAGGCTCACCGCTCGCAAGTCCACTGGTGGGCGGGCCCCTCGCCATCAGTTGGCAGCTAGGAGCTCGCGTCATAAGAGCAAGTTCCTAGGGAAGTTGGGGATGCCCACTTTGCTTTGGAGGGTGCTCAGTTCGATGGGGTATCCCGAAGGAAGGGAACCTCACTACTATTGGAACAAGGAGCAGCTTGGTGACGGGACCCTGGTGGGGATCGAGGCAGTGGTCCCTACCAGTGGAGGTGACCCTACCTGGGGCAGCTGGGTGTATGAGTCCCGAGGTACCACACCTTTCTAGGGTGCCAGCAGGGCTGCTTTTGCGGTTCTGAGGGACATCATGGAGAGGTTTCCGCAGGAGCTGGCCCACGCCTTCGTTGGGGCGTTTCCCCGGGGTGACCCCTACACTTTGGTGTGGGATCAGTCCGAGGTGAATGCTCTAGAGAGGAGTGCGGATGAGGACCAGCACAGTGACAGCGCAACTATGAGTGCTATGTTCGCCTTGATGAAGACCTATGGGTGTCTAGAGCGTTGTTTGGGACGCTTGTCCGGGTCTCTTCTCACCGTTCAGGATGAGAAGCGCTAGTTGCAGCGTGAGTTGGACACTGAGGTTGAGAGGCTGCAGGCAGAATTGGCCCGGGTGACTCTGGAGAGGGATCAGGCCATCCAGAAGAACAGTGAGTTGAGTCAGGACCTGTTCACAGTGAGAGAGCAGAGGGACAGGGTGACCACCGCTCACAGGAACTGTGAGCGCATTCTAGATCATGTGCTTGGTCAGAGGAATGAAGCCTGGCACGAGGAGGAGACCCTGAGGGCCCGACAGTTGGAGCTTGAGCAGCAGCTAGCTAATGCTGAGGAGTACAATGAGAACTTGCTTGAGGAGACCCACCAGCTGCATAACCAGCTCCATCCTCACCACCTGCCTGGAGTAGCTGAGTTAGGTTCAGATGATGAGATGGATGAGAACCCTGCGATGGAGGTAGCTGTTAGTGGAGATGAGGACGAGGAGGGCTCCAACATGGACAGTGACCATAGCGAGTAGATGCTAGGGCTCTAGAGCTAGTCCTTCTTCTTTTGTTGTTGTTGTTGCTTGGCATGTCTTGTAATCGGTTGGATCTTGGATGTGTAAAACTTTATGTGATGACGCTGAAAGTCCAGTGTATGTATGCTGGCAATTTTGGATGTATGCGAACCTTGTTGATCGAATGTTAAGTAATCCGTTAGTGATGTTGTGTGTGTGGATGATGAATTGTTGTACCTCTGTTTATTGTGTGAATTTATTTACCTCAGTAAATTCAGTACGGCATAATTCTACATATGTCTACCGTTGATGGCAACTCCTAACGACTACTTATCATTGGCGCATGCAGATGGTGCAAACACGTGGCGGGGGTAACAACAACCCCAGTCTTGGAGCAGGTACTCTCGGAGGTGGGTGTTGACGTTCCTTAAGTATCAAATTTAGTTATCAAATAAACAAATAAAAGGATCCAAATGAAATCAACATCCAGACTTAGGGTTTTATCTGACAGAATTCCATGAGTTTTGGTGTTTGTCTATTTCTGCAGGGGGTTATCAGGAATTATGGAAGAAAGGCCCACACGTCGGGTTTACATAGAGATATTAATGTGTCGCACAATTATCTTACATCTAGAAGACTCTAAAAGCCACGGGAACGAAGCGGAGGCAGAACGAGGCCTGGCCCAGGGCGCCCGCCCTAGAGACCAGGGCGCCCGCCCCCCTTTGGTGCCCAATCAAAGTCCTCTTCGGGGATCATGCTCCACCGACCTAAAGGATCAAGGATAACTGTTCAATCAATGTCGGTTTGATCCGACAACACATATTCACTTTGAAGGACTATATAACCAGACCCCCTGGCCCCTGGAGGAGAGCACCCTCTCAACCCTAATTCATTATTCATCAGGGAGAAGAAGCCTCTAATCAAGCGTAGAGCCACCACATCAACTAGATATCTAGATTAGCATAGCTACATAGGATTAGAACTAGAAGGAGTCAATCTTCGATTGGTTTCCGGATCTGTCAAGAGGATTCTTGGCAATTCTCTATTGTTCTTCAATTGTCCATCTTTGTTCTTCGATATTATGAATATGACTTTGTTCTACTTCAATATATCAATTATGACTTTGCTCTACTTGTTTATATTCGCAACTATATTGTTCTTAGTTTATTATAGTTATATACTTGGCTTAGTTAGATTGGAATTGTATATATGTTTAGGATCGTATAGCGTTTATCCATCGGATCCATGGGTAAATGATAGATATTGTGTAGGCATGGTGCTTATATCATATTTATCTGCGATTGTACCCTATATGCCAGATCGCGGGGTAGTTCGTGGTAGTGACAGCTCCATTGATTCTTATATAGTCCCCCTCTCGTGTATTGGGCTGGCAGAGCAACTTTATTACAGGGGAGAGATTGCGATGTTTCTCATATTCCTTGATAATATCACTATGCATGGGCGTAGTCCCATCTCACAATGATTGCTCGGTATAATTGCACTAACTATGATATGCTAGACTGTATAGTTAAGAATAACTTAGGAAATATTCTTGTAGTTCGTCCTAATTCCATGCTAATGACTTGCTAGAATATCTAATTGAGGTGCTTATCATATTTATTATGTGGCTAAGTTATGCTGATTAGATTAATTATCTTTGTCACCATTCATACTTTATATATCTTTTATGTGACACTTATCCCTATATGTTAGAGATAGATAAATGTTGTATGATAGATACTCAATTCAATATTACATTCTATAATCAACATTGATGTTTAGCAATCCCTTCCCAGTGGTAAAAATATAAATAACGATACCTGGAATACTTCCCGGTTAAAATGCTACATCGGTATTAATCTGTGCGCTTGCAGATCCCATTTATTATTTATTTAGATGAGCAATTGCATGTTTCAATACTGCATCTCTTATGTCATGCTGGGGACGACAACTTGGCTTAAGTGGCATGAGGGATAGGTTTGGCATTTTTGGCGCCATTATCAGAATTAGAAAACTAAGTCTACTTTTGGTAGTGACGTTAAGAATGCCCAACAAGCATTTTTGGCGCCGTTGCCGGGGAAGGTTGATTACTAATCACGAATGAATATAGAATTTCGAGTCATCATTCGCATCACTAATATGATTGAGCTTACCAATTCTCTCATACAGTTTTACCACGATATTTTTCTATTTTATCTTATGCAGGGTAATGTATGAATAGAAGATATCTTCCAGGAAATTTTGTAGACAATCCTGAAGTGTTATTCAGAAAAACAAGAGCCAAGCTCATGAAGAGATCATAAACACTTCAGCACGAAGCTTCATCCAATCAAGAAGATCACCGAAGTTTCACCCGAAACTTGTCTTCAGAGTTCGAAGTCATGGCGAACAAATCGATCCGTGAGTTCTCAGCTCCCACTACGGACAACGTCCGTTCTGGACCTGCTGCAAATATCGAAGGCAACTTTGAGCTCAGTCCTGGACTTATCAACATGGTGCAATCCAACCAGTTCTGTGGGAAGGCACATGAAGATGCTAGTGCTCATCTCCAACACTTTCTGAAGATTTGCAGCACATTTACCATATCAGGAGTACCCAGAGATGCTATACTACTTCGCCTTTTCCCATTCTCATTGTTAGGGAGAGCGAAGCAGTGGTTCTACGCTACGAAGGAGAAGAATACCACATGGCCACTCTGCTCCACGAACTTTCTGGCTAAGTTCTTTCCCACGGGCAAGACCAATGCTCTCCGTGGGAAGATTACAAGTTTTCAGCAACAACATGATGAATCCGTTCCAGAAGCATGGGAGTGCTTCCAAGACTACATCGTAGAATGTCCCCATCATGGAATGGAGAGCTGGGTACTAATGCAGACGTTTTATCATGGGCTCGGCAACAGTGCCTGAGAAACCATGGATGTTGCAGCTGGAGGAGCATTCTTATCACTCACCATACCACAGGCCACAACTCTTGTGGAGAAGATGGCGTCCAACCAAGGCTAGAATGAAGAGAGGACCCAGACACGCAAGAAAGGTGGAGGTATGCATCAGCTCAAGGAGGTAGACATGCTGTCTGCAAAGCTAGACCTGCTCATGAAGAAGCTAGATGATAGAGTTGGAGATAAAAAAGAAGTTATGCACATCTACGACTCTCACATGACTTGTGAGGAGTATGGAGATACTGGACACTCAGGCAATCACTGCCCTGAGATGCTTGAGGATGTGAACTACAACAACAACTACTACTACAGCCGTCCTCAACAAAATCAAGGTTGGAATCAACAAAGGCCTAACTACTCAGGTAATTATCAAGGTAACAATTCTGACAATAATAATAATAATTTTCCACCTCTAAGAGAGTTAGTGTCTAGTCAAGGAAAGCTAATGGATAACCTATCTAAGAAATTGGCATCTAATGATAAAATGCCAAAAAATATAAATAATAGAATGGATAATTTCTCTACTGCCATCAAGAATCAAATTAGCTTTAATAAAACGATTGAATCTCAGCTAAATCAAATAGCTGCTGCTGTTCCTGCTACTAACCCTTGTATACCATCACAACCGGAGGGATTGGAATCTACAAATCTTGTAGACATGTTTGAGGTAGGTAACTACTGGAGTAACCCCGGCACTGAAGTTACTACTGACCTTCTGCCGGTCAAGAGAGGCGATCCAGGACGCCCCGTCATCCCGATCTCCATCGGCATGGTGAACTTCCTAGAAGTACTCTGCGACTTTGGCTCCATCGTCAACATTATGCCCAGGGTACTCTATGAAAAATTCTTTACATATCCTTTATTAGAAACAACCATGTGTTTGCAGTTTGCATATCAGACGTTAAGTTTTCCAAAGGGAATATTGAAGAACCTCTGCGTCCGAGTTGATACCTTGTACGCCCCAGCAGACTTCGTGGTGCTAGAGACCGGTAATGATAAGAGGGCACCCATCATCTTAGGGAGGCCATTCTTAAACACCTCGGGAGCTGTCATCTACGCTAGTGCTGCCAAGATCAGTTTCTACATTAAAGGGAGAAAGGAGACGTTTTCCTTCAAGAACAAGACTACACAAATCCCAGAGCAATCTCGACATGAACCAAGGAAGAGGACCAGCAGGAGAAACAGGAACAAGCAAGTGTGCACCGAGTCAGCTAAGATGGTCAATGCAGTTCATAAAGGTAAAATCATCGACTTAAATCACCGTTTCTGACCAAGAAGGACGACCCAGGAATGCCAAGCATCTATTGCTCCATAAATGGATACAACTTCTACAAGACGTTTTACGACACCGGATTGGTCGTCAACATAATAGCCGCAGTCACCTATCGGCTCTTGTTCGGAACCATGCCCCTAAAACCAACATACATTCAGCTCCAGATGGCAGATCAGACATTTCGAAAGGTTGAAGGTATAGTGTCGGTGTTTTCCCCACGGGGGGTCACACCAACGAGTAAATTTGTATGCGTGCTCCCTTTCCCAGATGGTGATGCAAGAAGACACAAAGATTTATCCTGGTTCGGGCGAGAGAAGGCCCTATGTCCAGCGGGGGAGGGAAGTCTCTATTATCTTGCACCTAAGTGCTTGTACAGGGGTGAATACAAGCGTAGTATGGAGTGTGTGAGCTCTACTGCGTATGGTGTCGCCCTCCGTTCTATTCCTGAGTCCCTCCTTTTATAGCTCCAAGGAGAGACCCAGGGTACATATATAGGTGTCAGAGTAGGGGTCGATAGCAGCATGGAGCGCTGACCTACTCGAGGCTTCCGTACCGGCATAGCCTCGAGCCGTCCCGTCTTGATAGCCTGGTGATGATTACGCGTGCCCCTGCATTCTGCTCTGCGCGCCGTCTTGTGTTGGTTCAACGGTCGCACGCTCGTACGGTATAGCGGCAGATCCGGCGGGGTGGTTGTGGTGTTGTCAGTCGACGCCCAACTCGTCCCTAGGATGGAACTCTATTCGGTCGAGGGTCGGACGCCGTGTAATGTGCCGATATCCGGAGCGCTGACCTTGGATGTCTCGAGGGGGTCCCGATTAGACGTCCCATCCTCGTTTCCTGCGTCCGGACACGCTCTGGATCGTTTGGTGGGGAAGGCTACAAAAAGAACGATGGGACGGGTGCCTGTTTCCTATCACGCTTCCTGTGGTCAGTGTGTTAGGTGGGAAAACGGCAGGCGCATTAAATGCCTCGGCTCTCGTGCGCGCGTCAGGCGGCGGACAGTGTCCTTGCCCTCGACGCTTCCCGATTCGCTCGAGCCCGTTTCCGTATTCGACGGTAGCCAGCGCTCGACCCCTGATCGGTTCGCTCGACACTATTTCCGTCTTCGAGGCTGCAGACGTCAATGGCTACGTATATGTACATCCAGAGCATCGAGTCGAGGGCCTCGTCCTTCGTACGGATAGTCTTGTTACGTGCATCGGTGAGGGTACCCCTTATTGATACCCTCGACAGTAGCCCCCGAGTCTCCGTTCGAGCGCTGGGGCTCGAGTGGAGGCTGTATTCTCGGGTCGAGCTTCCGTGGGGGCGCGCGAGCGACCCCGCGGGGGTAGCCCCCGAGCCCTTGAAGGAGTTTTTGACTCCTTCGAGGGCTATATCGCCTAGTTTGCAGAAACGCTATCGACACCAGTGGTGGTAGGTTCTGATTGGCTCGTTTTACGTGGAGGTTTCGACGTACTCTCGATAGAGCGAGCGTCTTCCCCCCCCAGAGGGAGTTCCTAGCGGGTAGTCTAAGTGAGAACCTGTGCCCCTTTCGAGGGGTTCAGCTGTAGCCCGAAGGCGTTCTCATAAAGCGGGATCGACGTGGTCGGGGATACCAGTCTCATTCGATAGAGTCCGGCGGCTCGATGCCTCCCGTCTGGGGATTCCTCTTGACTGTCTCGACCCTACCTTGGATATCGCCAGTGGGTCTTCGAGGCGGGCCTCGATCTTTGACCGCTCGCTGGGGATCCCTGACTCTGGTGCTCGAGACCGGCTGTCGAACCCTTTCGGCGGGCCAGCCATCGACCTCTCGAGACTCTCGCGGGTACGCCCCTTGGCTTACAAGGGAAGGAAGTGGCCGTGGCGATTCGCCTTTTTGCCCGTTGGGCGCGCCTTTTCAGGTGGGTGACGTTACGACACTGCGTCGGCGTGGAATTCGGAGCGCCCCGCCTGTGAGGGGAAAGAGACGGTTAGGTGGCGCATTTATGGGGGGGAGTTACCTCATTTCTTGGATCTATCCGTTGGCGGACTGCTGCCTATAAATACACCGTGGTGTCGCCACCGTTCTTTCTTCTTCCTTCCGCCTTCTCGCCTTCATCCTCTCGTTGCCTTTGCTCTCTCGCTACCTTACGCGCGCGCGCACCCCCTCGAGCTGTAGCGGATCCATCGTCCTTCCAACCAAGATGCCTGTGACACTCGTCGCCACCGACGACTGGCGCCCGTCGTCGATGACAGAGCGCCGGTTGCTAGAGCTTGAGGGTGAGGGACTCTTGCACCGCCGCACCTCGCTGTCGTGGCCAGAGTGGATCGCGCCGCCGGCGAGTCACAGGGAGCCCCGGCCGCCCGGGGGCTACGTGGTGTCGTTCGCCAAGTTCCACCGCCACGGCCTGGGCGCTCCCCCGAGCCGCTTCATGCGGGCCCTCTGCTTCCACTATGGGGTGGAGCTCCAGCACTTCTCCCCGAACGCCATCACCGTCGCGGCGGTCTTCGCCGCGGTGTGTGAAGGCTATCTGGGGATGATGCCCCACTGGGATCTGTGGCTCCACCTCTATAGGGGCGAGCTTTTCAACGCCCCCACCAGAACCACTGGCGTGAGGAAGCACGTGCGGGCTGGGTGCCTCAACCTGGTGTTGAAGACGAAGAAGACGGAGAGGCCACGCGAGTATATCCCGGTGGGGCTGTCGTCTGTTGACGGTCCTTAATGCTCACATTTAACTATCAACTAATCATAGAAAAGGATCCAAATGCAACCAATACCTAGACTTAGGGTTTTATCTGATAGAATTCCACGAGTTTTGGTGTTTGTCTATTTCTGCAGGGGGTTATCAGGAATTATGGAAGCAAGGCCCACACGTCGGGTTTACGTAGAGATATTAACGTGCCGTGCAATTTTCTACCATCTAGAAGACTTCAGAAGCCACGGGAACGAACGGGAGGCCGATCGGGCTCGGAGGCAGGGCGCCCGCCCAGCTACAGTGTCCAATTCGGACCCGTTTCGCCTATTATGCTCCACTGACCAAAAGGATCAAGGAAAACCGTGCGATCAATGTCGGTTTGATCCGACGGCCCAGATTCACTTGAAGGGACTATAAAACCAGACCCCCCTGGCCCCTGGAGATCATACCTCTTCTACAGAATCAAAGTTAGGGTTTCAATTCCTCATCCAAGTAGAGAGGATCCCTCTAGTTCTTCTAGTTCTACCTCTAGTTCATCTAGATCTAGTTCTAGTTCATCTAGTTCTAGTTCTAGTTCCTCTAGTTTTAGTTCTAGTTAGTTCTAGTTGTAATCTAGAAAATAAGGAGAGAGAAGAGGAGAGCGGAGGAGGAGGAGCCGGATCTGTCGGATCTTCCTCAACATTGTACTTTTGCAGCAACTGGTTCGTTCTTCATCGTTCTCTAGGTTCTTCAATTCATAACTCCTGAGTTCTCTAATTCCTTTTATTTACATTCAAGTTATTTATTGGATTCCCTCTTGCATCAAGTGCTCTAATCTTCGAAACATTAGAGTAGTAATTAATAGATTAGACGTGGTGTTTAGTCTTGCAATTACCTGGAGTTGCACCCAATCCTGCGGATTGTTGTGGTAGCCTTAGGGTAGTGACAGCCCTAACGGTCGACGTATTCCACCTCGTTCGGATCGGTGTTTGTAGGACTGTAGTCAGACCTTCCTAGCCCCCTTCTCATCTCTTTCTGTGGTTAGTGCTCTGATGTCCCGATATAGATAATCTTGAAGTAATTCTTGATTCTTAGATCAACTAGAGAACTCTCAGGAAACTTCCTCTCTTCCCACCAAAAATAATCATATAGTTATCCTTGGGCGATCTTGGATCTTAATTAGTACACTCACGTTTCCTGTGGAAAATCGATACTCTAGAATACTCGCGGGTGAAGGCTACATCGGTATCCGTGCGCTTGCGGATTTTTCTGTTTGCGTTTAAAATACCCAACAAGCTTTCTGGCGCCGTTGCCGGGGAACGGTATCTGTGCTAGTTTCGAAACAAGTCGTCCGTGTATCCTTTTTCTTTTCCTTTTTTACCACACTCACCTTATCATTTTCACCATACCACATGGATTTCAATCTAAGCATTAATGAGCATGGAATTTATTTCATAGCCACTTCATTTACTCCATGCTCATATGCAACATCTTCCCAATCCATTGGTTTTTCCAACATCACCACATTCGAGATCTCCAACCCCCTCATCCTTTCTATTTATAAAAACTTTAAAAGGGCGGTTGTCGATGCATATGTCTATATTAAATATTGCAGATCTCGTTGAATTGATCTTGATATAGGTCAGCGTTGGAGGGGAAACCACTTCGCCGACATAAATTGATGGTTTCCCAAGGACAAGCTTAGTGTCCTAAAACAAGCACTGATTAGATCGTAACATGAGCTGTTAATTATTTGCAACATTACCTTGTGTATTGAGCATATAAGGATAATTGTAAAAATATTCCTTCGGGTATTCTTGTCACTAACCTTTCCAGGATTGGAGCAAGAAGATCGGATGAATGACAAGCACAAGGTATGTCCAACCAATCATCATACAACATTGAATTAAATTCATCCAAACTTGAATTTTGTGAAATTCAAGCTTGGGAGAGTACTTTACATTAAAAACATCATTTTCCATGTTGCTATATTGGTTGTCCCTACCTTTGAAACATGCTCAATTTGTTAAATACTAATCACACTACTTCATCTCCACTTGTGTAGAACTCTATAAATGCTCTCATGCTACCTTTATTTACTTTAGTATATGTCTAGGTTTGGAGTAGTTTCATTTATCTCTTAATTAAGCATGGTGCTTAGTTTAGGGCTGATGATCTTACTTCCAAGGGAGTTTAAATTAAGCATGATGCTTAGGTTAAAATGCCCTCCTAAATCAAATTAGACATGGTGTCTAGGTTGATCTTTGAGCTGATAGTATGCTATAGTAGATATATTTTGTTGGATTAACCCCTGCAGGAAAACTTTCAATATCGACCTGGGAAGTCCTGAGATAAACTCACATTGGAGACAAAGAGAGAGACACATGAAGTTTAACAATTTACACAAGGAAGGCATAGCTCACAAGAGATGATCCATGGAGGGTGCCACAAACACGATGCACAACCACTGAGAAAGGAAAGCTTCCAAAAGGTGATACTGTACCATCACTCTTCAAGTAAGGTAACATCTTAAGGTACTTGACTATCACTTTTATAAGCTTCTCCTTGGTTCTGGCATTCACATGAATAAAAGAGACAAACATGTATGATTTATAACTCTAAAATAACCAACCCAATTAATTCAGCATGTTTAGTCCTTTAATCTTTGTTTATAGTACTACCTTCGTTATCCTACACTCTTAATCTTATGAGCTAAAATGTTGCACAATCAATCTTTGGAAGATATACATATAAAAAAACACAACATAAATATCGATAGATTATCTTTCCATTAGGTTGAGCGATTTGATCTGACAAATGTTTTAAATGTTATACTCATGATCCTATTATCCATCAACTCTGTCTTGCTCACTATGCTTAAGGATAGAGAAGAGCAAATACACTTTTGGTTCTATTGGTGTTTTCCACCAACAGGGCCCATGCACTTGATCTCTGCCTTGTCTCTATGAGCAGGTACACTTCGAGCAAAGTATGAAGGACTTTTATAACTCCCAGACTCCACCAAGTGAAGAACCTAGATCTACGAGCACAAACACACTATAGATACTGGTTACTCAGGCAATCACTGCCCTAAGATGCTTGAGGACGTAACTACTGGAGTAACCCCATTATGGAAGTAATTACTGACCTTCTGCCGGTCAAGAGAGACAACCCAGGATGCCCCATCATCCCGATCTCCATCGGCATGGTGGACTTCCCAGAAGCACTCTGCGACTTGGCTCCAGCGTCAACATTATGCTCAGGGGAATATTGAAGAACCCCTACGTCTGAGTTGGTACCTTGTACGCCCCAGCAGACTTCGTGGTGATAGAGACTGGTACTGATGAGAGGACACCCATCATCCTAGGGAGGCCATTCCTAAACACCTGAGTAACTGTCATCTATGCTAGTGCTGCCAAGATCAGTTTCTACATCAAGGGGAGGAAGGAGACGTTTTCCTTCAAGAACAAGACTATACAAATCTCAGAGCATTCCCGACATGAACCAAGGAAGAGGACCAACTGGAGGAACAGGAACAAGCAAATGTGGACCGAGTCAGCTAAGATGATCACTGCAGCTCAAGGAGGTCAAGATCGTCAACTCGAGTCACCTTTCTTGATCAAGGAGGACGACCCTGGTGTTCCAAGCATCAAGTGCACAATCAACGGATATTCTTTTTAGAAGACACTCTACGACACCGGATCTGACGTCAACACAATGGCCGCAGTCACTTATCAGCTCCTGTATGGAACCATGCACCTACAACAAACATACATTCATCTCCAGATGATTTTAAGGTTATTGACATGGGAGAAGACTAGTATGATCCACCCATCATCCTTGGAAGACGTATCTGAGCACCGTTAAAGCAATCATCTACATTGGAACCGGAGAAGTCGACATGCACTTCCCCTCTGAGAAGGTATGCCGCTATTTTACTGACCCTAACTATATAGCTGAAGACTCTAAGCAGGTCAGGGCAAGAAGAAGATGACGCAACCGCAACAAGAGGAGGCAAATCATCAAGGACGGATGGGCAGACTATGAAGGAGAAGTCGTAAGGTCTGAAGACATACAACTTGAACAGAACTGTCCTGAGGAGACCGTAGCACCGAGTCAGGTGTGCAGAGAGAAGATAGTTATACATGAAGAGGAGGCACCGCCGGAACCACCAACTACGCCATCCAGCGAATCCCAGGACGACTGAGAAAACGGAGAGTCCCGTTCGGAGGACTTAAAAACACCGAACGCCTTGCCAAGAGGTAAACTTGGTAGTTATCTTTTTCCTTTCAATTATTTTAAAATAGTTTGCTTAGTTAATCAGGTTCATATCATCTTGAAAAGAAAATAAAATTGTTAAGTAAGCCCCATGTGAGTATGCTCATGGCATAAAACCCATAAGTACATTCACTGTGGTGGCATAAAAATAAAGTAAATATATTCCTGTCCTATAAAAATAAAATTATAAAAATAGATTTATGATCCTACCAAAGAGAGTAAAATTCATTAGAGGAAGCTCAACATGATAACGGCTAAGAGTTTTTATGCTAACACATAACTAGTTCCACAAAGTTTTGTTGTCTATTTGAGCTCCACAGAATTCAAGGATCAAAGAAGACTAGCAGACGGAGGACATCCTAATCGCTATTAGAGTGCTGCCGACATTCAAATACACCTCCGCCACCTGCTAGCTACATCAGAAGAAATTACGTCAAAATCCAGCTTGGGGGAGAGCACCCCCATTTATCCAGCTAAGTGTTCTACTCACGTTTATATTTTACTCAAATAATAAAAAGATGCATGATCATAAAAACCCAAATAAATATTTTGTGCTTATATATATCTTTGCTTAGCTTGCTAAATAAATAAATAAATATAGTTTGCTATGAACCCTCATGATAAGCTCTCACATGGAAATGATGAATTGTTGCTCTGCCATGACTAGTTCTCAAAATTGAAATCTCTCTCAAGTTTAGGCATCACTGTTATGAATTAAGGTTTGCTCTAAACCTGAACTTGTGGGGAGAGTACTTGATCTAAAGTCTAAGTTGTTAATGGATATGATATGGGAAGGTTGAGCTGCTGTTTATCTGTTCCTAGAGATGCTAGAATTCTGGAGAATTTTATCTTTGAAAATCTTTAAAATGTTGCATGATGAGTTCCCGTATGATGAGAGTTTAAATTCCTACCACAGCCATATATACATGCTTGTTAGACTATGAGCCACACATTTACTTTTTACTACTTATGAGCATTGAGTGTGGTCAAGCTGTGTAGACCCTCAGGACCTTGTCATGTGGTTAAATCAAGATTCACTTGCACGTTCACTCATACATGCTACTTCTACTTTGGAAGTACGCATCCACATATATCCATCCATTTCCATCTCCAGAACCACCCAAAAATATTCTACTCCTAATCCGGGAGAGAATAGCCAAAAATATTTCTGTTTTTCCCAATGAAATAAATGCTCAAGTTATCTTGGTTACTACCACTTGCTATATTATTTCAGGAGATGAGTGCTCTAAAAAAAAAGAGAAAAAAAATAAATACGAGGAAATAAAAAGGGGCGAGTGCCCGGAACCTCGAAAAAAAAAGAAAAAAAAGTGAGACGAGAGGTAAAAATGGACAAGTGTCCGACAGTAAAATTAGGGGTACAAGATACCCACCTGAGAGAAAAGAAAAAGAAAATATAGGGCATCTCATTCTCCTCAAAAAGTTTCAAAAGAGCAAGAAAGGTATGTATCCCCTCAAAAGAGCACAAGTAGAATTAGACTTTCAGCATTGTTATCACCATCATCACCATACACCATTTATTCGCCACACATGCACATCTTGATTTGACTTATTGACTTGTTCTTCTGGATCCATGGTTTGACTATGCAATAAATGTCTTGTAAGTATGTATTAGCTGTCTCCCACCTATGAGCTCCAGATATCAAAACTTTATTAGAGTAGGGTGAGAGAGAAGGCAATGCCACTATGCCTTATACCACAAATACCACATACTTTGAGAGAAGGCATAGACCATAACTGCCTTGGTAAGGATCCAGAAATACCACAAAAGAGAGATCTGAGAGAGTCATACAAGGAATCTCTGAGTTTTATTTGAAAATCTGCAAAAACTCCACAGCTTTATTTAATCGAAGAACAAGAGACATGGTGCTTGACTAGACCGTTCTATCTTTTAACTGCTCAAGACACAGGTGACGGTTGCAAGCCCCATGGTGGAAGGTACAATGGGTAAGTTTAAATCTTAACAGTTTACCCTAACCCAGAGATGAGATCTTGTTTGAACGCATGTGTACCTTTAAAGCATGAAACCACTGCAGAAACTCTTGAGTCCATCTTTGCTCAGGGACGAGCAAAGGTTAAGCTTGGGGGAGCTTGTTGACGGTCCTTAATGCTCACATTTAACCATCAACTAATCATAGAAAAGGATCCAAATGCAAGCAACACCTAGACTTAGGGTTTTATCTGACAGAATTCCACGAGTTTTGGTGTTTGTCTATTTCTGCAGGGGGTTATCAGGAATTATGGAAGCAAGGCCCACACGTCGGGTTTACATAGAGATATTAACGTGTCGCGCAATTTTCTACCATCTAGAAGACTCCAGAAGCCATGGGAATGAACAGGAGGCCGATCGGGCTCGGAGGCAGGGCGCTCGCCCAACTCTCTTGGGCGCCCGCCCAGCTACAGTGTCCAATTCAGACCCGTTTCGCGTATTATGCTCCACCGACCTAAAGGATCAAGGAAAACCGTGCGATCAATGTCGGTTTGATCCGACGGCCCAGATTCACTTGAAGGGACTATAAAACCAGACCCCCCTAGCCCCTGGAGATCATACCTCTTCTACAGAATCAAAGTTAGGGTTTCAAATCTTCATCCAAGTAGAGAGGATCCCTCTAGTTCTTCTAGTTCTACCTCTAGTTCATCTAGATCTAGTTCTAGTTCATCTAGTTCTAGTTCTAGTTCTTCTAGTTCTAGTTCTAGTTAGTTCTAGTTGTAATCTAGAAAATAGGGAGAGAGAATAGAAGAGCGGAGGAGGAGGAGCCGGATCTGTCGGATCTTCCTCAACATTGTACTTTTGCAGCAACTGGTTCGTTCTTCATCGTTCTCCAGGTTCTTCAATTCATAACTCCTGAGTTCTCTAATTACTTTTATTTACATTCAAGTTATTTATTGGATTCCCGCTTGCATCAAGTGCTCTAATCTTTGAAACATTAGAGTAGTAATTAATAGATTAGACGTGGTGTTTAGTCGAGTTGCACCCAATCCTGCGGATTGTTGTGGTAGCCTTAGGGTAGTGACAGCCCTAACGGTCGACGTATTCCACATCGTTCGGATCGGTGTTTGTAGGACCGTAGTCAGACCTTCCTAGCCCCCTTCTCATCTCTTTCTGTGGTTAGTGCTCTGATGTCCCGATATAGATAATCTTGAAGTAATTCTTGATTCTTAGATCAACTAGAGAACTCTCAGGAAACTTCCTCTCTTCCCACCAAAAATAATCATATAGTTATCCTTGGGTGATCTTGGATCTTAATTAGTACACTCACGTTTCCTGTGGAAAATCGATACTCTGGAATACTCCCGGGTGAAGGCTACATCGGTATCCATGCGCTTGCGGATTTTTCTGTTTGCGTTTAAAATACCCAACATCGTCGAACCACCCTGGGTGGGACTCCCAGTGGTTCTACTTGAGGAACGACGATGGTCTCTTCCCCGCTTACACGGGCCGTCTGATTACAGAGCGCCCGGACAACTGGATGTACGGCGTCGTCCAAGAGCACCAATCGCGGCTCGACCCCCTCCTCGACGCCATGAAGAAGCTGCGACTGGAGGGCCTATCCGCCGCTCTCGTCCTCTCGGCCGTCCATCGTCGAAGGGTCCTCCCTTTGATGTCTCGGCCATTGAGGATGGACGAGATGGGGCCGGGCGTCTCGTCCCGGGATCTCGAGGCTTGCCGGATGTCCAACGTGGCTCTGGCGGACGATGAGATCGCTGCCCGGGTTAGGGCGGCCATCGCCGGTGACTTTAAGTCGAAGCACGTCAACGGCTTCCCTATGAGGCCCGACGAAGGTTCGGTCGACCTGGTATGTTTTTTTTCGCACATAGCTCCAATTCTGGATTTTCCTCGATTCTTTTTTAAACCTTCCTTTATTCTGGCAGGGACGTATTGATGTCCGGTCCTCGAAGCCCCCTGTGAAGGATTACGAGGTCGATCGTGACAAGCGGCGTCAGTTCGCCGAAAATCTGAAGTCCACCAAGGACTCTGCAAAGAAAGGGGAGAAAAAGAAGAATCTCGACCGCCAAGCATTAGATGCGCGTCGAGCTAAATCCAGGCAGAGGGGGGAGCCTGAGGAAGAATCCCCCAGCGAAGATGATGATGACGATGAGGACAGCGACGACTCCGAGGGGATGGCGTCACGTCTTGACCGGATCCTCGAGGGCCCGCCTCAAGGTGACGTCGACGTCCCCCGGACGGAGGTCCCGAAGGAGGGCCTGAGTGGATCCCACCGCCCTCAGGCCGACACGCCTTCTGCGCCCTCGACTGGCCAGGTCGCGTCGCGCCCTGCCCCCGCGCCCAGGGGGGTGGCCATGCTAGGCCCCAGGCGACGGGGCCACTAACTCGCGGTCGCGCTGCGGCCTCTGAGAAAGGAGAGGCCGGCCGCAGGAGCGCCAGTCCCGTTGCCCGCCAAGTGGGAATTGCTGTGCCAGGACCAGTGCCTGCACTCGAGGGGCCCGGAGCCTTGGCGCGGGGTGGCTCGAGGCCCACCGGTCTGGGTACCGGTAGGCGAGCTGTTCTTCCCGTAGGGTAAGCTTCACTACAAGAAATCTAACCTTTTATGACAAAATACATTAAGGTGAGTGCCATTTTCGTCATATAAGGTACCATAATATGACGATAATTATAAGGTCGTGATAAATCCATTTTAGCCAGAAACATTTGTGACGACGTCATATGTTGTGTCATATAAAGGTACCATGGATTGTCATAAATTGTCTGTCCCCGGAGACAAATGGTTACTAATTTTTTTGTGACACAAGGAGCAGGCTTTATGTGACATTTGTCAGGTGTCACTTTGTCTGACTTGACTGTTGCTGACTGCCCATGTTGCACACCCTCATCTTCTCCTTGCACATTCTCAAAAAAAATATATGGCACACAACTTCATTAACAAAACAAACTCAACTGAAGTGCTGGGGATAGAAACAAATTTCATAGCATATAATATATATATATATAGGCACATTTCAGTTCAAGCCATAACGTTAAAGGGTACCACATATAGTTTCATTCCCACATCTACTATGCCCACTTGGGCTAACAAAAGTACATCATTAGTGGCATACCACTTGGGCTAACAAAAGTCATCACTTCATTAGTGTACACACTTGTGCCTCTAAAAGTCTTCACTGCCACAGCTAGCTAGGTAAACATCCATCACTTTGCCTTCTTGTGCAGGCCAGCGTCCTCCAAGATCTTCTCATACTTGACTATCTTGGCTTGGATGGTCCGATGTTCCTGAAGGAACCCTTCAATCTTCTTATTGTAGATGTCGTCCTTGACTAGCTCAGTGAGGTTGTCAACCTTTGAAGTGAGAGAAGCAATGCTCTGCTGCAGAGGACGGGTCACGCTTTCGATGGCGCTTATGAGCGCTGGTTGAGTCATCACCAAGTTGGAAACATGGTACTACACAAATGGACAAGATGAACTGTTATAATGTGCTCAAACAACAACAAATACATAATAGCTACAAATTTGTGGATAGGACTGTAGTTAGCAACTGTCTATATTGATTCACATACATAGAATTGATATGACAAATGTTGGTGGCACATGTTTCTGAAAAAACAAGTCAAATGAAGACAACAAGATCACAGCAGCCATGGAACCATTGGAGACACCACACCCAAGGCATCAACCAAGCCATGTTATGGAGTTGCTTGGGTATGGATGCCTCCCATGGTTTGATGAACACCATGAAAAACAGCAACAAAACTAATTGCTTCTTACTAGCAAATGCACATGTGTATATATGTTAAAAGTGAGGATGTGGGGTTCAAACTATCAGACATAGTTCTATACATATGCTAGGTGACAATGACATGATATATGTTAAATAAAAGACCAATGCCATGATGAAATAAACCCTAATTTGCAGAGAACATTGTACCTCGGTGCTAGGCAGTGAGCTGATGTTGTAGGAGGATTGTGCCATGAGGCTGGAGCTGGATGGTGAATCGATGTAGCCAGTGGACTGCGAACAACAATTGGAATTGTTGGGATTGCAGATGCATTTGTGCCCCCCGCGTAGAAAAAAACTGCAATACTTGCTCTGTCCAGCAAAGCAATTGTTGCAGAGGAGCTTCAATGCGTCGCCCTCTGTCGATGAAGATGGAGAGGGGGCCTTCTTGGCTGCCACCGCCGCCGCGGCCTTCTTCTTGGCTACCGGCGCAGACAAGACCTCCCCCTTTACCGCCACGGCCTTCTCCCTGGCCCCCACCGGGGCCTTCTTCTTGGCCGCCGCTTCCCTGGCCGCCGGCGTGGCTTTCGCCCTCAGGGCCCGGGCCAAGAGCTCTGCCTTCCTCGTAGCCGCCGTGGACAACTTCCTCCCCACCGGTGCGGCAGCCTGCACCGAGGAGGAAGGGTCCTTCAGTGATGGCCTCCTTGTAGGCCTCATTGTCTACGGCGGCGGTGGGCGTGGGCGTGGCGGTGGTGTGGGCGTGGGCGTGGGCGGGGCGATGGCGGCGGTGGCGGCGGTGAGAAATGGGGATAAGGTGAATGGGGATCGATCTGGCCAAGGTGAAAAGCGACGGTAGGTTTTTAGGGCAAATCGATAGCTTAACGTATTTGTAAATTAAATCTTAATAATCTGACGAAGTCACAATTGTAGCATAGTGGTTAAGAACTCAGCCCGCTGAGCGTGAGGTCTCCGGTTCGAGCCCCATCACGGGCAATTTTTTTGGAAATTTTGTAGAAATTAAGGAATACTGATTCTTTATATAAAATTTTCTACTTACTTCAACAGATCCACTACTATAGCGCATTGGTTAAGACAGGAGCCCGAGGAGCATGAGGTCTCCGGTTCGAGCCCTATCGCGGGTGAATTTTTTTTTTAATATTTTTTTTATAATTTTTTTGTACCTTGCCAGTGGGCCCAAGGCTTCCTCCCCATTTTCCCCAATCCCCCTGCCCAACGGTCCTCATCCCCATTTTCTTCGACGAGCGAGCGGGCGGCGGAGGCGGAGGCGCAGGCGGAGGCGCGGAAGACGGCGAGCGGGCGGCGGGCGAGCTCATCCTCTTCCCCTTCCCCCCAACAACCCGAGCCCCATTTTCCCCAACCCCCTGCCCCAACGATCCTCATCCCCATCTTCTCCGACGAGCGAGCGGCCATCGGAGGTGGAGGTGGAGGCGCGGAAGACGGCGAGCGGGCGGCGGGCGAGCTCATTCTCCTCTCCATCCCCCCAACAACCCGAGCCAAATCCCCATTGCCATTTCCATCTCCCACGGCGACGAGCGAGCGGCCATTGGAGGTGAAGAGCGGAGGCGGAGGTCGTCGGGCGAGGTAGCTTCCACACTCCCCAGGTGCCACCCGACCCTCTTCCTCCTCCCGATCCATGTGCGCGCGCCTTCGTGCTCCTGCTAGCCCCAATCCATTTCTGGGCAGTGGAGCCCTCATCCCCACCCCCCTGCTCATGTCCCCCTACTTGATGTGCTTGTTCTAATGAATATCTGTTGTTTCTAGTGATGATGTCGCAGGCTTCATCATCTACCGGTCTCAATCGCCGTTCAAGCACAGGTAGGAATGTCGTGCAGGCTCAACCGCTAGCTGTTGTTGCTGCAGGCAGTATGGCCACTGGTTTCGATCCGGAGGCGGTGACCGATAATGCCACCGGGTTGCCATTGATATTCTGCCTAGATTGCAATGACGTGAGGGTGTTTAGTGCCATTACCAAGTCGGGGGTTAATGAGGGAAGGAGATATTTCAAGTGTCCTAGGAAGACTCATGTTAATGTCAGTGAAGTTGTTAAATTTGCATTGGTCAATTTGAGTCTTGTCAGCCTAAAACTCATTGTCTTTTCGTTTTTTTTTGTATGCAGCCGAGATGCATGAGGTATTGGTTCGAGGAAGAATATGTAGTGTACCTTCACGACAATGGATATCTATCTTCCGCATCTTCGACAACCGAAGTTCCTGAGGTTGTGGGCAGACTTGATAGCTTAGAGAAAAATTTGAAGTCGATGGAGGACAAAGTTGGCAAGAACAGAGATGGCATGGGCAGTTGCATTTGTCTTGTTTGTGGTTGTGTCAATGTAACACTATTCCTGGTGTTGGCCATCTGTGTGGTGGTAGCTGTTGTGTTCAAGTAGGTGTGTGTTCAAGAGAATGGTGTAGTGGAACCTCTTATGCTAGATTTGGCTATGACTGTTGTATGGGCCTTTGTGCCCTTGGACATCTCTTGTCTGCATGTTATCTGTATGTTGGAAATAAATATCCCTTGTGGTTTGTTGTGTAGCCTGTTTGGCATGAATTATGGCAGCATGTGACATAATCTTCCAGCCAGTACATTTTGTGACGACTTTTATTGTGTCATGAAGCTGGACACTATATATTTGCATCAAGTGAATGAATTCTGGGCACTGTCACTTGCATCACACATCAAGAAATCACTAAAACTGAATCACTGCATATATGGTCTTACAATTTCACAGTTCAAATAACATGCAGTAGCATGATTCAAATACAATAGAAGCATGTAGTAGCATGATTCAAATACAACAAAATCAGTCATCATCATTGTCTTCATCTTCTAAAGTATTGTCATCTACTGGACTACGGTACTCAAGCCAGGTTTCATCTCCATCTTCAGCTATGTCAACTGCTTCATCACCTCGAGCAGTATGTGGCTGTCGCCGGAGGCTCTCCACAAGGTCTCTACTAATAGGGCTCCCTGGTTCATTATCCATGAGCAACAAATCCAAATCATGATCAATGTCTCTCACTGCACCATCTTCAGTTGAAATATTCTCCTCTTTGTATGCCTCCTGACATCTCATCTGTACCTGTTCTTGAATTGGCTGGTTTGTGTCATTCTCTTCAACATCAAATATATGTCGGTGGCCAAATTCTTGTAGCACTCGCCAACTTGGGCCTAACTTTGTATCTTCCAAGAGAAATACTTGTGAAGCATCTGTGGCTATAATGTAAGGGTCATCCTTATACCATCGGCCTTTGATGTTTATGCTCTTGAAGTAACCATCATTTTTCATCTGGTATGTCCTTCCCTCTAGATGGTACCACTCACACCGTAATAAGACAACAGTCCTACGCCCATTGCTGTTCTTATTGTAAGTCAAATCAATAATGTCTGTGATTGTCCCATAGAAGTCAATTGTGTCATCACCATGAGTACCTGGACTTTTTATGGTGGAGTTCTGTGTCTTCCTGTGTTCGTCACGAGCCAAAGTGTGGTACCGTTTCCCATTGATTATACAAGCTGTGTACGAACGCACTCGCGGATCCGGCCGACATGCTAGTGAGTACAAGTCTTCATCAACTTGTGCTGTGCCTTGGTATTTCAAATTGGTAATCTGTAGGTTCAAAACAAAACAAATTAAAATAAGTTAGTTTCAAATTGTGTTGTACCATAAACAAACAAACAAATTCTCTATGTACAAGTTGCACACACATGTTCCTCAAACCATGTAGCAAATTGTGTTGACATCATTTTATCAACATCGTTTACCCCTAGTTGTTGTAGTTCTGCCCTATAGATGCTGCAAAGGAAGAACATACTTAGTTATTTTGGGACACTAGTAGTATTGAATAAGCATGAGTCAAATGAAATGGCTGGAATTACTCACTCTCTGTACTCATCAACCTCTTCACAGTTATTCAAAACAAACCAAACCATGGAGTCATAGTCTTTGTCTTTGTAATGAAATTTTGAAGCACCCAACAGGTTAATACCATGACCAAAAATAGAGCACTGTGTCTTTGTCTTTTGTCCATCTAAGTTTCTTTCAGGCCTAGTGAACCTACTAATGATGTCGTTGAAATATGGTGAGCGCTGGGTCATACACTCATAGGCAGTGTATGCCTCTGCAATAGATCCTTCAGGTCTTGCTTTATTGCAAAGAAACCGCTTAAAGGTGCCCAACCTTCTCTCAATGGGATACATCCATCCATACTGCACCGGTCCCCTAAGTAGTGCCTCATCAGGTAAGTGTACTGCTAGGTGAACCATAACATCGAAGAATGCTGGAGGATAAATTTTCTCTAACTTGCAAAGGATAAGCACAATATCTTCCTTCATCTTGTGTAGTGCATCAACCTTTAGAGTTTTGGAGCAAAGTTGTCTAAAAAACCTACCCAATTCAGCAATTACTTCGTATACGTCTTTGCGCACCAAACCACGAAGTCCAGCTGGTAAGATACGTTGCAGCATTATATGGCAGTCATGTGTTTTCAAGCCATGAATAGATCCTGCTCCCTCCAAATTGACACATCTTGATATATTGGAGGCATAGCCATCTGGAAACCTAACATTGCTCACAAATTGCAAGAACTTGTTCCTGTCTTCTGGTTTTAGAACATAACAAGCTCTTGGCTTAGATGATGAACTGCCACTATTATCTAGCATATGAAGCTCTTTTCTGATACCTCTGTCCTCCAAATCTAATCTAGCATTGACGGTGTCCTTTGTCTTGTTTGGAATATTAAGTAGAGTCGACAAAATGTTTTCACATATGTTTTTCTCTATGTGCATAACATAAAGGTTGTGATGTAGCTTCAGTTTTGGCCAGTACTCCAAATCATACAAGCTAACCTTCAGATGCCATACTGGTTCATTTTCATTACGTTTGTGTTTCCTTGTTTTTGGCATATCTGGATTCTTGCCTGGAACATAGCAAACTCCATTCACCCTTGCCATAACCTCATCTGCAGTAAATGTTCTTGGCTTCCCTCTTTTTTCAATCTTGCCATTAAAAGATCTGTTTGTCCTCCATGTATGGTCCTCAGGGAGGAAACGTCTATGGTCTAAGAAACCAATTTTGTTTCTAAGACTGCAGGAGCATGGATCCTCATCACAGTACACACATGCGAAGTAACCTTTAGTGGTTCTGCCTGACATGGTGCCTAATGCAGGGTAGTCATGGATTCCCCACAGAATCGCTGCACGTAGGCTTTAATCTTTGCCTTCAACTGCATCATAAGTTTTGACACCCTTCCAAAGCTCTATCATGTCTGCTATCAGAGGTTGCATGAACACATGGAAATCTTTGCCTGGTGATTTTTTGCCTGGAATTAGTAAAGCAAGCATATAGTTGGATTGGTCCATACACATCCATGGTGGAAAATTGTATGGTACCACTATCACTGGCCATATGCTATATGAATTGCTCATCTGACCAAATGGGTTAAATCCATCGGTAGCAATGCCTAACCTCAAGCTACGCGGATCATCTCGAAAAGATGGGAAAGTGTCATCAAAATCTTTCCAAGCTTCACCATCAGCAGGATGTCTCATTTCATTAGGAACTTCTACCCTCTTTTCCTTGTGCCATCTTGCAAATTGTGCCCGCTGCTTTGACATGAAAAGCCTTTGAAGGCATGGAATTATTGGAAAGTAACGAAGGACCTTTTGAGGGACTTTCTTTCTGCCCACCTTGTTCACTTTCCATCTTGTGAAACCACAAACTGGGCAATGATCATCGTCTACATGGTCCTTCCAAAATAAGGCACAATCATACTTGCACACATCAATAGAAACATAACCAAAACCAAGCTTCCGAAGGAGGGCTTTCATTTCATTATAGGACTTAGGAAGTCTAGGCACATTCTTCAGTGAACCAGAAATCAACTCAAGCATTGCATCAAACCCAGATGTTGTTATCCGATTGTACACTTATATGCAGCAATTTAATAATGAAAGATAGCCTTGACTCCTCGGTGCAGCCTCGATAAAGTTCATGCTTTGCCTCTTCCATGATTTGTTTATATAAGTTTCCACCGAAGCCATGGCTTGCTGCATCGCGCAAATCTTGAACCAACCCCTGAACTCCCCTTGCACCATCATCTATGACATCTTCATCTTGTCTTTCATCATGATGTGGTTCCAGCTCGTGTATATCATCTGGTACATGAAGTTCTCCATCTTCTTCAGCAACATTATATACATCTCCATCTTGTCCAGGAAAATAATATTCCTCTGCATCTTGTCCATCTTGCCCAGCAACAATATTTTCCTCTCCATCTTCTCCATCTTGTGGAGCAACATTGTATTCCTCTCCATGGTGAACCCACCTAGTATAGCACCTAGACATTCCATTGATTTCGATATCCTCATGTACATCATCTAGACTTTTCTCTTTCAGATTCAAGCATTTTCTGCATGGGCACTTGATCTTCTCATCTGGATTATATCGACCTCTGACATGTTCCATAAATTTCTCAACACCACACATAAACTCGGTCGAAAACGGTTTACTATATATCCAACTCCTATCCATGTTAACCTTCTGCACTAGTCTTCTATATCCAGCTGCTAAAACACAGAGAGGATGACTACTGTGAGCTTTAATTTCATTCAAAGTAGAGTAGCTAGATATGGTAAAGAAATAAACTTCTTTAGCAAGCTGTCACTGATGAACATCGATGGAGCATGCTGGTGGGATGGTCCTGCTGGGTGGCCACGCGAGCCTGCTGGTGGGGTGTCACCTCGACGCCAAGGAGCAGGTAGGGATGGGGGTTGGCCGTCTTGGGAGCAGTTGAGGGCTCGCCGGCGAGGGAGCAGTTGAGGGCTCGCCGGCGAGGGAGAAGTTGAGGGCTTGCGGGTGAGGCAGCAACTGCGGCCCGCCGGCGGCCGGGTGTCGATCTGGAGGCGCCAAGGAGCAGGTGGGGATGGGGCTGGACGTCGAGGGAGCAGTTGAGGACGAGGGGGCTGCGGTGGCCAGCGGCCGCCGAGGTGTAGGGCGAGGGTGCTGCGGTGGCCGACGGTCGGCCGGCGAGGGTGCTTTGGTCGCCGGCGAGGGGGCTCAGGTGAGTGACAGTGAGAGTGAGAGCAGCTAAGTGTTCGATGTTGAGGGTGCTGAGGGGTTTTTTCAATGACAGGTGGGCCCAACACTCTTAACTGTATGGGCCGTTGCGTCAATGACATGTGGGCCCAGCAGCTGGCCTGGCCACTATCAGCGAGTTCATGTTGTAATCCACATTTTTTCTTTTAATTTGTAGATCAATATTGTAACCAGTTTATCTCACACATACTTAGTCGAAATGCGATGATTTTTTTTTCTAAAAACTTCTAAAATTACAACCTGTCAATATATTGCATTGATTTTGGATTATTTTTCATGATTCAAAATTTTGAATGAATCTATTTTTGATTTATAAAAAGTACACATTTTGGCTCACATTTTGGGACCCAAAATGATTTCAGACAAAAAACTCATGAACACAAAGTTTGATCTACTCATTGTAAACTTCATTTCATATTCAGGGTGTTTTTGCTCTGAGCAAGTGATGATAATTTTGTTCTCAAATTTTACACATCCATCTCATAGTTCATGAGACTATGAGAGAGTTGAGTAGAATTCGAGAACAAAGTTATCATCACTTGCTCGGATGCAAAAACACCCTAAATATGAAATGAAGTTGACAATGAGTAGATCAAACTTTGTGTTTATCACTTCTTCATTTGAAATCATTTAATACCTTATATTTTGGGCTATAGGTTATAAATTATGAAATTCAAATTTTGAACTCTTGAAACAAAGTCAAATGAAATAACGACAAATGTACAGCATGTTCATCTCGGTGTGGGAAATAATTTTGTTTTTAACCATATTTCAATTTGAAATCATTTGCTACCCCAAAAATGTGTTAACAAATCCTAATACTACTAACTGTGTCACTGATATCATTGGTCCATGCGCCAGACCAAATTCTCAGTACACAAACGCTGCACCCTCCCGCCAAGCCTACTACCAGTGACAGGTGGGCCCGACACTACATCCCGCCCCGAGCTCAAAATTCCCCACCTGCCTTCACCTCCCTCTTCTGCCGCACCCGCCGCATTCACCTCCCTCTGAAAACCTAGACCTAGCTCCGCCCGCTGCCATCGCTCCACCGCCGCCGAACCCGCCGCCGCTCCACCGCCGCCGAACCCGCCGCCGCTCCACAGCCGCCGAACCCGCCGCCGCCTCTCAAAACCAGTCCACTCCCTCTCCAAACCTAGACCTAGCTCCGCATCCGACGCCGCCCGTCGCCGCATCCCCGCCGCCGCCCGACGCCGCATCCCCACTGCCGCATCCCACGCCGCTCCACCGCACCGCCGGATCCGCCAATCCTGTCGAGAATGGGATCCTACTCCCACCATGGAACTTAGCCGGAGGAGGTGCCAAGCACCAAGCCGGAGAGAGCTAACCCCACCAAGCCGCATCCCATGCCGCTCCCCCGCCGCCGCAGCCCACACCGCTCCGTCGCACCGCCGGATCCGCCAATCCCGCCGAGAATGGGATCCGCCCACCCTAGAACTTAGTTGGAGGACGCGCCGACACCAAGCCAGAGAGAGCTAGACCCACCAAGCCGCATCCCACACTGCTCCCCCGCCGCCGCATCCCACGCCGCTCTGCCGCACCGTCGAATCCACCAAGTAGCTCAAGGCACCTACTCAGCAGCACCTCTCTCAGCTCTGCTTCCGCGAACTGCAAAGGTTGTCAGCTCTGTTTCCTCTTCTATTTGTTGTTTTTGTTGTGGTCATGGATATAGATGCATGCATTTTCTGTTGTTGTGGCACTGCTGACCACCGAGTAGTGATAGGGGTGTACTGACCATCGCTACATGCTTTTTGTGTTGGTCCTAATATGTTAGTTTTTCCTTATACTCATTTACAGAAACTAAAACCAGTTTCTGCTACTCCCTGTGTTTGCTCATACTTAGTAATACAAGAATGGCAAAACCAAAGTATGAGCAGGAGAGGGATGCAAACGTAAAGAGAATTCAGGAACATTTCCTGTCTCTTGGTATTCCTATATTAACTAAGCAGGTTAACGATGTTTTCACAAAAAAGGCAAAGGGCTTAAGGAAGACAGTAGAAAGCCACAATTCAGGCTCTGACATTGATTATGATCCAACATCTGACATAGATAACCAATCTGATAGTGATGATGCTTCTGATGACCCAGATAATGATGGGGTGGCTAATGAGGTGAGATGCATTACTTGACAGTGACGATGTTTCTAACCAACTTATTTGAAACATGTACTTCATTGTACTCATCTAATCCATCTCACACTGTCTTATATAACTGTCAACATTCATGTTTCTCTTGCCATGTACGAGAGATGGTTCCAGGAACCCGGCCTGCGAAGAAGAAAAAGGCAGGGGCATTTGCTGCCCTTACCAACCAACCACAAACACCATCCAGAATGACTAGATCCCAAGCACTCATGCCTTCGTCTGCAGGCCATCCACCGCCTAGAGAGAGACTACCATTGCCTACAAAGAATAATTCAAAGCCCATCCCTAAACCTACTGCCATTCGCAGTGCCACCCAACTGCAAGCCCAACTAAGTGCAAGCGACAGCCAGACCCGTAGCACTGAAACTACTAGCACAGTGCCTAGTAATCTACAAAACACCAGATTAATCCCAACCATGTCTGCCCCTATTACAAGCACAATGCCGAGTCCTAATCTAACCAATGCATCTGCAGCCTGTTCTGAGCCTGTTGCAAACCCTATCATTTCAGCCTCATCAGTGCCCCGAGCAACCAGTGGGCATACTACTACTCTAGCTCGGGAACCTACACCCACAATTAGTGTCACCCAACCAGCACTTAATGACACCTCACCAGGTGGATAAAGCTCTAGGGAATGCAATGACATAAATGAGTTTGCTGACCAAGTTGATGCTGCAAATTCAGAGGGCCATAATACTGAAGGACAACAAGACGACACTGACTTGGTTCCAGGTGAACACATTGTCCAAGCATTATTCCCTGCAATACATATTTACTCTGGTTATTGCTATATGAACACACTTTTATTCTTATTTGCCATTGCAGTGCGCCGCAGGGAGCCCCGGAAGAAAACCATTGGTCTTGGCTTAGAGAGGCTGGTAAGGAAAGGAAACAAGCTGCCTATCCAAGTGGCTGAAGGGAAGAAGAGACCTGATATCCCACTTCAGGCTGCAAAGCTGGCATCAGAAACTGGTGTTGCAGTTAGGGACCAGCTCCCTATCTACACCTCTTGGAAGCTTTATGAAAAAGATCAGGGGCCTGTAGAAGTACAAAAAGTTCTTGACAAAGTGGCGGTGAGAAACTTTTTGAAACCTAATACTTTCTTGTACTCTTGTACTCCTATGCATAATCTTGTGTCTATTAACTCATTTGTGTGGCTGTAGACAAGGTTGGATGTCCAAGTCACGGCAGAGGGACCATGCAAAGATGCATGTACAGATATCGTTAAGAGGGGAGTACGGCAGTACAGGTACAACCTTAAAAAGAAGTACTTCAATCCATCATTGACATTAGAACAGATGTTGGCCAAACCACCTCCACCTAAGATGAAGAAACAAGATTGGATCATGCTAGTAGAGTACTGGTGTGACCCAAAGAATCAGGTCAATGCCATGCATTATCTTTTATTGTTAATATGCAATTTAAGCTATGTCCATATAAGTGAAAACATTTTATTGCATTTGTGGTGCAGGAGAAAAGTGACAAGAATAAAGTAAACCGGGGGCTAGTGCAGCTTCACCAAAAGACAGGATCTAGGTCCTACATTGCCCATCGTTATAGCCTGGTAAACAATATCTTTTGTATGCTCCAATTATTTCTGGGTTGACATCTGCTTTTCAAGCATGGACTAGCCTATGCATGATCCTGCTATTTCTGTGAAAATTCATACATGAATGTGTTATAGGAAATGATGGATTTGTAGCATAGTTGTTATCTAGTGCTTCTTAAATGTCAAGTTACCACATGCTCTGTTTATTTCTGGATTGCAATCTGCTTTTCAAGCACAGACAACCATAATATGATGCTGCTCTTTTGGTGAAGATTCATACATGCATGTGTTAAAGTAAATGATGGACTTGTGATGATGTAGTGCTGACATAGTGTGGGATCCTGTTGTTCACATGTACAAATAATGCCATGTTTGTCCACCCCTCACTTAACCTTCTTGTAAATCATTGTAAATTATTTGTTTACATGCTGCAGAGGCCAAAGTACAACAACATGGAGCCAGATCCTATTGAGTTCTTTGGAGAATGTATGAACAGTCCCCACAATGGTCGTACTCCACTTGCAGAGGAATTATATGTAAGTTCAAAATTATTGCATAAATGGAACGTACTAAAATTCAAGTATGGTTGAACCCTGTTGTATGGCATTGTTTTGAAGTGAAATCATTCTATGTAGGCACAAATGGTTGCGGAGAAGGCCAGAGAACCAGAAGAAGGAGAACCATCAAAGTCTCCAACCCAGATTGTTGCTGATAGTCTGAGCCAGATCAGTCGTTCCTCGACCTTCCTTCCAAACATTGGTGTCACCAAAGTGCAGAAGGCTGCCCGATCATCAGCAGCGGCAGTAGAGGCCTGCCTGCAAGCTCAATTTGAAGAACAACTCCAAGCAGAAAGAGAAGAAGCTGCTAGGAAGCAGGAAGAGTTACAAGCACAACTTCGAGCTCAGCAGGCCTCTCTTGAAGAAAACCAGTCTTTGTTGCGCCAGACCCAAGAAGAGATGAAGAACAAGTTCGAAGAGACCAATCAACTACTGCGAGCTATGCTAAACCTTCAGAGAAATGGATGAAGGTAATGCATATGTGCCTCAGCTTGTCTCTGTTGGAACAAACTTTTCTCTGTTGGAACTTTGTGTAGTCTAAACCTGTGTGGTGTGGTGTGTTGTGAGAACTATATGTTGCTATGTTTGAACCTGTTTTGTTGTGCTGGAGTTTGAACTTGGTTGATGGAACCTTACACTTTGTGTGTAAGGTGAAGTTGGGAGAACCTGTTAAACTTGTTATCATTTGTAATTTATGTGTATGATGGATTGGCTCAGTTGTGTATGACTTGTGAGATATGAAAGCAGTGTGGTGTATGCTGGATGATGGAATCTGATTCTGATATTCATGTGATTGAATGACCTTTGATGACAGGTCAGTGATCTGTGTGGCATTCGTCACTGAATATGCAAGGACGTTTTTGTGATGATGTAGTATGACACCACTGTTCGTCACAACATGTCTCCCACCCTATACAAAACATGACCTAGGTTAACTGTCATATAATGTATCATGACACAACTGTCCGTCACAAAATGTCGCCTCGGTGCCTTTCCCGACACCCAAAACTAGACGAAAATACATTGTCATAAATTAATATATGACGTTAAAGTCCGTCACAAAATATCTGCTCCCCGCACCATCTGAAACACAAACAAGACGAAGACAAAAATGTCATGAAATATTATGTGACGTTGACCGGCGTCACAAAAAAGGCTACTAAACGAAACGGTACTTTTTTGTTATGACGGATCACAAGGTTATATGACGCGTTGACCACAAATATGTGACGGTATATAGCGTCATTAAATTCTACATTATGTGACGACTGTAAAATTGTCCGTCATAAAAGATCGTGGTCTTTTGTGACGCCAGCACATACAATCGTCATAATATTTTTTATGGCGGAGCTTTTGTGATGACTCGTATGATGACAGCTTTTTTGTCATAAAGTTCCTTTTATGATAGTTTTGGTTCTTTATATGACGATTTCAGTCCATCAACAAAGCCACAAATTCTTGTAGTGCTTTTTGAAGTTGTGACTTTTGTTTACCCATTCCCTCACGTTTCCTTGTATTCTGGTCCTTTCATGCTCGTTCCCTTCTTTTTAGGCTAAAGCAGACGCTCGAGCAGGCCCAGCCCTCAATGGTGAAGAGGCTTAAGGCGGGAGCAGCCTCCAAGGAGCCAGGTTTGTAGTTTGTTTCTGGCTCTTGTGACGTTTTTGTGTCGGTTATTACAGTGACCGACCTTTATTCTTTACTCCGCAGGCTCCTCCGACTCTCAACCTCCGGCCGACGCTGGTAGTGCTCCGTCTCGTCCCGAGCCTACTCCGATGCCGTCGACGCGTGACGAGGCGCGCCAAACTCAAGGGCAGGAAGGAGCCCTCGAGCCTCCCCGATTGGGGGTCGAGGCGGACCCCATCACCATCAGCGACACATCTGGTTGTAACGAGGCGTCTGGGGACGCCCAACCTATGGAGGAGGAGGCGTCGACCTCTCTCATCTCGGGACTGACTCCCTGGCCCGCTGGCCTTCAAGCCCTCGAGGAGCAGAAGGAGAAAGAGAAGGAGGGGGAGGAGCGGGAGCGCGAGGCGACGCGGCCGCCACAGGAGCAGCAGCAGCAACAACAACATCAGCAGGAGCAGCAGCAGCAGCAGCAGCAGCAAACGCTCGAGGGACAGCAACAGCAGCAGCAGCAGGGGGCCAAGAGGACGGACCACTCGAGCCCCCGCCTCAAGGTCTGGCCCAACCGGTACCACTGGCGCCGCAAGAGTCCGGCGAGCGGGAGGAAGATTTGCTGGTGTACGGCCCTCCAACCCCAGCGTGGCTCCTCCCGGGGGCGCCCGCCGCGATCCGGGCGGAGTCGGGGCGAGCAGACGGAGTGGTGGCACTCGCCTGCATGATGCGCACCCCCACCGACCCCGAGTCCGAGATTAGGAGGACGATCTACGGCATGGACGGGATCGCCCCAGGGTTCCTCCGGGAGCGTCGGGCGTGGGAGGACCGCTTTCCCTCTGAGGAGGACGAGATCGGGACGTCGGGAAGCAAGGACGGTACCTGGAAGATGGTGGATGACGACGGGCGGTTCCCATGCCTCGTCGACCTGTTCTTGCGCCATGGGGGCTCCCTCGAGACCGTCGAGAACCTTATCCGCGGCGTCAAGGCACGGGCTGATCGGGAGATGGAGAACTGGTGTCCCGATCGGATTCGTATCCGTGCTTCCACCGACCCGTCCGAGCCCAACATCTTCCTCGACAATAAGAAGGAGGCCGAGAAGTGGGAGCATGTCGAGGAGCTCCGCCTTTGGATGAAGCACGTGGTGGGGCTCCTGTTGGACATCATCAACAACGGGCTCGGGCCGGCTTATTTCGTAAGTGTTTTTCGATCTTTGATCTTCATGGAACCTTTTGGTTTTGTCTTCTAACTGTTCAATCGCCGGCTCGCAGGACATGAAAGAGACCTCACGCATCAAGTTGAGCTTCATTCACGCCACAAGAGGCGACTAGGAGCAGCTCCCCGTCCTCAAGGACCAACTCCTCGAGTCGTAGGAGAAGCTCCTCAAGGCTTATAAAGACGTCATAGCGCTCGAGGAGGAGAAGAAGGTGAGGGAGGCTGCTTTGGCCGAGGCTCGAGAGGCCTCAAGAAAGGCGGAGGAGGAGACGACGCTGCTGCAGGAGCGGGCTCTGACGGTCAAGGAGGCCGCGTCCAGAGCCTAAGAGGAGGCCCTGTCCTACAAAAGCGTTATCGCGGACCTGGACAAAGAGAAGGGCCTTCTTAAAACCGACCTGGACTCTCTCAAAGAGTCCTTCCAGAAGATGAAGGTGGAGCACGTGAACGGCGAGATCGCCAGGAGCGCTGCGGAGGAAGCTAAGAGGTAGGCCCTCGAAGATCTCGAGGTGGAGCGGGCTCAATCCCGCAGGCTCTCTGACCACTTCGAACGTCTGAAGGGAGAGCTGTTGGAGAAGAGTGGGGCCATTGCTCAGGCTGGCAAGGCAATCGAGGATCTCCGCGTTGCCAACACTGAGCTGGTCCGTTCCAACAGAGAGATCGAGAGGGCCAACACCAGATTAGTCTGCGAGAACACGGCCCTGGAGGAGAGCGTCCGAGGTACGTTTCCTCTGTCGGATTTTCTCTTTTGAGGTGTGCTTGGTTTTTCCTAAGGCTTCTTCTATTGGCATTTACAGGGCTTAAGGACGAACTCCTAGCCGCCCAAGTCGAGGCCCGTAATGCTAAGGCTCAGCTCGAGGCTGAGGTTGCTTTGAACCGTCGAGTGCGGATGGCGATAAGCGACCTCTCGACCTCCTGGGAGGTCGAGCCTATGGATGAGTCGAGGGAGGACACTCGAGGCGACGCACTGGTCGACTAGCAGTGCTACATAGGTGTGCCGCTGCGAGATCGGGTGCGGGATGCCCTCCACATCGGGGTGAAGCGGGCGATGGCAGTTGTCTGCTCGAGCTTCTCCTACGACATGGAGGTAGTGTCCCACGGCTTCATCACCTACATCTCCAAGATCGACGCGGAGAACGAAGAGAGGCTCCACGCCTTGATCGATGACGCGGAGGCTCCTAGAGAGAGACGCGGAGGCGAGGGCGGTGAGGGTCGTGCCACGGACTGAGGCCTACGAGCCTGCAAAGGGTGCCCGGGGCCCCTTGTATAATACTTCGTCAAAATGATGTAGTGTCTTTAAATATTTGTTAAATGTTTATCTGTCTTTCCGCTCGAGGCTTTTTGTTTCTTTTTGCGCCTATGTTTATATTCCTTGTTCAACTTTTCGTCAAAAACAACCTCGATCACCTCAAGGGTAAGGAAGTGAGTACAGTTTCCGTAGCCCGGGGGCGTAGGAGTTCTCAGGCTCGTTGTCCGCCGGCCTTTGAGGGGCTCGAGGCGCCTTAGCTACTCGAATCGTGCAAGGTTTACTAAGTAAGAAGAGAAAATTTCTTTGCTTTTTCGACGCTTGGGGGGGGTCGTCCCCCTGGTAGCCCCCGAGGGGGTGTTGACTATGACGGGTCATAGTCGGTGCCCCCTTCTAACATCGAGATTATGACTTATAAATTCTTTGGTACAAAAAGAAGTTGCTCGAGGGAAAGTCTTCATTTATTCATGCATTCGTTTACAGAGTCTTGGTACAAAATGTACGTATGAACATAAATTTTGAACTTCTAGGGGTAGAATCGACGTAGCTGTTCGATGTTCCATGCGTTGGCGAAGACCGCCCCCTTCTCGTCCGCTAACTTGTACGTTCCTGGCTTCAAGACCTCGGCCACCACGTACGGGCCTTCCCATGGCGGGGTCAGCTTGTGGCGTCCTTGATTGCTCTGCCGTCGTCGTAGGACAAGGTCACCCACGTTTAAGTCCCTCTTTCGTACGTGTTTGTCGTGGTAGCATCGAAGCTTCTGCTGGTATCTGGCAGAGTTGAGGAGAGCCATGTCTCGAGCCTCCTCAAGCTGGTCGACAGCATTCTCTTGAGCTTCCTTATTCGACTGCTCGTTGTATGCCTTGAGTCGAGGAGATCCATACTCGAGGTCCGTTGGGAGCACGGCCTCAGAGCCATAGACCATGAAGAACGGGGTGTATTTGGTGGCCCAGCTTGGCGTCGTCCTCAAACTCCATAAGACCGAGGAAAGCTCCTCGACCCACTTCTTGCCGAATTTCTTCAGGCGATTGTAGATCCTTGGTTTGAGCCCCTGCAAGATCATGTCGTTGGCACGCTCGACCTGGCCGTTGGTTCGTGGGTGGGCCACCGCGGACCAGTTCACATGGATGTGATGCTGATCGCAGAAGTCCAAGAACTTTTTGCCGGTGAACTGGGTGCCATTGTCGGTGATGATCACGTTAGGGATTCCGAACCGGTGTATGATGTCGGTGAAGAAGAGGACGGCTTGTTCGGAGCGGATGTTGGTGATGGGTCGAGCCTCGATCCATTTGGAGAATTTGTCGATGGCCACCAGCAAGTGGGTGTAACCCCCTTTCGCCTTCTGTAGAGGTCCTACTAAATCGAGCCCCCACACCGCAAATGGCCAGGTGATGGGGATGATCTGAAGAGCGTGGGCGGGCAGATGCGTCTGTTTGGCGTAGAACTGGCACCCATGACATGAGCGTACAAGCTCGATGGCATCTGCCACGGCCGTTGGCCAGTAGAAACCTTGTCGAAAGGCGTTCCCCACGAGGGTCTATGGAGCAGCATGGTGGCCGCAAGCCCCCGAGTGTATGTCCTCGAGGAGTTTCCGGCCTTCTTCTACGGTGATGCAACGCTGTAAGACCCCTGTCGGGCTTCGTCGATATAGCTCATTGCCTTCGCCATAGATCACGTATGACTTGGCCCGTCGAGCAACACGGTGGGCTTCTGATCGATCTTCTGGCAGCTCACAGCGGATTAGGCAGTCGAGGAATGGTGTGCGCCAGTCGAACGGTCGACCAGGCCGCCATTCTACCTCCATCACCTCTACTGCCATCAATAGTGTGTCGACGGTGTCGATTGGCTGGGCGGGAGCGGCATCGACGCCAGACCCCGAGCCCAAGTCGACGGATGGTTCGTGAAGATCTCTTGAGAACGCGTCAGGTGGCACCGTGCCTCGGGTCGACGCGATCTTGGCGAGTTCGTCGGCTGCTTCGTTGTAGCGTCGGGCGATGTGAACGAGCTCGAGGCCGTGGAACTTGTCTTCGAGTCGACGGACTTCCTTGTAGTACGCCTCCATTTTTGGGTCGTGGCAGCTTGAAGTCTTCATTACTTGGTCGATGATGAGTTGGGAGTCACCTCGGACGTCGAGGCGTCAGACTCCTAGCTCGATGGCGATTTTGAGACCGTTGACGAGGGCCTCGTATTCTGCGACATTGTTGGATGCGGCAAAATGAATCCTGATGACGTACCTCACATGGACGCCCAAGGGCGAGACGAACAGCAGGCCAGCCCCGGCCCCCGTCTTCATGAGCGACCCGTCGAAATACATCGTCCACAGCTCAGACTGGACCTGAGTTAGGGGAAGCTGGGAGTCTGTCCATTCCGCGATGAAGTCCAGCAGGGCTTGCGATTTGATGGCCTTGCGAGGCGCGTAAGTGAGAGTCTTACTCATAAGCTCGACCGACCATTTAGCTATTCTTCCCATGGCCTCCTTGCTCTGGATTATCTCGCCCAAGGGGAAAGACGAGACCACCATGATGGGGTGGCCGAGGAAGTAGTGCTGTAGCTTGCGACGGGCGAGGATTATGGCGTAGATCAGCTTCTGGATTTGGGGGTAACGTGCCTTGGTCTCCGAAAGCACCTCGCTGACGAAATAGACTGGCCTCTGGACTGGCAGCGCATGCCCCTCCTCCTGCCTCTCGACCACCACCGCTGCACTGACAACCTCGGTCGTCGACGCAACGTAATGGAGCAGTGGTTCCGCAGGTTGAGGTGGGACCAGGACTGGTGCTGAGGTCAGTGTATTCTTCAGCTTTTCAAGAACTTCCTCGGCCTCGGGGGTCCAGGAAAAACGCTCGACCTTCTTCAGAAGTCGGTACAACGGTAACGCCTTTTCTCCTAGTCTCGAGATGAAACGGCTCAGAGCCGCCAGGCATCTCGTGACTCTTTGTACACCCTTGATATCTCGGATTGGCCCCATTCTCGTGATGGCCGAGACTTTCTCGGGGTTGGCCTTGATGCCGCGCTGAGAAACAATGTAACCCAAGAGCATGCCTCGAGGCACGCCGAAGACGCATTTCTCGGGATTGAGCTTGATCTGGTTGGTGCGTAGGCAGCTAAAAGCGATCTCGAGGTCCTGGATCAGGTCCCCTCGCCTTTTCGATTTGACGACAATGTCGTCGACATAGGCCTCGACCGCCGATCCTATGTGTTTGCCAAATACGTGGAGCATGTAGCGTTAGTACGTGGCTCCCGCGTTTCGAAGCCCAAATGGCATGGTTACATAGCAATACATCCCAAAAGGTGTGATGAAAGAGGTCGCGAGCTGGTCGGACTCTTTCATTTTTATTTGATGGTAACCAGAATACGCATCAAGGAAAGAAAGGGTTTCACATCCTGCAGTAGAATCGACAATCTGATCAATACGTGGTAATGGAAAAGGAACTTTCGGACATGCTTTATTTAGACTTGTATAATCGACACACATCCTCATTTTCCCATTCTTTTTCTTAACTAATATAGGGTTTGCTAAACAGTCGGGATGATGAACCTCCTTGATGAATCCGGCCGTCAAAAGCTTGTGGATTTCCTCGCCAATGATCTTGCGCTTCTCCTCGTCGAATCGGCGTAACCGCTGCTTCACTAGCTTGGAACCGGCTCGAATCTCCAAGGAGTGCTCGGCGACTTCCCTCGGTATGCCTGGCATGTCCGAGGGACTCCATGCAAACATGTCGGCGTTCACACGGAGAAAGTCGACGAGCACAGCTTCCTATTTGGGGTCGAGATCGGCGCTGATCGTCAGCACCTTGCCGTCGGAGTTGTTGGGGTCGAGCGGGATTTTCTTGGTTCCCTCTGCTGGCTCGAAGTTGCCCGCGTGGCGCTTGGGCTCTGGAGCCTCAGCGGCTAGGGCTTCGAGTTTCGTGATGAGCTTGGTGGAGTTTTCGACCGCCTCCCCATACTCGACGCACTCGACGTCGCACTCGTAAGCGTGCTCAATGGAGGAGCTAACAATGATGACGCCTTTGGGACCGGGCATCTTCAGCTTCAAGTAGGTGTAGTTGGGTATGGCCATGAACTTGGCGTAGCCTGGGCACCCGATGATGGCGTGGTACGTGCCACGGAACCCGACCACCTCAAAGGTGACGGTCTCCTTTCTGAAGTTGGCCGCCGTGCCAAAGCAGACCGGTAGGTCGATTCGTCCTACGGGCAATGCCTTTATTCCTGGCACGACGCCATGGAAACCGCCGGCGCTTGGCTGGAGCCGTCCCCTATCGATGCCAAGGAGGTCGAGGGTCTCGAGGTAGATGATGTTGAGGCTCCTGCCTCCATCCATTAGCACCTTGGAAAGCCGGGTGTTGATGATGATAGGGTCGACGACAAGCGGGTAGACGCCTGGGGCGACTACCTTGTTGGGGTGGTCCTCTCGATCGAAGGTGATGGGAGTGCTCGACCAGCTGAGGTACTGGGGCACCGCCATTCTTGCCGCGAAGACCTCACGGCGTTCCCTTTTGCGCTGCCTCGTGGTCAACTGTGTCGAAAGCCCACCATAGATCATGTAGCAGTCGTGGACGGCGGGGAAGCCGTCGTCGTCCTTGTTGCCCTCTTTGTCGCCACCCTTCTCCTTCTTCGAGTCATCACACTCATCCCTTTTGAACCCTAGACCGTCGAAATGCCTTTTCAGCATACGACAGTCCTTGAGCTTGTGGTTGGCGCCTCCCTTATGGTAAGGGCATGGTTCCTCTAGCATCTTATCGAAGATACCTCCATCTGGAGGGCCTCGAGGCTTCTTCCGCTCCATGGCGGCGACAAGGTTGTCGTCGAAATCTTCTCATTTCAACTGCCGTGCTTTCTGCTTCTTCTTGTTTTTCTTGAGCCCTCGACTGGGGGTTCCATCTTCATCGACACGCCGCTTCCCTTTCCCTCCTTCACAGCTGAAGAAAGCGCCGACTGCCTCCTCCCCTGCTGCGTAGTTCGCCACTACGTCCATCAGCTCATCGACGGTCTGAGGGCGATTTTGGCCTAGTTCCCGCACTAAGTCTCGACTGGTGCTACCAGAGACAAAAGCCAGGATGACGTCATGGTCAGGGATGTGTGGCAGCTCAGTGCGCTACTTCGAGAAGCATCGAGCATACTCTCGAAGAGTTTCTCCTGACTTCTGCTTGCATTTGCTGAGGTCCCACGAGTTCCCGGGCCGTATGTAGGTCCCCTTGAAATTACCCTTGAAAACTTTAACCAAATCGACCCAGTCGTGAATCTGATTTGCTGGAAGTTCCTCGAGCCATCGACGGGCGGTGTTAGAGAGGAAGAGCGGTAGCTGTCTCATGATGGCTCGATCATCTCCTCGAGCGCCACCTAGCTGACAGGCTAGCCTAAAATCGGCCAGCCATAATTCTGGTTTGGTCTCACCAATGTCTTTCGCGATGCTGGTCGGGGGTCGGAATGGACTGGGTAGGGGTGTGCTGCGGATCGCCCTGCTGAACACCCGTGGGCCCGGTGGCTCGGGGGCCACCCGGTCCTCATCGCTGTCGTACCTCCCACCGCGATGTGCGCTGTAACCGCGCTCTTCCGCGTCTCCGTGCCGGCGGCGTCGATTCTCTTCGATGTCATGCCGCGCGTCGTGTCGACGCTGATTGTCGACGGGGAGAACGAGAGCGGTCTTTCTGCCTTGAGGAGGAGGCTGTTGATGGACTGACACCTCCTTTTCATTTTGAGGCGGCTCGTCGCGCTTTTCAGTGGCAGCTCCTCGTCGTCGAGAAGCTGAGCTTTCGGCTTGTTGAACTGCCGCCACCTGGAGCAGAGTCTGTACCTCGTCTCGAATGCGCCGAGCCTGGGAGTTCGATGGTTCTGGCATGTTGCGCAGTAGCATCGTCGACGCCACTACATTTTGGCTCACTCGAGGGAAACGGCTGACGGGCTGCTCTGGCTCTGCGTCTCCGACGATTTGTCGATGTACCTCTCGAGCGCATCTGCGGACACTTCCACCCGGCGGGTAGGGCAGGTGTTGCTCAAGGATTTGCTCAAGCAGGACGAGGCGCTCACGGTCTTCGTCGAGCTTCATCTTGAGCTCTCGTAGCTGTGCAAGCTGCGCAGCCTTGTCTTCCTGTGGAGGGGGGTCGACCTGTCCGTCGTTCCCGGGCGTCCTGTGGTCTTCCCGCGCTGCAGGGGCTCGACCGCCCGCTGCAGCATCCTGCGTCTCGTCGGTAGTTTCTAATGCCCCGTCGACGTGATAGCAATCCCTCGTAGGGTCGTAGCTATCGGTCTCGGAGTCGGAGTCCGGCTCGGCGGCGTAGAAGTGTCCCCGTCCCTCCTCCAGCAGCCGTTGCCTGAGTGAGGTGATCGTGTATCGCCCAGGGCCTAGGCAACGGAGGCCTCGCACCTGGGAGAAATCCGGCAGTTCAGACGTCGGTCGTAGTGCCTCAGAGTTACGTGGGAGGACCATTGGTCTCTCTACGTACGTCTGGGTGTTTGGGCATATTGCTCTGGCAAGCGACGCCGCGGCGTTATCCAATCCGAATGGCAGTGCCAACCCATGTGGAAGTAGCTTAGCGGCGGTGGGGGGGGTGCGCGAGACACGTCCCCTCCCGTCGTCGTGCCGTGCTGAGCCGTCGTGCCCGTGGTTCCGGCATATGGTGTTGCCGGCACGTGGCCCACCTCCTGCCTCGCACGAGTTGTCGGTCATGATGAAGCAGAGGAGCGGCGGTGATGCTGTCCGCGCCTCTTCTTGGGCGGGGAGGCGTGGTGGCGAGGGCGTCTCGGGGCCCTCGACCGTGCTGGTGCAACACGGGTTCCTCCTGGTCCTTTGACTGAGAGCAAGATCATGTCGTAGACTGAGACATGAACTCGAGACTCCCAAACCAAATCACCGTGGAGCGCGGAATCGGCGAGGCGAGGGCAGCCATCTGGAAAGGAGTGGGAAATCGATGAAAAACACGCAGGACCCCTACCTGGCGCGCCAACTGTCGGTGTTTTCCCCACGGGGGGTCACACCAACGAGTAAATTTGTATGCGTGCTCCCTTTCCCAGATGGTGATGCAAGAAGACACAAAGATTTATCCTGGTTCGGGCGAGAGAAGGCCCCACGTCCAGCGGGGGAGGGAAGTCTGTATTATCTTGCACCTAAGTGCTTGTACAGGGGTGAATACAAGCGTGGTATGGAGTGTGTGAGCTCTACTGCGTATGGTGTCGCCCTCCGTTCTATTCCTGAGTCCCTCCTTTTATAGCTCCAAGGAGAGACCCAGGGTACATGTATAGGTGTCAGAGTAGGGGTCGATAGCAGCATGGAGCGCTGACCTACTCGAGGCTTCCGTACCGGCATGGCCTCGAGCCGTCCCGTCTTGATAGCCTGGTGATGATTACGCGTGCCCCTGCATTCTGCTCTGCGCGCCGTCTTGTGTTGGTTCAACGGTCGCACGCTCGTACGGTATAGCGGCAGATCCGGCGGGGTGGTGTTGTCAGTCGACGCCCAACTCGTCCCCAGGATGGAACTCTGTTCGGTCGAGGGTCGGACGACGTGTAATGTGCCGATATCCGTAGCGCTGACCTTGGATGTCACGAGGGGGTCCCGATTAGACGTCCCATCCTCGTTTCCTGCGTCCTGACACGCTCTGGATCGTTTGGTGGGGAAGGCTGCAAAAAGAACGATGGGACGGGTGCCTGTTTCCTATCACGCTTCCCGTGGTCAGTGTGTTAGGTGGGAAAACAGCAGGCGCATTAAATGCCCCGGCTCTCGTGCGCGCGTCAGGCGGCGGACAGTGTCCTTGTGCTCGACGCTTCCCGATTCGCTCGAGCCCGTTTCCGTATTCGACGGTAGCCAGCGCTCGACCCCTGATCGGTTCGCTCGACACTATTTCCGTCTTCGAGGCTGCGGACGTCGATGGCTACGTATATGTACATCCAGAGCGTCGAGTCGAGGGCCTCGTCCTTCGTACGGATAGTCTTGTTACGTGCATCGGTGAGGGTACCCCTTATTGATACCCTCAACATATAGTAACTGATGTCCCTGTCAAAATAGACGATCATTTTGTCTACACAGACTTTCAGGTTATTGACATGGGAGAAGACGAATACGATCCACCCGTCATCCTTGAAAGACCGTTCCTCAGCACTGTTAAAGCAATCATCTACATTGGAACTGGAGAAGTCCACATGCACTTCCCCTCAGAGAAGGTACACCGCTATTTTACTGACCCTAACAATATCGTTGAAGACTCTAAGCAGGTCAAGACAAGAAGAAGACGACGCAACCGCAACCAGAAGAGGCAAATCATCAAGGACGAATGGGCAGACTACAAAGGAGAAGTTGTAAGATCTGAAGACATACAGCTTGAACAAGATTATTCTAAGGAGACCGTAGCACCGAGTCAGGTGTGGAGAGAGAAGATAACTATACACAAAGAAGAGGCGCTACCGGAAGCACCGACTGTGCCACCCAGCGAACCCCAGGACAACTGAGAAAACGGAGAGTCCCGTTTGGAGGACTTAAAAACACCGAACGCCTTGCCAAGAGGTAAACTTGGTAGTTATCCTTTTCCTTTCAATTATTTAAAATAGTTTACTTAGTTAACTATGTTCATACTATCCTAAAAAGAAAATAAAAATGTTAAAAAATAGTAAGCCCCATGTGAGTATACGAGTGGCATAAAACCCATAAGTACATTCACTGTGGTGGCATAAAAATAAAATAAATATTTCTTTACTGCTTTATAAAACGAAAATATAAAAATACAGAGTAACATTTATTGAGGAGGCTCAACATGATAAAGGCTAAATATTTATGCTAACATTTAATCAGTTCCACAAAGCTTTGTTGTCTATTTGAGCTCCACAGAATTTAGGAATCAAGAAGACTAGCAGACGGAGGACATTCTAATCGCCGTGAGGATACTGCTGACTTTCAAATACACCTCTGCCACCTGCTAGCTACATCAGAAGAAATTACGTCAAAATTCAGCTTGGTGGAGAGCACCCCGATTTATCTCGCTAAGTATTTCTATCTATCTTTATACTTATACTATATTAAAATATAAATATACATAACTATAAAAAACCAAATAAAGATTTTGTGCTTATATATAAATATATATCTTTTGCTTAGTGTGTTTAATAAATAAATAAAGTGGCTATGCTAAACTGAATCTTAATAATAAAAACTCTAGCATGGATATGATGAATAGTTGCCCTGCCTAATTTTCAAATTTGAGTTCTCTCTCAAGTTTAGACATAACTGTTATAATTTAAAGCTTGCTCTAAATCTGAACCCGTGGGAAGAGAACTTGATCTAAAGTCTAAGTTGTTAACGGATACAATATGGGAAGGTTGAGCTGCTGTTTATCTATTCCTAGAGATGCTAGAAATTCTGGAGAATTTTACCTTTGAAAATATTTAAAATATCACATGATGAGTTCCTATATGATGAGAGTTTAAATTCCTACCACAGCCATATATACATGCTTGCTAGACTTTGAGCCACACATTTACTATTTACTGCTTATGAGCATTGAGTGTGGTCAAGCTGTGTAGACCCTTAGGAGCTTGGCATGTGGTTAAATCAGGATTCACTTGCACGTTCACTCGCACATGCTGCTTCTACTCCGGAAGTACGCATCCACATATATCCACCCATTTTCATCTCCAGAACCACCGAAAAATATTCTACTCCTAATCCCGGAGAGAATAGCCAAAAACATTCTCATATTTCTATTTTTCCCTTGTGAAATAAATGCTCAAGTTATCTTAGTTACTACCACTTGCTATATTATTTCAGGAGATGAGTGCTATAAAAAAAGAGAGATACGAGGAAATAAAAAGGGGCAAGTGCTCGGAACCTCGAAAGAAAAGAAAAAGTGAGACGAGAGGTAAAAATGGACAAGTGTCCGACAGTAGAATTAGGGGTACAAGATACCCATCTGAGAGAAACGAAAAAGAAAATATAGAGCATCTCATTCTCCCCAAGTTTCAAAAGAGCAAGAAAGGTATGTATCCCCTCAAAAGAGCATAAGTAGAATTAGACTTTCACCATTGTTATCACCATCATCACCATACACCATTCATTCACCACACATGCACATCTTGATTTGACTTATTGACTTGTTTCTTTGGATCCATGGTTTGACTATGCAATAAATGTCTTATGAGTATGTATATTTCATCTCCCACCTATGAGCTCCAGATATCAAAAGCCTTATTAGAGTAGGGTGAGAGAGAAGGCAATGTCACTATGCCTTATACCACAAATAATACATATTTTGAGAGAAGGCATATACCATCACTGCCTTGGTAAGGATCCAGAAATACCACAAAAGAGAGATTTGAGAGAGTCATACAAGGAATCTCTGAGTTCTATTTGAAAATCTGCAAAAACTCCAGAGCTATAGCTGATCAAGAATAAGAGACATGGCACTTGACTAGACCGTTCTATCTTTTAACTACTCAAGACAGAAGTGATGGTTGCAAGTCCCATGGTAAAAGGTAAAATGAATAAGTTTTAAGTCTTGACAGTTTACTCTAACTCAGAGATGAGACCTCATTTAGAAGCATGTGTACCGTCAACTTTCAAAGGTATTTCAGCCACTTCTGATCCATCACTGAGATTATCCTTGCTCAGGGACGAGCAAGAGGTAAGCTTGGGGAGTTTGTTGACGCTCCTTAAGTATCAAATTTAATTATCAAATAAACAAAGAAAATGATCCGAATGAAATCAACATCCAGACTTAGGGTTTTATCTGACAGAATTCCATGAGTTTTGGTTATCAGGAATTTTGGAAGAAAGGCCCACACGTCGGGTTTACATAGAGATATTAACCTGTCGCGCAATTATATTACATCTAGAAGACTCCAGAAGCCACGGGAATGAAGCGGAGGCAGAACGGGGCCTGGCCCAGGGCGCCCGCCCCCCTTTGGTGCCCAATCAGAGTCCTCTTCGGGGATCATGCTCCATTGACCTAAAGGATCAAGGATAACCGTTCAATCAATGTCGGTTTGATCCGACGGCCCATATTCACTTGGAAGGACTATATAACCAGACCCCCTGGCCCCTAGAGGAGAGCACCCTCTCAACCCTAATTCATTATTCATCAGGGAGAAGAAGCCTCTGATCAAGCCTAGAGCCACCACATCAATTAAATATCTAGATTAGCATAGCTACATAGGATTAGAACTAGAAGGAGTAAATCTTCGATTGGTTTCCGGATCTGTCAAGAGGATTCTTGATAATTCTCTATAATTCTTCGATTGCTCATCTTTGTTCTTCGATATTATGAATATGACTTTGTTCTACTTCAATATATTGATTATGACTTTGCTCTACTTGTTTATATTCGCAATTATATTGTTCTTAGTTTATCATAGTTATATACTTGGCTTAGTTAGATTGGAATTATATACATGTTTAGGATCGTATAGCGTTTATCCATCGGATCCATGGGTAAATGATAGATATTGTGTAGGCGTGGTGCTTATACCGTATTTATCTGCGACTGTACCCTATATGCCAGATCGCGGGGTAGTTCGTGGTAGTGACAGCTCCATTGATTTTTATATAGTCCCCCTCTCGTGTATTGGGCTGGCAGAGCAACATTATTACAGGGGAGTGATTGCGATGTTTCTCATATTCCTTGATAATATCACTATGCATGGGCGTAGTCCTATCTCACAATGATTTCTAAGTATAATTGCACTAACTATGATATGCTAGACTGTATAGTGAAGAATAACTTTGGAAATATTCTTGTAGCTCGTCCTAATTCCATGCTAATGACTTAACAAAATATCTAATTGAGGTGCTTATCATATTTATTATGTGGCTAAGTTATGCTGATCAGAATAATTATCTTTGTCACCATTCATACTTTATATATCTTTTATGTGACACTTATCCCTATATGTTAGAGATAGATAAATGTTCTCAATTATACATGCATTGATAGATACTCAATTCAATATTCCATTCTATAATCAACATTGATGTTTAGCAATCCCTTCCTAGTGGTAAAAATATAAATAACGATACCTGGAATACTTCCCGGTTAAAATGCTACATCGGTATTAATCCGTGCGCTTGGAGATCCCATTTATTATTTATTTAGATGAGCAATTGCATATTTCAATACCGCGTCTCTTATGTCATGCTGGGGATGAAAACTTGGCTTAAGTGGCATAAGGGATAGGTTTGGCATTTTTGGCGCCGTTATCAGAATTAGAAAACTAGGTCTACTTTTAGTAGTGACGTTAAGAATGCCCAACTGTGGGGCTCAAAGGAATGTGGAGAGAGCACCATCACCGCCACAACCACCCCCTCCTCCATACACTACGGACGTGTTTTTCGCTCAGTTTCTGGGGAGCCAACGCAACATGGAAGAGGCCTTGCGCAATATCGCTGACAATACCCATCGTGGGGATAACCAGGGCGGCCGTGATGTTAATCAGTACAGCTCTTTCAAGGACTTCATGGATACTAAACCACCAGTCTTCAAGGAGGCCTTGGAACCGCTCGAGGCAGATGAGTGGATTAACACCATGGAGCAAAAGTTCCGTCTCCTTCGGATGACCGAAGAGCTCATGGCCGAGTATGCAGCACATCAGTTGCAAGGGCCTGCTGGGATTTGGTGGTCTCATCATCGCACCACCTACCTAGAGGGACCCCGATCACCTGGAACCGCTTCACCACCGCCTTTCGAGGGAATTATATTCCTCCGGGTGTGGTGGAAATGAAGGTTGGGGAGTTCATGAGGCTGTCCCCAGGAACGAAGTCTGTGAAGGAGTATCTGCACGCTTTTAACAATCTTGCTCGTTATGCTCCTGAGTTTCTGAACACGGAGGCCAAGAAGATCGCTAGTTTCCAGAGAGCCTTGAGCCCAAAGATGCTAAAGACCATGGGTACAGGAACCCGGGCTACCTTTAATGCCTACATCAGTGACTGTCTGAGTCAGGAAAACAATAACAACAACTATAGTGCATCCAAGTCTCGCAAGAGGGCTTTTGAAGCCGGATCGTCTCAGTCCAGGGCACCAGTGGTAGGACGTCAGCAGTATCGTCCTCCTGCCCCAGGTGCTAGGTTCCGACCACCACAGAGAAGGAACACAGGGCATCCAACGCAACAGAAGCCGTACAAGGTAGCAATAGCTCCCGCCAAGCCAAAGGTAATTCAAGCTGCAGCACATGCCGCCAACAACATGACCAAGGGGCCGTGCTACAACTGCCATAAGATGGGGCACTTTCCTAAGGAATGTCCCGACCCAAGAAGCAGCAGACAACCTACGCAGCTCGTGTGCACCAAACCTCATTAGAGGAGATCCCGGAAGGAGAACCGGTAACAGCAGGTATGTTTCCTATCAACCAACATCTCGCAGTTGTTTTGTTTGATTCTGGATCATCGCATTCATTCATGAGCCAAGCATTTGCACAAAAGCATAACCAAGCAGTTATAGATCTGGGTTATGGCTATCGCGTCAGCTCAGCAGGGGCAGATATGTTGACAAATAGAGTGGTTCGAGGGGCAACCCTGGATATAAGTAACCGGGTGTTTCGGGTAAATCTAGTAGTCATGCCTGGGTTGGTTTTGGATGTTATCATGGGCATGAACTGGATGAAGGAGTGGGATGCCGTCATAGATGCTGGGAAAAGGGTGTTATCTCTCAGAGAACCTCAGGGCAGTGGGTCTTTTCAAGTACCTCTGCCCCGTCGATTTGACTTTGCTAGCATCTCTTGTGCTACGCAAACGGTTCCTTTGCCACAAATCCCAGTGGTCTGTGAGTTCCCTAATGTTTTTCATGTGGAATTGCCAGGACTTCCCCCGGATAAGGAAGTGGAGTTTGCTATAGAGTTGATACCAGGTACAGCACCGATCTCTAGGAGGCCGTACCGGATGCCGCTTAATGAGCTCGCCGAATTGAAGAATCAACTAAAGGAGTTGTTGGATAAAGGGTTCATCCAGCCAAGTTCATCAAAATGGGGTTGTTCGGCGTTATTTATGAAAAAGAAGGATCAATCGTTGCGTATGTGCGTGGACTATCGTCCACTCAATGCGGTAACAATCAAGAATAAGTACCCTTTGCCACGGATTGATATCTTGTTTGACCAGTTATCCAAGGCAAAAGTGTTCTCCAAGATAGACTTGAGGTCCGGATATCATCAAATCAAGATTCGTCTGCAAGATATACCGAAGACTGCTTTTTCTACCATATATGGGTTGTATGAGTATCTTGTCATGTCCTTTGGGTTGACAAATGCTCCTGCATACTTTATGTATCTGATGAACTCGGTCTTTATGCCAGAGTTAGACAAGTTTGTTGTGGTGTTCATCGATGACATTCTGGTCTATTCAGAGAATGAGCAAGATCATGCCGAGCATCTAAGAGTCGTGCTAACACGACTGCGAGAGCATCAGTTGTATGCAAAGTTCAGCAAGTGCGAGTTCCGGCTGAAGAAAGTTCCTTTCCTAGGGCACATTAAGAAGGGATTGTTGAGGATCCCGTCAAAGGTACAGGAAGTCATGGACTGGAATGCACCAACTTCTGTCTCGGAGGTTCGAAGCTTTCTTGGTCTAGCCAGATATTATCATCGTTTCATCCCTAACTTCTCCAAGATTGCTAAGCCAATGACCAGTTTACTACAAAAGGATCATAAGTTTGTCTACATGGAACAGTGTGAAATAGCCTTCCGCACCTTGCGAAAGTTGCTGACCACTGCTCCCGTTCTGGCGCAACCGAATATCGAGAAGCCTTTTGATGTGTTTTGCGACACATCGAAAAGTGGTTTAGGTTGTGTGCTGATGCAAGAGGGCAGAGTTATAGCTTACACTTCACGACAGTTAAGAAAGCACGAAGTCAACTATCCGACTCATGACCTCGAGCTAGCAGCAGTAGTGCACGCCTTGAAGATCTAGAGGCACTATTTGCTGGGCAACAAGTGTCATATCTACACAGATGCTAAAAGTCTAAAGTACATCTTCACTCAGTCCGAGCTGAATATGAGGCAGCAAAGATGGTTAAAGCTAATCAAGGATTACCATCTAGAGGTTCACTATCATCTAGGCTAGGCTAATGTGGTAGCAGACGCCTTGAGTCACAAACCACACTATCAAGTGGTTCAACCTTTGTTTGAAGATGGTTCCAATCTCATGCATCCTAAAGTCGTATGTCACATACAGCTCAGTTGTTCACTTAAAAGTAAAGTCATCGAAGGTCAGAAAATAGATAAGGGTATTTTCCACATCAAAGAGAAGATCAAAGACGACCCAAAGACTCCGTTACGAGTTGATGAAAAAGGGGTATTGTGGTTTCAGCACCGGTTGGTAGTTCCAAAAAACCGAGAACTAAAGAATCGCATCATGGATGAAGCGCATCTCTCAAAACACTCTATCCATCCTGGTAGTAGCAAGATGTATCAAGACCTGAGGTCTCACTTTTGGTGGACCAAAAAGAAGAAAGAAATAGCAGCATATGTGGCCCGTTGTGACACGTGTTGCAGAGTCAAGGCTATACATATGAAACCTACAGGTCTGTTGCAACCGTTGTCAGTTCCAGAGTGGAAGTGGAAAGAGGTCAGCATGGACTTTATCACAGGTTTGCCGACAACACAAAAGGGGAATGACTTGATTTAGGTAATCATAGATCGATTGACGAAGTCAGCTCATTTCATTCCAGTCAAGAACATGTACAGACCTCCCGAGAATGCTGATATATACGTGGCTGAGATCGTCAAGCTACATGGTATTCCCAAGACCATCATATCAGATAGAGGACCGCAGTTCACCGCCCATTTTTGGGCGCGAATGCATAAGAGTTTGGGGACTAGTCTGATAAGAAGTACAGCGTATCATCCCCAAACCTCGGGTCAAACGGAAAGACTCAATCAAGTGCTCGAAGATATGCTGAGAGCTTGTGTGTTATCGTCAAGGGGATCATTGGAATCATGGTTACCTTTGGCAGAATTCTCGTACAACAATAGCTATCAATAGAGTATCAAGATGGCTCCGTTCGAAGCTTTGTATGGTTGGAAGTGTAGAACTCCGCTAAACTGGGTCGAACCCAGTGAAAGAAGATACTATGGTATCGACTTCGTGAACGAAGCTGAGACGAAGGTGCACATCATACAACAACACATGAGAGCGGCACAATCATGACAGAAAAGCTACGCCGACAAAAGAAGAAGACCCCTTGAGTTTATAGTGGGTGACTATGTATACCTCAAGGTTACACCGATGAAGAAAGTTCAACAATTCCGAGTTAGAAGCAAGCTTGCACCTACATATGTTGGGCCGTATCACATACTAGAACGGAAGGGCCCTGTGGCCTACAAGATTCAGTTACCTGAGGAGTTGAGCTCAATCTTTCCAGTTTTTCATGTGTCCCAGCTAAGAAAATGTTGAAAGTACTCGAACAGAGGATCGAACCTCGAGGAATCAAGATAAGGGCATATTTGGAATATAGAGAACAACCGGTGGGTATCGTAGATACCAAGGAGCGGGTAACCCGGAATAGAGATGTCAAGACTTACAAGGTGGTGTGGAGTCATCACAATGATAGAGATGCCACCTGGGAAACTGAGGATTACCTAAAAACAGTTTACCCAAAATTTCATAAGAAATGGTTAGTAACCTAAAATTCGGGACGAGATTTCTCTAAGGGGGGAAGGGTTGTAACACCCTAGGTGTTAAGAATGCACTTAGTCTCATAAACCCATCCATGAGCATTCTCATCAAGCATAGCATCACATGAGCATGTCATTCATTCAAGTGTGATTTTATGTGCCTAACTTATGTGAATTAAATATGATGAAAATAGTATGCTTGTTCCAAAAATCCTTGTGATGCCCAAAATAGGTTGAAGTATGTTTTAGAAGAACTAAGAGTAATTTTGTGAAATTTTTGGAGCTATAAAAATTTGAGAAACGGAATTTATACAAAAGGCCCCAAAATGAATTTATTTAAAACCTAGAACTAGTTTTGAGTTGCATTTCAAATTCTATTTGGAATTTGGAATTTCAGCTTGAAGCAAAGTTGTAGAACTTTTTATTTAGAACAACTTTTGTTTTGGGAGCCAAAGGTGAAAAGGGTTTTTTAAATAGTCCAAATGAATTTAGAAATGCTTTGAGAAAAGAAATTCAAAAAAAATAGAAAAAGGAAAGGGGACGCTAGCAAGCCGCAGCCTCACTTCTGGCCCACTGGCCGAAGCCGGCCCAGCCCGCCAGCGCTCGCCCCCTTCCCCGCGCTCGCACCCGCGCCGTGTCTGGGTGCGGACGGCCGCGCCGTGCCGCCATGCCGAGCCGGCAAAGCTCGGCCGCCGCGTGGCGAGCATGCGACAGCTTGGACGTGCCCTAGTCGGCCACCAGGAGCGCCCGGCCGCGTCCGCCTCTGTCCCCGCTACCAAACGCGCCCCTCTGCTCGCGCTCTCGCCCTCTCTCTCGCTCGCACAGCAGTAGCCGCTCCACCACGCGCCATCGCCGCCGACGCTCGGAGCTCCTCTCTCTGCCAGCTCCGGCCTCCTCCCTCCTCTCCGCGACCACCGATGGCTCCGCCTTGTCCTGCCGTACCCCGTGCTCGCGCTCAATCGCGCTCGGTGAGTCTCGCGCGTCCGGTAGAGCACACCGGAGTGAGTCGGAGCTCCGGAGACCCCTCGGTCCGCACGGTTCTCCCTCTCCTCTCCGCCATTTCTTGCGTTTTTAGGCGCGTTAGCTCCGCCTTGGCTTTGCGCACCTGTTCCAGCCATTAGCGCACGCTCTACCGCCGCGAGGTGGCCGGACCACGGCGAGCAGCGCCGCCGCGTCCACCATTCTCGACGACGAGGTAGTTCCAATGCTCGATAGGCACCAAAATGGGCATGGCTAGATTCGTCTCGCGTCCGCGAAGCCGTAGGACCTCTTGGTGTCGCCGGAGACCTCACCGGCGGTGAGATTCCGACGGGTCTTGGCCACGGGAACTCGGGGTGGCCGACAAGTGGGGCCGGCTGACCCACGGGACCCAACTGTCAGTGGCTCTGCGGGTTTGAACCCGGGTGCCCTTAGCGTTTTAACTCGATTTTCATTTTAAAAGGTTTTCCAGAAAATGATTTGAATAGTATAAAATTCATATCTTGAGATATATGGCTCCAAAAATAGTGAAATAAATTTTGGTGTGTTTTATAATTGTAGATCTATAGTTTGGTGTGGTTGCATGTCATGTTTGAACAACTTTTCATCACAAATATATTTCATCCATGTTTTTGCTGACAATTGGAAAATGCATAGCAATTAAAATATAACTCAGAAAAATATGAAACTTGTTTAGTTGGCTCTGCATGGATGATTAGTCTCTGGGAAAAATATGTTACATATTATTTGCTGTATAAATTGATTTATGTTGATTTAAATGCTTGCATGGCAGTGGTTTATGATTTTTAATAAATAATTGGATCATGCAATTAATCTAGAAATTTTTGTGGGTGTTTCTTATGTTAACAAGTAATTTATAAAAATATGAAATCTGCTGTTTGACACTTAGACAACAGTAGGGTATTTATACTTAATTATATTGAATAATCTTGTAATTTTTGTAGCCCAAAAGAAGTGTCGAAATATTATGAAAAATTTATAGTAGACTTTATGGTTGAGTAGTGATTGATTTTTGTGGAATTTATTGATAAACAGAAACATATCCTACTTTTTTAGGTCCAATAATGATTAAATAAATTATGAATTGTTATGCATAAATTAAATAGAATGAAAGGGGTGTTTGGTGTATCTTTGAAGCATCATGTTAGTTGCTGGTTAACCATGAAAGCAACTTGTAGAAGAGAATGCAATAGATGCTTAATTTGAGTATATGTTCTTGGATGATGTTGACTACCTTGTAGAAATAACCACCTATGTCATCTATACACTATGTCATGATCATCTGGAACCCACTTGCATAAGCATTGCACCCCGGGCATCTCACACTCCACTCATGAGCACACATGCATCATACAGGCTCGCTGGAGAACGAGGTGGGACCCGTAGAGCAGGAGGAAACCCCAGAGCAGGAACTTCAAGGAGGACCAGAGCCGGGAGAAGAGCTGCAGGAGTGCCCGGACCACAAGCCGAGCACGTTTGAGAAAGGCAAGCCCCGGAGCATTCTAAGTCTCCCTATTCTCGCTAACTTAATCAGTATATCATGCCTGTTCTACTATGTTGCATTTAAGTGATAGAAATTGCTTGATACCGTTGATGCATACTTACTCCTTGATATCACCACTTGTTTATCTACCCTGTCCTATGTAGATAGGCTCAGAGTTTATGCTTAGCTTGCTTAGTACGGTAGAAGTCGGGTGATTTCCTGTCACCTGCGAGATATAGGTGGACACCTATTTGATTAGTTGTTAATGCTATGAGAAAAAGTAACCAAGTGTGGGAAGGAACTTGAGACTGGGCAGGGTCTTATGGTGGGGTTGACCATAGTGCCCCTGCCTGTGTCGATTAAGGACCGATCGTTGACGGCCCTCTTGTCATGTTGAATGCATGCCCCACACTTAGCTGGAAGGATAAGTCGTTCCGACTGCGAAGCCTGAACACTATGTGGGCCGGGAGTTGAGCCGCTATGCGCTGTATTGGTGATGGTTGAGGAGAATGATGAGGACGCGGCACGCAACCTTGGTATGCCTTGGATACCTCGGTCGCTGGAACGGTCCTTGGGTACTGGCGGTGCCTGCCGAACCCGCGATTTGGTCCTCGATAGTGTAATACGGTGATTTGTAGCTCACTTGATTAGTGAGTGTGGTTTATGTGGGGAATAACTCGCCAGCTGGTCAGAAATCGATTTGAATCGCCAACGCTCCTGGATAGTGAGCACTTGACATGAGCTTCGTCCTCGTAGTAAGAACTGTGGAACACTTGGATTATGACGATAAATGATTTATGAATGCTATGATGAGGTACCATCATATCACCCCACTTGTTTGAAATAGTACAGGTGCAAATCTAGATGATAGGTAATAATACCTAACTGAGCTAATTAAAAGAAAAGGGAGTACTGATAGGATGTACTTTTAGTTGAGTAGTGCTTTTACGCAAAAAGTCTCATCTACCCCACTATACAGCCTTCATGATCCTTGAAGAGTCTTTATTTTTGGGTTATGACGGGTAAGTCTAGCTGAGTACGTTCTCGTACTCATGGTTCTATTCCCATGTTGTTTTGCAGATGGGCAGATGTACTATGGTTATTGCATTCTCTGCTTGTACCCAACGATGCGTGATGACTAGACCAAGGGCGATGGTCACTCTTCCTTCTCTTTTGCTTTTGTGCGAATGATCAACTACGGCACTGTATCAGACTAAATGTGTGTGTGTTACTTTCAAACTATTAAGCTTCCGCTACTTGAGAACTTGGTCTGTAATAACTTTAAGTAACTCCGATGTATGTGACAAATGATGTGGAACTGGATGTAACTGTGAATGGTGACCGCTGAACTTATTACGATCTTGGCTGTATGTACGATTTGTGGTTTGAAATCCCTCAAGATGTCACAGACTACCAGGATTATATGGGCTTAAGCTCGATGGTTCGACTGTGCAAATGGTCACCATTAGGCTTAATCTCTTATAATTTGGGTGGTTCTATTACAAGATCAAGAAGATTAGGAGTGATAATGGCAAAGAGTTTGACAACGCCAACATTGAGGAATATTGTGATGAAGTTGGAATCAAACATGAGTTCTCCTCAACATACACACCACAACAAAATGGGGTTGTAGAACCGGACACTGATCACCTTGGCAAGAACAATGCTAGATGAGTACAATACACCTGAGAAGATGTGGGCCGAGGCAATCAACACCGCATGCTATGCAGCAAACTGGCTCTTTCCTCACAAGTTCCTAGAGAAGACACCATATGAGTTGCTCAATGGGAAGAAGCCCGATGTCTCATTCTTTAGAGTGTTTGCGTGCAAATTCTATATCTACAAGAAGCGCCAACACTTGGGCAAGTTCCAAAGAAGATGTGACATTGGCTACTATGTTGGCTATTCATCAAAGTCCAAGGCATATAGGGTCTTTAACCATGCCACAAACATGGTTGAAGAAACATTTGATGTTGAATTTGATGAAACTAATGGCTCCCAAGGAGCAAGTGATAATCTTGATGATGTAGGTGGTGAACCATTGAGGGATGCCATGAAAAACATGCCGGTGGGAGACATCAAGCGAAAAGAAGATGATGATGTGCAAGTCATTGAGCCACCATCCACCTCACATGTACCACAAGGTGAAGTCAACGATGTGAGAGATGCTCATGAAGACACCCAAGTCACTCATGAGGAAGCAGTGGCACAAGCACAAGATGTTGATGCTCCCCAAGCAACCCCTCAAGTGGCGCCAAGAAGATCATCACACCTCCTTCAAGATCACTCTCAAGATCTCATCATCGGGAGTCCATCACGTGGTGTAACTACACGCTATAGACATGCTTTATTTATTGAACATCATGATTTTGTGTCTCTTGAAGATGAACCAAAGACTATACAGGAAGCTCTTCATGATGCGGATTGGATCATTGCCATGAAAAAGGAGTTGAACAACTTCTCTCGCAACCAAGTGTGGACACTTGAAGAGCGACCCAAAGATGCAAGAGTGATTGGAACAAAGTGGGTCTTCCAGAACAAGAAGGATGATCAAGGCAAAGTGGTGCGCAACAAGGCAAGGCTCGTGGCAAAAGGCTTTTCACAAGTGGAAGGTCTTGACTTTGGTGAAACCTTCGCACCAGTGGCAAGACTTGAAGCAATCCGTATCCTACTTGCATATGCATCTAGTCATGATATCAAGTTGTTTCAAATAGATGTGAAAAGTGTTTTTTTGAATGGTTATATTAATGAGCTTGTCTATGTTGACCAACCCCCCGGTTTTGAAGACCCTAGGTACCCCAAGCATGTCTACCGGTTGTCCAAGGCTCTCTATGGTCTCAAGCAAACTCCTAAAGCTTGGTATGAGAGTCTTAGGGACTTCCTCATTGAGAAGGGCTTCAAGATTGGGAAAGTTGACACAACACTCTTCACCAAGAAAATGAATGGGGAAATCTTCATTTGCCAAGTTTATGTTGATGATATTATTTTTGGCTCTACTAATGAAGATTTTTGCAAGGAATTTGGTGATTTGATGTCCAAGGAGTTTGAGATGTCCATGATTGGTGAGCTATTCTTCTTCCTAGGATTTCAAGTCAAGCAAATGAAGGAAGGGGTCTTCATCTCTCAATAGAAGTACACACAAGATCCTCTCAAGAGGTTCAAGATGATGGATTGCAAGCCAATCAAGACTCCCATGGCATCAAATGGGCATCTCGACTTGGATGAGGGAGGTAACCCAATTGACAAGACTCTCTATCGTTCCATGATAGGAAGTTTACTCTACCTCACCGCATCTAGGCCCGATATCATGTTTAGTCTCTGTATGTGTGCTAGATATCAAGCAATGCCTATGGAATCTCACTTGATCGCCGTCAAGAGCATTCTTAGGTACCTAAAATACACACCTTGCCTAGGCTTGAGGTATCCCAAAGGTGCAAGATTCCAACTTGTAGGCTATTTCGATTTGGATTATGCCGGGTGCCGCATTAATATAAAAAGCACATCTAGAGGGTGCCACTTTCTAAGTAGATCACTTGTCTCTTGGATGTCAAATAAACAAAATAGTGTTGCCTTGTCAACGGCAGAGGCGGAATACATTACCGCCGATGCTTGTTGTGCACAAATACTCTACATGAAACAAACTTTGCTAGACTATGGAGTAGTACTAGACAAAGTACCTTTGTTGTGTGACAATGAAAGTGCCGTAAAACTTGCAAACAACCCGGTTCAACACACCTGCACAAAACACATTGACATCCGCCACCACTTCCTTAGGGATCTTGTTGGTAAAGGTGACATATCTCTAGAGAATGTGGGAACGGAAAATCAATTGGCGGATATCTTCACAAAGCCCCTAGATGAAGCTAGGTTTTGTATGTTGAGAAATGAACTTAATGTGCTTGATCTCTCTAACTTCACAAAAAAAATGAAGTTGTGTGTTGACCTTGTAAATAGTTTTTGCTTTGCATACCATGCATACCAAAACTAAAATACAAAAAGATTTATGTGTAGGGCTTGTCTAACATGGTTAAGATAACTTCCTTATGTGTGTGAAAAAGATTAAGCTTGGATCAAACTTGACAAGCATTAGTTTACTTTCAAGTATTGCATTTCACCTCATACCATATGCATGTTTTGAGCATCCGCTGTGTTCGTCCATAATTATGGGGAGCATTCAAAGCTCTTGATGATTTAAACCCCTAGCTTTATGGCCACACGATGCCATAAAAATTTGAGAAAATTTGTGAAAAAGCCTACTAAGCCTAAGGCTAAATATTTGTGAAAATTTGAGGGTTTGAGAGAGATCACTCATACCAGTTCCACTTGGTGTTTATTTGGATCTTCTTGAAGTTGGAAGTTGGTTGCGTAAAAGTTGGGCGAAGTTCAAAGTTGAAAAAGGACTCAGAGGTGCTCCGGACGATGCACCGGACTCTCCTGCAGAGCGTCCGGTGCAGTGAGTCTGCTGGATAGTACTCACCGAACGCAGGAATAGTGTCCCTGCAGCGTCCGATGAGGTGCGTCCGGTGCTCAGCCAGGCATTCCATAGGGCACCAGACGCTAAGGCCAGCATCCGGTGGCCATCGTCCGGTGCTTGGTCGAATTAAAACACTATCTGTGTTTTAGTCCGGTGGTCACCGGACGCGTCCGGTGCCACATAATGAGCGTCCGGTGACCCTGCAGCGGGCGCATATAACCCGCGCCCAGGGCCTTTTTCGTGCAGCCGGTTTCTTCTCCCCGCGACCTGATTAGCCACGCCCGAGCCCTAGACCAAATCGCCGAGTCGCCGCTGTCGTTTTCTCCGAAGTTTTCTTCGGCGAACTCTTTCCTCCCCCGCGCAGATCTACTCAGGGAATCCTTCTCCCTCCTTCTCCTTGTGCTGGTGTTTCACCTCGCGCAGTTTTAGGGTTTGAAGGTGAGTTCCCTGTCCTGTGCCCTTAAGGTGTTTGATTCTTTGCCTAAACGGATTTGAATGTTGTTTTTGACAATATTCTCCTTTGTTTACCCTTCATAGCACCTTGAGGAGTTGACTCGCGTTCTCCGGCGGATTCTGATCAAGATCTTTCATCCGGAACGCGTCTCGTCATTGGATTGTAAGCTCTTCGCGCCGTTCCTGATCTAATCTTGCGATCTATAGGGTTTTCTCATCTATAGATGTTATGTTTGCTTATGTATACCCTATCTATTCCATCTCTTGCAGCGCGTTGATATCTCGTGGCAGTTTGTCAGTTGCTCAGTTGTCGGCAGTCGTTCAGAGGCAGTTTTCTTGCAATGGCACATTGCAAAAATGTCACTTGTCCGGCAGCCAGCGCTGGTGGTTCTCCAGACGGTGATGGTGGAGGTGATTGTAACACCCCAGTGTTATGGTTGCATAAATCATATGTATAGCATGAGCATCATCTTCTACTCAAGCATGTCATGATCATCATCTACCTTGAGCCATGTCATTCTATGCAAAAATGTGATTTAAATTGCTTAAATAGGCTCCCTATGCTTATGTTTGAGTGAACCATGCTTGTGTTTGTGTGCTATGCCTTGTTAAATAGTTTATCTATGCTTAACTTAACCTTGGGAACAATGTTCATGTTGGTCACTTCCCCAATAATTACTTAAGTCATACTTATGCAAATAGGCTCTTGAAACCTCTTTTGCTTAGGCTTTTAAAAAGTGTTTCATAAAATGTTTGCATGTCAAAACTTTCTACAGCAAAGTTGTAGCAAATTTTATAGGGAACAAAAGTTGTTTTATGGCCACCTCATGAAAATGACCACAATTAGCTCAAAATTGACCCACAAAGCAGATTTGGGGCTGTTTTCAACACTTAGAAAATTTTCTAAGTCTTGTATCGCAGCAGTTTGCTCGAGGGGGTATTGTTCATCCGCCAGTTTGAATTCTAGGCTGAATCAAACTATGATCTTGTAAGCAATGTTATAGTACTCATGTAGCTCTCCAGCATAGAGCAATTAGCCAGCAAAATCATCAAGTGGTTTAGGAGATAATCGCGCTGCAACTTCGGGTTTCAGTCGGTGATCACGTCGCCTGAATCGGAGCCGAGCTCGCCGTCGTGGATGTCCAGAGCGACACCTGTCTGCCAGATGGTGCCCGTACATCGGTGATGGCCCCGCTCATCAGGTCATCGACGTTGGCATGGACGCCACGGCGCCCCGCACTCGCTCAGCGCCCGTCCATTCTCCTCCTTCCCCTCTCTCTCGCGCTCGCTCTAGCGGAAACGCCGTCGCCATTGCCGCCGAGAGCTTCGCGAGCTCCTCGCGCCCTCGCCTCTGCATCTTGCTTCACCTCCGAGCACCTCCAAGTCCGCCTCGAGCTCCTCCATCTTCTCCACCCATCGGTTGGACGAGATCTCCCCGAGGTGAGCAGCATTTCGCAAGTTCTTTGTCGTCGGGTTCGCGGCCGTCGTGACCCCGATTCCGGCGAACGTCGCCGCCGCTCCATCCTTGCTTCCTTTCTTCCCTCTGAGTCACGTTAGGGTCTGCTTAGGTCTTGCCATCGGTCCACGCCACGCCATTCCGGCTGAAACCTCATCGTCGCGCGGGAACATGGTCGCCGCACCGCCGTGCTCACCGCCGACGCGCACCTCGCACGTGAGCAGGCTCACCGGAGCCGTTAGGGTTAGGCGTTTCTACCTAGAAAGCTCTGCACTGACTCACTGGTGCTTAAGCCGCCCTTCCTCGATGCTCTACCGGTCGGAGATGGCCGGTGTAAGCCGGGGTAGCTCTGCCGTGCCGCCATGGCCGACGGCGACCCCTCTACGTAGCCGAAACCCTAGCGCCACCTACCTCCATCGATGCGGAATCACTCCAGGAGCACGCTGGTGCCCTTGGATCCGCCGGAGAAGACCACCATCGGCGAGCATTTGTCGGCGAAGGTGTCCCCTGTTCTCGGTGTCACTGACGCGCGGGGCTCGACTGCCAGTGACTCAACGGTCTCCTTCCTTTTATTCAAATCTTGATTTTTGGCTTTCTTGCAAAAATTATATCTCCTGTTTTTGAGATCCAAAAATTGTGAAACCAATTTTGTGGTATTCCTTGAGACGGCTAATTTTTAATAAAAATATAAAATGAACCATGTTTTTTGGGAAAAATATTTATTAAGGATTTAATCTTGTTATTCTTGTGTAAATTCATATCTCTTGTTATACTGCTTAGTTTGCTATGAAATTTTTATTGTAGTCTTTGTGTGGTACTGGAGTGCTATGATAAATATTTCATGATTTTTGGAGTACTGCAGCTCTGATATGTAATTTATATTTGAGATTTGGCTTGCTTCCTTAATTAAATCATATAAAATAATTGATGCTTATGCTGGTGCTCTACTTTGGTGATAAACTTGTTTATGGTATTCATAATATGTAAATAATCTGAAATCTGTTGTTTGACACCATATAAGTCCTGTTTCTGAATTTATGAAATACACACCTTGTCACATGCTAAATGCATATCTTTTGTCGAGGGTACCAGTAAGGGGTATCCTAACTGATGCACATAACGAGATTACCTATACACAGATCGAGGCCCTCAACTCGACGTTCTCATCAGCCATACGGTCATCGATGGCCGCAGCCTCGAAGACGGAAAAGGCGTCGAGCGAACCATTCAGGGGTCGAGCATCAACTACCGTCGAATACGGAAATGGGCTCGAGCGAACCAGGAGGCATCGAGCACAAGGACACCGCCCGCCGCCTGATGCGCGCACGAGAACCCAGGCATTTAATGCGCCTGTCGCTTTCCCATCTAACACACTGGTCACGGGAAGCGTGATGGGGAACAGGCACCCGTCCCGTCATTCTTTTTGCAGCCTTCCCCACCAAATGACCCAGGGCGTGTCAGGACGCGAGGAGCCGGGATGGAAGGGTTGGGCGTCAAAAGTCAATGCTCTAGATAGCATGGCGCTACATGGCGTCCAACCCTTGACCGGACATGTTTCCTTCCTGAGGAAGGGTTGGGCGTCGACTAACGGCACTGCCACCACTCTGACGTATCAGCCGCGATGACGTACAAGCATGCAGCGGACAAACCGGCCCGAGATGGCGTACAGAGCGGGATATGAGGGCATGTGTAATCATCATCAAGCTACCAAGACGGGACGGCTCGAGACCACGCCGGTACGGAGGCCTCGAGTAGGTCAGCGCGCCATGCCTCTATCGACCCCTACTGTGTCACCTATACATGTACCCTAGGTCTCTCCTTGGAGCTATAAAAGGGGAGACCCGGGAATGAACATACATCACGCAACACAACAACCACACGTAGTAGAGTCTCCATACTCCATTCTACCCCACGCTTGTATTCGCCCCAGTACAAGCACTTAGGTGCAAGATAATACAAACTCCCCTCCCTCGCTGGACGTAGGGCCTTCTCTTGCCCGAACCAGGATAAATCCTTGTGTCTTCTTGCATCACCATCTGGAAAAGGGAGCACGCATACAAATTTACTCGTTGGTGTGACCCCCCGTGGGGAAAACACCGACAGTTGGTGCGCCAGGTAGGGATCCTGCGTGTTTTTCATTGATTTCCCACTCCTTTCCAGATGGCCACCCTCGCTTCGCTGATTCCGCGCTCCACAGTGATTTGGTTTGGAAGCCTTGAGTTCATGTCGACTGGCTCCGGCTATGACATGATCTTGCTCTCGATCAAAGGACCGGTGGAGCCCGCGTTGTGCCAGTACGGATGAGGGCCCCGAGACGCCCTCGACACCACGCCTCCCCGCCCAAGAAGAGGCGTGGACAGCACCATCGTCACCCCTCTGCCTCGTCACGACTGGCAGTTCGTGCTAGGCAGGAGGTGACACAGGAGCCGGCAGCGCCGCGTACCGGAACCATGGGCATGCCGGCCCAACATCACACGACGACAAGAGGTGATGCGCCCCGAGCGCTCTCCCCCACCGCTAGGTTACTTCCACATGGGTTGCTCACTCCAAGAAGGGCATTGCCATTCGGGTTGGACAACGCCGCGACGTCGCTCGCCAGGGCGATATGCCCAAACGCCTAGACATATGTGGAGAGACCAATGGTCCTCCCACGTGACTCTGAAGCACGGCCGCCGACATCCGAGCTGCCGGATTTCTCCCAGGTACGAGGCCTCCGTCGCCTAGGCCCTGGACGATACACAATCACCTCACTCAGGCAGCAGCTGCTGGAGGAGGGACGTGGATGTTACTACGCCGCCGGGCTGGACTCCGACTCTGAGACCGATAGCTACGACCCTACGAGGGAATGCTATCACATCGACGGGGCGGTAGAAACTACCGACGAGATGCAGGATGCGGCTGCCGGTGGTCGAGCCCCTACAGCAAGAGAAGATCCCAGGACTCCTGGGAACGACGGACAGGTCGACCCACTTCCACAGGAAGACAGGGCCGCGCAACTTGCGCAGTTACAAGAGCTGAAGACCAAGCTTGACAAGGATCGTGAGCCTCGTCCTGCTCGAGCATATCCTCGAGCAAGACTTGCCTTACCCGCCTGGCGGAAGTGTCCGTAGACGCGCTCGAGAGGTACACTGACAAATCGTCGGAGACGCAGAGCCAGAGCAGCCCGTCAGCCGTTTCCCTTGAGCAGGCCAGAATGTAGTGGCAGCGACAATGCTGCTGCACAACATGCCAGAACCATCGAACTCCCAAGCTCGACGTATTCGAGACGAGGTACAGACTCTGCTCCAGGTGGCGGCAGTTCAACAAGCCGAAAGCTCGGCTTCTCGACGACGAGGAGCTGCCACTGAAAAGCGCAATGAGCCACCCCAAAATGAAAAGGAGGTGTCAGTCCATCAACAGCCACCCCCTCGAGGAAGAAAGACCACGCTCGTTCTCCCCGTCGACAATCAGCGTCGACACGACGCGTGGCGTGACATCGAAGAGAATCGACGCCGCCGGCATGGGGACGCGGAAGAGAGCGGTTACAGCGCACATCGCGGTGGGAGGTACGACAGCGACGAGGACCCGATGGCCCCCGAGCCACCAGGCCCACGGGTGTTCAGCAGGGCAATCCGCAGCACACCACTGCCCAGTCCGTTCCGACCCCCGACTAGCATCGCGAAATACAACGGTGAAACCAAACCAGAGCTGTGGCTGGCAGACTTCAGGTTGGCTTGTCAGCTGGGAGGCGCTCGGGGAGACGATCGAGCCATCATCAGACAACTACCGCTTTTCCTCTGTGATACCGCCCGTCGGTAGCTCGAGGAACTTCCAGCTAATCAGATCCACGACTGGGTCGACTTGGTTAGAGTCTTCGAGGGTAATTTCAAAGGGACCTACATACGGCCTGGAAACTCGTGGGACCTCAGCAAGTGTAAGCAGAAGTCAGGAGAAACTCTTCGAGAGTATGCTCGACGCTTCTCAAAGCAGCGCACCGAGCTGCCACATATCCCTGACCACAACGTCATCCTGGCCTTTGTCTCTGGTACCACCAGTCGAGACTTGGTACGGGAATTGGACCGGAATCGCCCTCAGACCGTCGATGAGCTGATGGACGTAGTGGCAAACTACGCAGCAGGGGAGGAAGAGGTCGGCGCCTTCTTCAGTTGTGAAGGAAGGAAAGGCAAGCAGCCCGCCGATGAAGATGGGACCCCCAGTCGAGGGCCCAAGAAGAACAAGAAGAAGCAGAAAGCGCGGCAGTTCAAGCAGGAAGACTTCGACGACGATCTCGTCGCTGCCATGGAACGCAAGAGGCCTCGAGGCCCTCCAGATGGAGGCGTCTTCGATAAGATGCTAGAGGAGCCATGCCCATACCACAAGGGAGGAGCCAACCACAAGCTCAAGGACTGTCGTATGCTGAAAAAGCATTTCGACGGCCTAGGGTTCAAAAAGGACATGCGCGACGACCCAAAGAAGGAGAAGCGTGGCAACAAGGAGGACAACAAAGATGACGACTGCTTCCCAGCCGTCCACGACTGCTACATGATCTATGGTGGGCCCTCGACGCAGTTGACCACAAGGCAGCGCAAGAGGGAACGCCGTGAGGTCTTCGCGGCAAGAATGGCGGTGCCCCAGTACCTCAGCTGGTCGAGCACTCCCATCACCTTCGATCGAGAGGACTACCCAGATAAGGTAGTTGCCCTAGGTGTCTACCCGCTCGTCGTCGACCCCATCATCGTCAACACCCGGCTTTCAAAGGTGCTAATGGACGGCGGCAGCAGCCTCAACATCATCTACCTCGAGACCCTCGACCTCCTCGGCATCGACAGGGGGTGGCTCCAACCAAGCGCCGGCGGTTTCCATGGCGTCTTGCCAGGGAAAAAGGCGCTGCCGGTGGGTCGAATCGACCTATCGGTCTGCTTTGGCATGGCGGCCAACTTCAGGAAGGAGACCCTCACCTTTGAGGTGGTTGGGTTCAGGGGCACGTACCACGCCATCATCGGGCGCTCGGGCTACACCAAATTCATGGCTATACCCAACTACACCTACTTGAAGCTGAAGATGCTCGGTCCCAAGGGCATCATCACCGTCAGCTCCTCCTTCGAGCACGCTTACGAGTGCGACGTCGAGTGTGTTGAGTATGGGGAAGCGGTCGAGAACTATACCGAGCTCGCCTCGAAGCTCGAGGCCCTGGCCACTGAGGCTCCAGAGCCCAAGCGCCACGCGGGCAGCTTCGAGCCGGCGGAAGGAACCAAGAAGATCCCACTCGACCCCAACAGCTCCGACGGCAAGGCGCTGACGATCAGCGCCGACCTCGACCCCAAATAGGAAGCCGTGCTCGTCGACTTTCTCCGTGCAAACGCCGACATGTTTGCATGGAGTCCCTCGGATATGCCTGGCATACAAAGGGAAGTCGCCGAGCACTCCTTGGAAATTCGAGCCGGCTCCAAGCCAGTAAAGCAAAGATTGCGCTGATTCGACGAGGAGAAGCGCAAGATCATTGGCGAGGAGATCCACAAGCTTTTGACGGCCGGATTCATCAAGGAGGATCATCATCCCGACTGGTTAGCAAACCCTATATTAGTTAAGAAAAGAATGGGAAAATGAGGATGTGTGTCGATTATACGAGTTTAAATAAAGCATGTCCGAAAGTTCCTTTTCCTTTACCACGTATCGATCAAATTGTTGATTCTACTGCGGGATGTGAAACCCTTTCTTTCCTTGATGCATATTCTGGTTACCACCAAATAAAAATGAAAGAGTCCGACCAGCTCGTGACATCTTTCATCACACCTTTTGGGATGTATTGTTATGTAACCATGTCGTTTGGGCTTTGAAACACGGGAGCCACGTATCAACGCTGCATGCTCCACGTGTTTGGCGAGCACATAGGGTCGACAGTCGAGGCCTATGTCGACGACATCGTCGTCAAGTCAAAGCGGCGAGGAGACCTGATCCAGGACCTCGAGATCGCTTTCAGCTGCTTACGCGCCAACCAGATCATGCTCAACCCTGAGAAATGCGTTTTCGGCGTACCTCGAGGCATGCTCCTTGGATACATCGTTTCCCAGCGCGGCATCGAGGCCAACCCCGAGAAAGTCTCGGCCATCACAAGAATGGGGCCGATCCTAGACATCAAGGGTGTGCAGAGAGTCACGGGATGCCTAGCGGCGCTGAGTCGTTTCATCTCGAGGTTAGGAGAAAAGGCGTTACCGTTGTATCGACTCCTGAAGAAAGTCGAGCATTTCTCTTGGACCCCCGAGGCCGAGGAAGCCCTCGAAAACTTGAAAAAAACGCTGACTTCAGCACCGGTCCTGGTCCCGCCTCAACCTGCAGAACCACTGCTCCTTTACGTTGCCTCGACGACTCAGGTCGTCAGTGCAGCTGTGGTTGTCGAGAGGCAAGAGGTGGGGCATGCGTTGCCAGTCCAAAGGCCGGTCTATTTCGTCAGCGAGGTGCTCTCGGAGACCAAGGCGCGTTACCCCCAAATCCAGAAGCTAATCTACGCCATAATCCTCGCCCGACGCAAGCTGCAGCACTACTTCCTCGGCCACCCTATCACGGTGGTCTCGTCTTTCCCCCTGGGCGAGATAATCCAAAGTAGGGAGGCTATGGGAAGAATAGCCAAATGGTCAGTCGAGCTCATGAGTGAGACTCTCACTTATGTGCCCTGTAAGGCTATCAAGTCACAAGCACTGGTGGATTTCATCATGGAATGGATAGACTCCCAGCTCCCCCCGACTCAGGTTCAGTCGGAGCTGTGGACGATGTATTTCGACGGGTCTCTCATGAAGACTAGAGCGGGGGCCGGCCTGCTGTTCATCTCGTCCCTGGGCGTTCATATGAGGTATATCATCAGGATTCACTTTGCCGCATCCAACAATGTTGCGGAGTACAAGGCCCTCGTCAACGGTCTCAAGATCGCCATCGAGCTAGGAGTCCGACGCCTTGACGTCCGAGGTGACTCCCAACTCGTCATCGACCAAGTGATGAAGACCTCAAGCTGCCACGAACCGAAAATGGAGGCGTACTACAAGGAAGTCCGTCGACTCGAGGACAAATTCCATGGCCTCGAGCTCGTCCACGTCGCCCGACGCTACAATGAGGCAGCCGACGAACTCGCCAAGATCGCGTCAACCCGAGGCACGATACCACCTGACGCGTTCTCAAGAGATCTTCACAAGCCATCCGTCGACTTGGGCTCGGGGGCTGGCGTCGATGCCGCTCCTGCCCAGCGAACCTACGCCGTCAACACGCTACTGATGGCAGCTGAGGTAATAGAGGTGGAACAACGGCCCGATCGACCGTTCGACTGGCGCACGCCGTTCCTCGACTGCCTAATCCGCTGCGAGCTGCCAGATGATCGATCCAAGGCCCGCCGTATCGCTCGACGGGCCAAGTCATATGTGATCTACGGTGAGGACAATGAGCTATACCGATGAAGCCCGACGGGGGTCTTGCAGCATTGCATCACCGTGGAAGAAGGCCGGAAACTCCTCGAGGACCTACACTCGGGGGCTTGTGGTCACCATGCTGCTCCACGGACCCTCATAGGGAACGCCTCCCGACAAGGTTTCTACTGGCCAATGGCTGTAGCTGATGCCATCGAGCTCGTACGCTCATGCCATGGGTGCCAGTTCTACACCAAACAGACGCATCTGCCTGCCCACACTCTTCAGATGATCCCCATCACATGGCCATTTGCGGTGTGGGGGCTCGACTAAGTAGGGCCTCTACAAAAGGCAAAAGGGGGGTACACCCACCTGCTGGTGGCTATCGACAAGTTCTCCAAATGGATCGAGGCTCGACCCATCACCAACATCCGCTCCGAACAGGCCGTCCTTTTCTTCACTGACATCATCCAGCGATTTGGGATTCCCAACGTCATCATCACTGACAACGGCACTCAGTTCACTAGCAAGAAGTTCTTGGACCTCTGCTATCAGCATCACATCCGTGTGAACTGGTCTGCAGTGGCCCACCCTCGGACTAACGGCCAGGTCGAGCGTGCCAACGGCATGATTTTGCAGGAGCTCAAACCAAGGATCTACAATCGCTTGAAGAAATTCGGTAGGAAATGGGTCGAGGAGCTTTCCTCAGTCCTGTGGAGCCTAAGGACGATGCCAAGCAGAGCCACAAAATAAACCCCATTCTTCATGGTCTACGGCTCTGAGGCTGTTCTCCCAACAGACCTCGAGTATGGGTCCCCTCGACTCAAAGCATACAACGAACAATCAAATAAAGAGTCTCGAGAAAACGCGGTCGACAAACTCGAAGAAGCTCGAGACATGGCCCTCATCAACTCTGCTAGATACCAGCAGAAACTTCGACGCTACCACGACAAGCACCTACGCAAGAGGGACTTGAACATGGGTGACCTCGTCCTACGACGACGGCAAAGTAATCAAGGACGCCACAAGTTGACTCCACCTTGGGAGGGCCCATATGTGGTGGCCGAGGTCTTGAAGCCGGGGACATACAAGCTAGCGGATGAAAAGCGGGCGATCTTCACCAACGCGTGGAACATCGAACAGCTACATCGATTCTACCCCTAAAATTTCAAAGCTTTATGTTCCTACGTACATTCTGTACCAAGGCCTTGTAAATGAATGAATGAATAAATAAAGTCTTTCCCTCGAGCAACTTACCTTTTTACAAGTCTTAACATTAGAAGCGAGTATCGACTATGACCCATCATAGTCGACACCCCCTCGGGGGCTAGCAAAGGGGGTAACCCCCCCCCCCCAAGTATCGAAAAAACCAAGTAATCCTTTCGTTCCTATCGGTAATCTCACACGGTTGAGTAGTAAAGGTACCTCGAGCTCCTTAAGGACCGAGAAACGACGAGCCTGAGAACTACGCCCCTGGGCTATGGAAACTCTACTCGCCTCCTCACCCTTGAGGCAATCGAGACCGCCTCGAACAAAAGACCAAGTGAGAAAAAACAAACATAGGCACAAAAAGGGATAAAAAGAGCCTCGAGAGGAAAGACAGACAAACATTTAACAAACCACTTAAAGACACTGTATTACTTAAAAACAAGTTAACAGAGTACCATACAAGGGGCCCCAGGCACCCAGAGCAGGCTCGTAGGCCTTAGTCCACAGCATGGTCCTCACCACCCTCGCCTGCGCCCGAGCTAGTCTCAGGGGGAAGCACCTCGGGCTTAAATAGCTTGGCTAGCCTCTCTCCAGGAACCTCCGCGTCGTCGATCAAGGCGTGAAGCCTCTCTTCGTTCTCCATGTCAGTCTTGGAAATGTCAGTGACAAAGTCATTGGATACCACCTCCATATCGTAGGAAAAGCCTGAGCAGACAACCGCCATTGCCCGCTTTACCCCAATATGGAGAGCATCTCGCACCCGATCTATTAGCGTCGCGCCTAAGTAGCACAGCTGATCGACCAGCTGTGGCAGAACCCCCTAAGTGTTTGGGCCCACCGGCACCTGTCATTGTCCCAAAGACCTCTGACGGTGATGCCGGGGATCCTTCCACTTTAGAAGTCCGATGAGCATCTCAGGACGCTCATTCCACCACTACCTGGGGCGTATCAAACAGGCTCGTCCTGACCACCAGCGATGGTCAATTAACGAAAATTTCTTCTCCTCGCCCTTACATGATAGCAAGTGGCCACCTTAACACCAAGATCATTCGTTGCGAAGACATTTCAGTATCACAGACGACACAAGACCAAAATAATATTTCAGAGTAAAACAACGGAAGTATTACATAACTTATTTTACAAAAGGAGTTCTTCCAAATAGCAGAGTGTTATTACAAACCAGGTCCAGTGGAGCAACTTAACCTTTAGTACACAGATTACAAATTTACCGACCCTGCCCATGGGTCACGCTCACTCTTCTTCGTCATCAACCTCGACGACGGTCACACAACAGGGTCCGAAACAAGTCGGCTCCTGAGCTTCACCTACAACAGGGGTTATGAAACCCTTAGTACGGGAGTACTCAACAAGACTTACCTGGTAGAAAAAGATGAGAAATTAGGAATGCAGGCTTAGGGTAGACAAGGAGTGGCTGAGCAAGGAGCCAAAGTGTTTTGCCAAAAAGCTTACTAATAGTGCATCCTTACTTTCAAGTTTTACCCGCGATTTCCTCTCCTGAAGAGGCCGAGGAGTTCGAAGACAGTCTATCTAGTTGCCTCCCACAGACAAGTCTGTGAGTTCCTAGTCCTAAATTAAAGTATTATACATCCAACGGACATAGCTTCATGTCACTCTGAGTCCGGGAATTGGGATTCGAACCTCATGAGACATTTCCCCTTTCTCGTTTTATCACTTAGTTGCATAATTAACTACGATGAGGGTCGAAGGAATTGAGTCTCCCAATCGGGGAGCAACGACGATTCGAATCGCTTAGCAATCCAGCTAGAGTTCCTAACCACCCGACATATGTAGAACCAAATCTTGCATATGTCAACCCAATTCAAGCTCTCCCCAAATTTGACTAGGTTCGCGGCACCCGAGAGCGCAGTACTCCACCATCCTACAGCCGATCTAGATGTTTGCCGGTCATCTCAGATCCATAAGGTGGGTATACACTACTCTCGCCATCGCTCCACGCCCAGTGCGTGAGTAGCTGTTCGCATCGAGGGATCACAAGATCGGGCTTACCGAGGGCAAGTGGCTAGTACTATAAATTCTCAACCCAGCAGGCCATCAACGGACCGGTCCTTAACCGACACAGTTGGAGACACTACTTTAAGACTCCATTCTTAAAGCAAGTCCACCGACCGGTCTCAAGTTGAAACATCATTGACCATAAGTGTATTCCACAACAACCCTTCAAAGTATCTTGTTTGAAAACCTATCTAGTAGCAGGGCTAAGCATCACTACGCAGTTTTAAAACGAAACAGGTGCCAAGGACAAGATAACAAATATCAAGGTAGTAAATGCAGCAAGTAGGTTAACCCACTTCTCGACTACCTAATGCAGCATTTTCAATTCATAAGTGATAAAAGATTCAAAACATTCAAGGAGGGGTTAATGCATCCGGGGCTTGCCTTGGTTGCTGGGCAGAGAGGGACCCTCGAAGACTTCCCAAGTCTCGGATCCTACTTCCTCGAACGGAGCACCGACCTCGGGGTTCGGTTCAACGGTCGCTCCTTCGGTCACGTGCACTATACGCAAAATGAGGTATGCTCATGATATGCGTATGACAAATATGCAAAAAGGACCAAGTTAAGTACTACTGGCTCTCTTGGTGCAACAGAGACTAAACAATAATTAAAGTTGTTTAGCATCTTAGTGTCTCTACCCAAAAGGTTGCTTCTGTAAATTAAGGTTTCTCTTAATTCATATTTATTCTTAATTAACTAATTATAAATCCTTTTATCTTAATCACTTCTTAATTAATTATTAATGACAGTAATTAAGCATTAAGACCAAAAAATAATTAAATGCCAAAGGTCATTAGGGTTAATGACCTCAGGTCATCACATAATCCCAAAATCACTCAAATCCTAATTTTGAGAAATTAACTAACTATTACGTAATTATTCTAGAATTATTATTTAATTACTAATTAAGGGTTTAATAATAATTTATTCAAACGTTATCCAAATGCCACCAAATTTTGTGTGGAGCCAGGGAATAATATTCAGAGGCATCCCACAAATTTTGGTGATTTTTGGACATATTAATAAATTATTAAAATTCATAGAAGTTTTAATTACTAATTAAAAGAGGCAATTTTCATACACATGTAAACTATCAGAAAATAAAATCTAATATTTGTCTTGGGTTCTACTTATTTCAGGGAATCTATACAAAAATTTCCATGATTTTTGGATCAATATACAATTTATTACACAAATTCAAACATAAAGCAAAAACTGCACAAAAAGAAAAAGAAAAACTGCTGCGCAGCGAGCAGCCGGGAAATCGGCCCGCAGGCCGGCCCGCTCCCACGCGGCCCAAGCAGGCGCTGCGCGCGCTTTCTCCCCCCTCAGGCGGTCGCTGACGGGCGGGTCCCGCCCGTCAGTTCCGTCTTCAAGCTTCGGCCGGCCGAATCAACGGCACGGCCGAGCCATCCGCGCCACCTCCGCCCCTCGCGACTCGCTGGTCGCGTTCTCCACTCCATGGCGCACCTCTGGACACCTTTTTCACCCATTCTCTCCTATCCTAGCCCCTGTGGCCACGGATACGGTGGACGGCCGCCTCGGCCGGGCAAACGCCGGCCGCTCCAAGCGAGTAGAGCGCGAAGTGAAAGTCGTAACAGCATCGGTAGGTTACCGCGACTTCAACGAAGCAAGAAGCAGCAGCGGAGAGGCGCGGAGTGAAGCTGGCCACGGTGGAGGTGCTTGCGGCGGCGCTCCGGCCGGAGTTGGAGAAGAACGGCTCGGGTTGGAGCTACGGTAGGGTAGAGCTTGCGCTCGGGGGCGCAATCGATGGCGGAGCTCAAGGCGGAGCTGCTGGTGTGCTAAGGCGGCTCGGAAAGGGAGTGGGCATGACGAATTTGGTGGGCGACCAAGCTCACCGGCATCGGGCGCGAGGGAAACAAATGGAGCTCGTCAGCCGGTGGGGAGGCTTAAATCGCGAACGGAGGCAACGGCCGGCTTCCACGTCGCCTGGCGACGCAGGCAGGCAAGCAGGCTGCGTGCCTGCACGCGCGCACGCGGCGCTGCGCGCGCGGCGGCCGTGCTGGACAGGGGGCTGGTGATCCTCATCGGATCACTGTAGCTGGCCCTTATCCTCCCGCTTTCTGTCTTTTGTGAAATTCGGCCAAAATTTGAACTGCAGTCAAAAACCCACCAAAACAAAAGTTGTTCAGAATTTTATAAGCTACAAAACATGTTTTGGTGACTAAGGCTAATTTTGAGTGGAACATGGTGAATTTGACCAAACAGTTTGAAGTTCAAAACTCAATTCAAAGAAATTCAAATTTTTGAATTGGGGTAGATCAGAATTTCCAAAATTACTTTTGATTTTCCTAAACAACTTGAAAAACTCCCAACATGAAAGTTGTTTAACTTTTTGAGCTCTACAACTTTTATGTTGGTCACTTTTCAAAATTCCAAATAGATTTTGAATTGGAGGTTCAAATTGGAAAAGGGGACACTTTCTGGAAATATGTATTTTCAAAATTACTTTGAATTTTGTATTGAAACTTCAAAAACTCAAAACACCAAAGTTGTACATCTTGACAAGATCTACAACTTTGCTTTTGAACTCAACCTCAAATTTTGCTTGGTTTTTAAATTGTGAAAAAGGGGGCAAATCTAAGGTTCAAAAATCAGGGTTTCCCCCCTAATCTTTCGGGAATCTCTCACCCTAGGGTTTGAACAACCAACACAGGCATCCAAACATAATATAAACACACTTTAATTCCCCAAGCACATTCAACCAAATTAAACTTATTTTAAGTTAATGCATCAGGGTGTGCTCAACAAATATGCTGTACAATGCTGATGATGTCATGATTCAAATTTTTAGTAACCGTAACATCGGGGATGTTACAGCCCTTGCCCCTTAAAGAAATCTCGTCCCCAAGATTTAAAGACTTAGGGTAAGTAATGGAAAAGGAAATTTGTCAAACTATTTCATCTTCAACCTTCTCATAAGACAAGAAGCTGGGGAAGACTATTCAATCATAAACATATATGTACACTAGGTACGTGACTTTGACTACTCTTTTCCTTCACTAGAGTACACTCCCTATTTTATCAGATGTTGTCTTGAAGAGAAGCGTGAAACTCAGGAAAATTCTCCATTAGTTAATTTTCAGATTCCCATGTGGCTTCCTCTTCAGAGTGTTGGTTCCACTGTACCTTGTACCACTTGGTAGTTGTTCTTCGAGTAACTATATTTCTTTGGTCCAGTACTCGGATAGGATACTCAGAATAAGTTCGATCCGGTTCAAGTTCCACATCTTCAATATCTTGAACTTGGTCTGGTACCCGAAGACACTTTTTCAATTGAGACACATGGAACACATTATGTATCCCGGATAATCGTTCGGGCAGTTTAAGGCGGTAAGCTACCTGTCCACATCGGTCAATGATTGGAAATGGACCAATGTAACGGGGTGCTAACTTGCCTTTAACACCAAAACGATTTACTCCTTTCATTGGGGATACTTTCAGATATACATGGTCACCTTTGGCGAATCTTAAGGGTCGACGTCTTTTATCGGCATAGCTTTTCTGTCGGGACTGAGCAACTTTCAAGTTATTTTGGATTTGTCTAACTTTGTTCTCAGTCTCTTTCACTAAGTCAACCCCGAAGAACCATCTTTCTCCGGGTTCCGACTAGTGTAATGGAGTTCGACATCGACGGCCATATAGTGCCTCAAAGGGAGCCATCTTGATACTCTCTTGGTAGCTATTGTTGTAAGAAACTTCTGCTAGAACCAAGCAGTCATCCCACTTATCTGGAAAATTCAGGGCACAAGATCTTCATAGATCTTCTAGGGTTTGATTCACCCTTTCAGTTTGCCCACCTGTTTGAGGGTGGTAGGCTGTGCTGTATAAAAGTTTTGTGCCCAAAGATTCATGTAAACATTTCCAGAACTGGAGACAAATTGTGTACCTCTATCTGACACTATTGTCTTCGGCACCCCATGCAGACTTAGTATACGATCAAAATAGATCTTCGCATAGGTGGAGGTAGGATATAATGTCTTTACATGCAAGAAGTGTGCTGTTTTGGTGAGACGATCCACAATGACCCAAATTGAATCAAAGCCTTTGGCTGTCTTTGGAAATCCTACTATGAAATCCATACTAATATCATCCCATTTCCATGCTGGAATACGCAAAGGTTGCAACTCTCCAGCAGATTTGAGATGAATAGCTTTGACTTTTCAGCAGGTGTCACATTAGGCCACATAGCGAGCTATTTCTATCTTCATTTTCGTCCACCAAAACCTTTCTTTTAGGTCCTGATACATCTTATTGCCTCCCGGATGAATAGAATACCTCGTGGTATGAGCTTCATCCAGGATTTGTTGACGTAGCTCAGGTACCTTTGTAACCACTAACCGGTTCTTGAACCAGATTACTCCTGCATCATCCACCTTAAAGTCTGTGGGTGCTCTATTAGAAATTTTCTCTTTAAGATATTTCATACCTTTGTCTTTCTTTTGTGCCTCTACGATTTGTGCTTCGAGATTGAAATCAATCTTTAGATTGGCAAGGCTTCCTTGGGAAATCATTTCTATCCCAAAGTTCCCTAGCTCTTGGCACAAAGTTATATCTTTAGGCGACACTGTTAAGCAATTACAGTGAGCCTTACGACTGAGGGCATCAGCTACTATATTTGCCTTGCCCGGGTGATAATGTACCTCAAGGTCATAATCCTTAATCAACTCTAGCCACCTTCGCTGGCGCATATTCAATTCAGCTTGAGTGAAGATATACTTCAAGCTCTTGTGATCTGTGTATAGATGACAAGTGCTTCCCAACAGGTAATGGCGCCAGATCTTTAATGCGTGTACCACGGCGGCTAGTTCCAGATCATGGGTCGGGTAATTCTCTTCATGTGGTTTAAGCTGCCTGGAAGCATATGCAATTACGCGACCCTCCTGCATTAGCATGCAGCCTATCCCTATCCCTGATGCGTCACAATACACATCAAAGGGCTTTTCAATATCTGGCTGGGCTAAGACAGGTGCAGTTGTCAATAACCTTTTCAGAGTCTGAAAGGCTTGCTCACATTGAGATGACCAAACAAATTTTGTTTGATTCTTGAGCAAGGTCGTGATTGGTTTGGCGACTCTTGAAAAGTCCGGGATAAAGCGACGGTAATATCCCGCCATACCCAGAAAACTACGGACCTCATGTACCGTAGTCGGGGGCTTCCAATTCAACACTTCTTCTACTTTACCTGGGTCTACAGCGACTCCCTCCGCTAATAATATGTGACCCAGGAAATGGACATTGTCCAGCCAGAACTCACATTTGCTGAACTTGGCATATAGTTGATGCTCCCTAAGACGGGTCAGCACAATTCTCAGATGTTCAGCATGTTCTTTCTTAGTCTTGGAGTACATCAAGATGTCATCAATGAAGATGACAACAAATTTGTCTAGTTCTGGCATGAAGACAGAGTTCATCAGGTATATGAAATGGGCCGGTGCATTGGTCAACCCAAAAGACATCACCAAGTATTCATACAGCCCATAACGGGTTGTAAAAGCCGTCTTGGGTACATCCTCCGGCCTAATTTTAATTTGGTGGTACCCTGATCTCAGATCAATTTTTGAGAATACTTTGGCCCCGGCTAACTGGTCAAATAGTAAGTCAATACGGGGCAATGGGTACTTATTTTTAATCGTCACCTCATTCAGGGGACGATAGTCGACACACAGCCTTAATGTTTGATCTTTCTTTTTCACAAATAAGGCTGGGCAACCCCATGGAGAGGAACTGGGCTGAATAAAACCTTTTTGCATCAACTCTTGTAGTTGGGTTTTTAATTCGGCCAGTTCTTTTGGTGCCATTCTGTAGGCCCTTCGAGATATTGGGGGCTGTCCCTGGTTTCAATTCTATACTGAACTGGACATCCCGGTCCGGTGGCAGACCTGGTAGGTCTTCAGGAAATACATCCGGAAAATCCCGAACCACCGGGATATTTTTGACTGCAGCCACCTTAGCGGCATGAACCTGCCCAATTGCCCGTTTGGGAGTAACTAACTGGATTAGAAGGTAAGAATTCTCTTTGGGCAATGGGATTTTAATGGTTTGATGCAAGGTATCTAGCACAACCCCTCGTTGTGCCATCCAGTTCATGCCTAGTATGACATCAATCTCCTGGTCTCTAAGAACAATCATGCTAGTCGGAAAACTATGCCCACCAAATTCGATGGGTATCTGGTGAACCATTTCTTTAAAACTCAGCCGTCCTGCTGGCGACTGTATATAAAAATGATCTTGTGTTTCCCCAATGGGTATGCCATGCTTTAACACAAAGGTGCGATTCATGAATGTATGAGATGCACCAGAATCAAAAAGCATTAAAGCAGGATGTTTCGCGATATATAGGAAACGTACCCATCATTACTGGTTCACCCTCCGGAATCGTCTCCACTTCTGTATGGAAGACTTGTCCCAATTTCTTCGCTGGTTTCCCCCTTTGCACGTTTTGTCCTTTCTGAGCCCCAGTCCTGAATTGACTCGGCTGGGGTTGGCCCATAGGTGGCCTTTGGAAAGTGGGGTTGGTTTGGCGGGGATAGGGGCACTCTTTGGAAAAATGCCTAGGCTTACCACAATTGAAACAAGGGTAATTGTGGTTGGGTGGAACAGTGGGGAGAACACCTGGGGCGTTGGGCTGGCGTGATGCAGTGACGATGGCAGTAGGTCGAGGATATACCTGCTGCCCTGGTCTATATTGTGGAGGGGAAAAAGGACCACGATAAGGTGTCGGCGCTGGAAAGCGTCCGTGGCCCTGTGGATGATAAATGATTCTCTGGCGCTTTTGACTGCGACCAGAGAAGGAGGAAGAAGCAGCCTTCTTCTTGGCTTCTTTGTGCTTTCTATTCTTTTCTTCTGAGGCGATGGCAATATTTACCACCTCATAGAAGGTAGCATTTTGACAGGTGGTCATCATGGTCTGAAGTTTGGTATTTAGACCACGCATGAAACAGGCTTTCTTCTTTCTATCTGTGTTCACATGGTCTGTGGCATATTGAGAAAGATGATTAAATTTTGCCACATACTCCATGACACTTTTATCGCCTTGATGCAAGGCGAGAAATTCTTCGGCCTTCATGGCCATGAGCCCTTTAGGGATGTAATGGGCGTAGAACGTGTCCTTAAACTCTGTCCAGGTAACCTGGTGTCCCGGAGCTTGGATAGCTAGAAAATTCTCCCACCAGGCACCCGCAGCTTCCCGAAGCTGCTGAGCTGCGAACAGGGGCTTTTGAGTTTCCGAACATTGAATCAGACTAAACTTGTGCTCCATGGTCCGGAGCCAGTCATTCGCTTCTAACGGTTCATCGGCCTTGGTGAATACCGGGGGCCTTGTCTCGGTAAAGTCCACGTACCGAGCTTCTCCGTCCCCATTGTGCTGTGCTCTGAAGTTTGGGGCGGGGTGTTGTTGGCGTTGTGCTAACTCGCGCAGCAAGCGAGCGTTGTCGGTAGTGGTACTCAAAAGAACAGCAATGGCATCAGCCAGAGAGGGTGGAGCAGGTGGAGGGTTGGGGATGTCCTCCCCTCCCTGAGATGTCCCGGCTCCATCAGATCCGCGTGTACGCATCGGCATCTGCTTCAAGAGTCATATATACTTGTTACCACATGAAATTCATAACTTAGAACATATCTTACATACTTCCATTTATTTATCCAACATTAGTTCAACACACTAGAAATAAACAAGTACAACTTCTTAAACTGAAAGAAAACTTTATATTACAAACCCGACCCCACCACGGCAAACTAGAAATCCTACAACGATGGTGCCCATGGCTTCATCGAACTAGTCAGTGTGGCCAGAGCTGTAGCCCGGGTCGTCATTGCCATCGTCATGATTACCCCCCGGGTTGTCATCACCAGAGTCAGATTCCTCCTCATCACTGAGGCCTTGGTCGGGTTCCCCATCGTCCGCCAACTCTCCATCCGTATCCATCTCTCCTTCGCCTGGAGGTGGATGGAGCTGATGATAGGTCGAATGCAACATCACGATATTGCATTGCCAAGTCGTTGACGGTGTCTAAATGATGTGCCAGCTCAAGCTTCTCCAACTGGAGCTGGTCCTCCCGCTGCCACGCGACATCCCGCTGCGCGGTGACCGTGGCCATCATCTTCACATACAGATCTTTAAGGTACTTGGTTTTGTCCAGCTTTGCCTTCATCCTGGTTAGCTCGTGCCTGTGTGCACTCCTGGCCTCTTCTTCTCAGGCAATAGCGGCATTCCTCTCCTCCACCATACGGGACAGCATGGCCTCACAGTTCTCTGTGGCTTGTTTTTCTCTGGCTAGCTGAGCTTTAAGTTTGCCGATCTCCATGACATTGTACATCCTTTCTCTCATCACTTCGGTCAGCTCGGCGGACAATCTTTCCACCTCCTGCTGAGGCGGTGAACGGCTACTGCTCGCTTGATCGCTTCGTGGGGCCATCTGGTGTTTGGGGACCCCTTTTGGACCTGTCCTCTTGCGCGGGGTCTGCTTCCAGCGGCCCATCCTGTAGAGGGTAAGTTTAGATTAGTAAGGGAGACCTTAAAGGTTAGCAAGAATGGGATTGATTCTATACAACCCACCCAAAACAAGGAGGAAGGAATTTAACCAAGTGATATATCATGATGCATGCACGAACTTACGATTCCTATCAACAATTCATAACGGTATTACTTCAAATTTTTACAACATAGGGCAATACTTTATGTTGCTCCTCCATACAACTTCAAAAATTCTAAGAAGACCTACAGTTAGGGGTAAGGTAAGACTAAAGCACTTGGACTCAAAATAGGCAAGTTTATAGTATTGGATCCAAATGATTTTCAAAGGATACAACAGTCATCCTAGCAACGAATGCTCTCATACCAGCTGTGGCAGAACCCCCTAAGTGTTTGGGCCCACCGGCACCTATCATTGTCCCAAAGACCTCTGACGGTGATGCCGGGGATCCTTCCACTTTAGAAGTCCGATGAGCATCTCAGGACGCTCATTCCACCGCTACCTGGGGCGTATCAAACAGGCTCGTCCTGACCACCAGCGACGGTCAATTAACGAAAATTTCTTCTCCTCGCCCTTACATGATAGCAAGTGGCCACCTTAACACTAGGATCATTCGTTGCGAAGACATTGCAGTATCACAGATGACACAAGACCAAAATAATATTTCAGAGTAAAACAGCGGAAGTATTACATAACTTATTTTACAAAAGGAGTTCTTCCAAATAGCAGAGTGTTATTACAAACCTGGTCCAGCGGAGCAACTTAAACTTTAGTACACAGATTACAAATTTACAGACCCTGCCCATGGGTCACGCTCACTCTTCTTCGTCGTCAACCTCGACGACGGTCACACAACAGGGTCCGAAACAAGTCGGCTCCTGAGCTTCACCTGCAACAGGGGTTATAAAACCCTGAGTACGGGAGTACTCAACAAGACTTAACCGGTAGAAAAAGAGGAGAATTTAGGAATGCAGGCTTAGGGTAGACAAGGAGTGGCTGAGCAAGGAGCCAAAGTGTTTTGCCAAAAAGCTTACTAATAGTGCATCCTTACTTTCAAGTTTTACCCGCGATTTCCTCTCCTGAAGAGGCCGAGGAGTTCAAAGACAGTCTATCTAGTTGCCTCCCACAGACAAGTCTGTGAGTTCCTAGTCCTAAATTAAAGTATTATACATCCAACGGCCATAGCTTCATGTCACTCTGAGTCTGGGAATTGGGATCCGAACCTCATGAGACATTTCCCTTTTCTCGTTTTATCACTTAGTTGCATAATTAACTACGATGAGGGTCAAAGGAATTGAGACTCCCAATCGGGGAGCAACGACGATTCGAATCGCTTAGCAATCCAGCTGGAGTTCCTAACCACCCGACATATGTAGAACCAAATCTTGCATATGTCAACCCAATTCAAGCTCTCCCCAAATTTGACTAGGTTCGCGGCACCCGAGAGCGCAGTACTCCACCATCCTACAGCCGATCTAGATGTTTCCCGGTCATCTCAGATCCGTAAGGTGGGTACACACTACTCTCGCCATCGCTCCACGCCCAGTGCGCGAGTAGCTGTTCGCATCGAGGGATCACAAGATCGGGCTTACCGAGGGCAAGTGGCTAGTACTATAAATTCTCAACCGGTCCTTAACCGGCACAGTTGGAGACACCACTTTAAGACTCCATTCTTAAAGCAAGTCCACCGACCGGTCTCAAGTTGAAACATCATTGACCATAAGTGTATTCCACAACAACCCTTCAAACTTTCTTGTTTGAAAACTATCTAGTAGCAGGGCTAAGCATCACTACGCAGTTTTAAAACGAAACAGGTGCCAAGGACAAGATAACAAATATCAAGGTAGTAAATGCAGCAAGTAGGTTAACCCAATTCTCGACTACCTAGTGCAGCATTTTCAATTCATAAGTGATAAAAGATTCAAAACATTCAAGGAGGGGTTAATGCATCCGGGGCTTGCCTTGGTTGCAGGGCAGAGAGGGACCCTTGGAGACTTCTCAAGTCTCGGATCCTACTTCCTCGAACGGAGCACCGACCTCAGGGTTCGGTTCAACGGTCGCTCCTTCGGTCACGTGCACTATACGCAAAATGAGGTATGCTCATGATATGCGTATGACAAATATGCAAAAAGGACCAAGTTAAGTACTACTGGCTCTCTTGGTGCAACAAAGACTAAACAATAATTAAAGTTGTTTACCATCTTAGTGTCTTTACCCAAGAGGTTGCATCTGTAAATTAAGGTTTCTCTTAATTCATATTTATTCTTAATTAACTAATTATAAATCCTTTTATCTTAATTACTTCTTAATTAATTATTAATGACAGTAATTAAGCATTAAGACCAAACAATAATTAAATGCCAAAGGTCATTAGGGTTAATGACCTCAGGTCATCACATAATCCCAAAATCACTCAAATCCTAATTTTGAGAAATTAACTAACTATTATGTAATTATTCTAGAATTATTATTTAATTACTAATTAAGGGTTTAATAATATTTTATTCAAACGTTATCCAAATGCCAGCAAATTTTGTGCGGAGACAGGGAATAATATTCAGAGGCAGCCCACAAATTTTGGTGATTTTTGGACATATTAATAAATTATTAAAATTCATAGAAGTTTTATTTACTAATTAAAAGAGGCAATTTTCATACACATGTAAACTATCAGAAAATAAAATCTAATATTTTTCTTGGGTTCTACTTATTTCAGGGAATCTATACAAAAATTTTCATGATTTTTGGATCAATATACAATTTATTACACAAATTCAAACATAAAGCAAAAACTGCACAAAAAGAAAAAGAAAAACTGCTGCGCAGCGAGCAGCCGAGAAATCGGCCCGCAGGCCGGCCCGCTCCCGCTCGGCCCACGCGGGCGCTGCGCGCGCTTTCTCCCCCCTCAGGCGGTCGCTGACGGGCGGGTCCCGCCCGTCAGTTCCGTCTTCAAGCTTCGGCCGGCCGAATCAACGGCACGACCGAGCCATCCGCGCCACCTCCGCCTCTCGCGACTCGCTGGTCGCGTTCTCCACTCCATGGCGCACCTCTAGACACCTTTTTCACCCCTTCTCTCCTATCCTAGCCCCCATGGCCACGGACACGGCGGACAGCCGCCTCGGCCGGGCAAACGCCGGCCGCTCCAAGCGAGTAGAGCGCCAAGTGAAAGGCGTAACAGCATCGGTAGCTCACCGCGACTTCAACGAAGCAAGAAGTAGCAGCGGAGAGGCGCGGAGTGAAGCTGGCCACGGTGGAGGTGCTTGCGGCGGCGCTCCGGCCGGAGTTGGAGAAGAACGGCTCGGGTTGGAGCTACGGTAGGGTAGAGCTTGCGCTCGGGGGCGCAATCGATGGTGGAGGTCAAGGCGGAGCTGCTGGTGTGCTAAGGCGGCTCGGAAAGGGAGTGGGCATGACGAATTTGGTGGGCGACCAAGCTCACCGGCGTCGGGCGCGAGGGAAACAAATGGAGCTCGTCAGCCGGTGGGGAGGCTTAAATCGCGAACGGAGGCAACGGCCGGCTTCCACGTCGCCTGGCGACGCAAGCAGGCAAGCAGGCTGCGTGCCTGCACGCGCGCGGCGGCCGTGCTGGACAGGGGGCTGGTGATCCTCATCGGATCACTGTAGCTGGCCCCCCCTTTCTGTCTTTTGTGAAATTCGGCCAAAATTTGAACTACAGTCAAAATCCCACCAAAACAAAAGTTGTTCAGAATTTTATAAGCTACAAAACATGTTTCGGTGACTAAGGCTAATTTTGAGTGGAACATGGTGAATTTGACCAAACAGTTTGAAGTTCAAAACTCAATTCAAGGAAATTCAAATTTTTGAATTGGGGCAGATCAGAATTTCCTAAATTACTTTTGATTTTCCTAAACAACTTGAAAAACTCCCGACATGAAAGTTGTTCAACTTTTTGAGCTCTACAACTTTTATGTTGGTCACTTTTCAAAATTCCAAAAAGATTTTGAATTGGAGGTTCAAATTGGAAAAGGGGACATTTTCTGGAAATCTGTATTTTCAAAATTACTTTGAATTTTGTATTGAAACTTCAAAAACTCAAAACACCAAAGTTGTACATCTTGACAAGATCTACAACTTTGCTTTTGAACTCAACCTCAAATTTTGCTTGGTTTTTAAATTGTGAAAAAGGGGGCAAATCTAGGGTTCGAAAATCAGGGTTTCCCCCCCTAATCTTTCGGGAATCTCTCACCCTAGGGTTTGAACAACCAACACAGGCATCCAAACACAATATAAACACACTTTAATTCCCCAAGCACATTCAACCAAATTAAACTTATTTTAAGTTAATGCATCAGGGTGTGCTCAACAAATATGCTGTGCAATGCTGATGATGTCATGATTCAAATTTTTAGTAACCGTAACATCGGGGATGTTACACCAGCGCGTCGCCTCGAGCCTCCTCGTTTGACTCATCCATGGGCTCGACCTCCCAAGAAGTCGAGAGATCGCTTATCGCCGTCCGCACTCGACGGTTCAAAGCAACCTCCGCCTCGAGCTGGGCCCTGGCGCTGCGAGCCTCGACTTGGGCGGACAAGAGCTCGTCCTTAAGCCCTGAGAATGCCAATGCAAAAAAAAACCTTTAGGAAAAACCAAGCACACCTCGAAAAGGAAATCTGACAACAGAAACGTACCGCGGATGCTCTCCTCCAGGGCCGTGTTCTCGCCAACTAATTTGGTGTTGGCCATCTCGATCTCTCTGTTGGAGCGTGCCAGCTCAGTGTTGGCAACACGAAGATCCTCGATCGCCTTGCCAGCCTGAGAAATGGCTCCACTCTTCTCCAACAGCTCCCCCTTTAGACGATCGATGTCGTCAGAGAGGCTGCGGGATCGAGCCCGCTCCGCCTCGAGGTATTCGAGGGCATTCTTCTTCGCTTCCTCCATGGCCCCCCTGGCGACCTCGCTGTTCACATACTTCACCTCCATCCTTTGCAAGGAATCTCAGAGGGAGTTCAGGTCGGTCTTGAGAAGGCCCTTCTCCTTGTCCAGGTCAGCAATGATGTTCTTGTAGGACAGGGCCTCCTCCCGGGCATTGGATGCGGCCTCCTCGACCGTCAGAGCCAGCTCCCTCAACAATGTCGTTTCTTCCACCGCCTTCCTTGAGGCCTCTCGAGCCTCGACCAGGGCAGCCTCCCTCGCCTTCTTCTCCTCCTCGAGCGCTATGAGGTCTTTATAAGCCTTAAGGAGTTTCTCCTGCGACTCGAGGAGTTGGTCCTTGAGGACGGGGAGCTGCTCCCAGCCGCCTCTTGTGGCGTGAATGAAGCTCGACTTGATACGGGAGGTCTCTTTCATGTCCTGCGAGCCGGTGGTCAGTTAGAACACAAAACCAAAAGCTCCGTGAGGATTAAGGACCGAAAAACACTTACAAAGTAGGCCGGCCCGAGCCTGTTATTGATGACGTCTGACAGGAGCCCCACCACGTGATTCATCCAAAGGCGGAGCTCCTCGACGTGTTCCCATTTCTCGGGCTCCTTCCGATCGTCTAGGAAGATGTTAGGCTCGAACGGATCGGTGGAAGCACGGATGCGGATCCGATCGGGGCACCAATTTTCCATCTCTAGGTCAGCCCGCGCCTTGACGCCGCGAATGAGATCCTCGACGGTCTCGAGGGATCCTCCATGGCGCAGGAACAAATCGACGAGGGAAGGGAACCGCACATCGTTGTCCACCGTCTTCCAGGTGCCGTCTTTACTACCCGATGTCCCGGCCTCATCCTCCTCAGCAGGAATGCGATCCTCCCACGCCCGGCGCTCCCGGAGGAACCCTGGGCGATTCCATCCATGCCATAGATCGTCCTCCTGATCTCGGACTCGGAGTCGACGGGGGTGCGCATCATGCAGGCAAGCGCCACCACACCGTCCGCCCGCCCCGACTCTGCTGGGATCGCGGCGGGCGCCCCAGGACGGAGCCACGCCGGGGTCGGAGGGCCAAAGATCGGCAAATCCTCTTCCTGATCTCTGGGCTCTTGCGGCGCCGGTGGTACAGGTTGGGGCAGACCGTGAGGAGGGGGCTCGAGCGGTCCTTCTTCCTGGCCCCCCTGCTGCTGCTGCTGTTGCTCCTCGAGCTCCTGCGGCACTTGTCGGCGGTCCTATTCCTGCAGCTGCCGCCGCATCTCCTGCTCGCGCTCCTCCTCTTCTTTCCTCTTCTGCTCCTCGATGGAGCGAAGCCCGACAGGCCAGGGTGTCCATCCCGCGACGAGAGAAGACTGAGCCTCCTCGTCCATAGGATGGGCATCCCTCGAGGTCCCGTTTCCGCCAGAACCATCACTGATGGTAATGGGATCCCCCTCGACCCCCGATCGAGGAGGCTCGGGGGCACCCTCGTGCCTTTGGGTCAGGGGCGCCTCGGCCTGTTTCGGCGACGACGGGGCAGACTCGGGACGGGGTGGGGCACTCTCAGCGCCGGTCGGAGGCTGAGGGTCGGAGGAGCTTGTAAAACAAAAAACAAAGGCCGGTCACTATGATGACCAACGTGAGAACAACACAAGACCCATGAATAAGCTACTAACCTGGCTCCTTGGAGGCCGCTCCCACTTTGAGCCTCTTCACCATTGAAGGCTGGGCCTGCTCAAGCGTCCGCTTTAATCTGAGAAAAAAGGAACGAGCGTAAAAGACCGGTATACAAGGGAACGCGAAGAATAAGGAGAATAAAGATCACAACGTCGAAGAACTTACCCCACAGGAAGAACGGCTCGCCTGCCGGGACCTCGACCGGTGGGCCTCGAACCACCCCGCGTCAAGACCTCGGGCCCCTCGAGAGAAGACGCAGGCCTTGGCCCTGGGACTCCCGCCTGGCGGGCGCCGGGACTGGCGCTGCTACGGCCGGTCTCTCCCTTCTCGGAGGCCACGGCGCGACCGCGGGTCAGCGGCCCCGTCGCCTGGGGCTTAGCATGGCTACCCACCTTGGGCGCAGGGGGAGGGCGCGGGGCGGCCTGACCGGTCGCGGGCACAGGAGGGTTGTCAGCACGGGGGCGTTGAGATCCGCCTGGCCCCTCCTTTGGCGCTTCCATCCGTGGGGCATCGACGTCGCCTCGAGGCAGACCCTCGAGGATCCGGTCGAGGCGAGACGCCATCTCCTCGGAGTCATCGCTGTCATCGTCACCGTCTCCACCATCGTCGTCGCTCGGGGATTCTTCCTCAGGCTCCCCCCTCTGCCTAGATTTAGCTCGACGCGCCTCTAATGCTTGGCGGTCGAGGTTCTTCTTTTTCTCTCCTTTCTTCACAGAGTCCTTGACGGACTTTTGCTTCTCGGCGGACAGGCGTCGTGCGTCACAATCAACCTCGTCCTCCTTTACTGGAGGCATCAAGGACCGGACATCAACCCGCCCCTGCCAGAACAAAGGTAGACTTAGAAAAGGGGTAGAAAGAAATCTAGAATCAAAGCTGTGCACGAGAAGAGAGCATACCAGATCGATCGAGCCCGCATCAGGCCTCATGGGAAAGCCGTTAACGTGCTCCGGCTTAAAGTCACCAGCAATGGCGGCCCTGACCCGGGCCGCGACTTCGTCCTCCGCCGGAGCCTCGTTGGACATCCGGCACGCCTCGAGGTCCTGAGATGAGACGCCAGGGCCCATCTCGTCCATCCTCAGCGGTCGAGACATCAATGGGAGAACTCTTCGGTGATGGACGGCCGAGAGGACGAGAGCGGCGGTCAAGCCTTCCAAGCGCAGCTTCTTCATGGCGTCGAGGAGGGTGTCGAGCCGAGATTGATGAGCTTAAACGACGCCGTACGTCCAATTCTCTGGACGCTCCGTGATCAGACGCCCGGTGTAGGCGGGCAGGAGATCGTCGTCGTTCCTCAAGTAGAACCACTGGGAATCCCAGTCGGCGTGGTTAGTCGACAGTCCCACTGGGATGTACTCGCGCGGCCTCTCCGTCTTCCCCGTCTTCAGCACGAGGTTGAGGCAACCCGCCCGCACAGGTTTCCTCACGCCGTTGGTCCCAGTGGCGGCGTTGAAGAGCTCGCCCCTGTAGAGGTGGAGCCACAGCTCCCAGTGGGGCATCATCCCCAAATATCCCTCACATACCGCGGCGAAGACCGCCGCGACGGTGATGGCGTTAGGGGAGAAGTGTTGGAGCTCTACCCCGTAATGGAGGCAGAGCGCCCGCATGAAGCGGCTCGGAGGTGAGCCCAGGCCATGGCGGTGGAACTTGGCGAACGACACCACGTAGCCCTTGGGCGGCTGGGGCTCCCGGTGGTCCGCTGGCGGCGCGATCCACTCCGGCGACGACGGCGAGGTGCGGTGGCGCAGGAGTCCCTCCCTCTCAAGCTCTAGCAACCGACGCTCCGTCATCGACGACGGGCGCCAGTCGTCGGCGGCGACAAGTCTCACAGGCATATTGGCCGGAAGGATGGCGGATTCGCTACTGCTCGAGGGGGTGTGCGCGCGCGTAAGATAGCAAGAGAACTCAGACGGCAAGAAAGCAAAGGCAAGAGAGCGGAAGGCGGAAGGGAGAACGGCGGCGACGCCACGACGTATTTATATGCAGCGGTCCATCAACGGGCAGATCTGATAAATGAGGTAACTCCGCCTATAAATGCGCCGTCTAACGGTCCCTTTCCTCCTCACAGGCGGGGCGCTCCGAATTCTACGCCAACACAGTGTCGCTATGGCTCCCTCCTAAAAAGGCGCGCCCAACGGGCAAAAAGGTGAACCGCCTACGGCCTCTTCCTTCCCTTGTAAGCCAAGGAGCGTACCCGTGAAAGCCTTGAGAGGTCGCAGGCTGACCCGCCGAAAGGGTTCGACAGCCGATCTCGAGCACCAGAGTCAGGGATCCCCAGCGAGTGGTCAAAAATCGAGGCCTTCCTCGAAGACTTGCTGGGGATGTCCAAGGTAGGGTCGAGACAGTCGAGAGGAATCCCCCCGATGGGAGGCATCGAGCCGCTGGACTCTATCGAACGAGACCAGTATCCCCGACCACGTCGACCCTGCTTTATGAGAATGCCTCCGGGCTACAGCTGACCCCCTCAAAAGGGGCACAGGTTCTCACTTGGACTACCCGCTAGGAACTCAATTTGGGGTGGAAGACGCTCGCTCTATCGAGAGTACGTCGAAACCCCCGCACAAAACGAGCTAATCAGAACCTTCCACCACTGGTGTCGACAGCGTTTCTGTGAACTAGGCAATATAACCCTTAAAGGAGTCAACAACTCCTCCAAGGGCTCGGGGGCTACCCCCGCGGGGTCGCTCGCGCGCCCCCACGGAAATCCGACCAAGGAATACAGCCTCCATTGGAGCGCCAGCGCTCAAACGGAGACTCGGGGGCTACTGTCGAGGGTATCAGTAAGTGGTATCCTAACTAATGCACATAACGAGATTACCTATACACAGATCGAGGCCCTCAACTCGACGTTCTAATCAGCCATACGGTCATCGACGGCCGCAGCCTCGAAGACGGAAAAGGTGTCGAGCGAACCGTTCAGGGGTCGAGCATCAACTACCGTCAAATACGGAAATGGGCTCAAGCGAACCAGGAGGCGTCGAGCGCAAGGACACCGCCCGCCGCCTGACGCGCGCACGAGAACCCGGGCATTTAATGCGCCTGTCGCTTTCCCACCTAACACACTGGTCACGGGAAGCGTGATGGGGAACAGGCACCCGTCCCGTCATTCTTTTTGCAGCCTTCCCCACCAAATGACCCAGAGCGTGTCAGGACGCGGGGAGCTAGGATGGAACGTCTGGTCAGGACCCCCTCGAGACGCCAAAAGTCAATGCTCTGGATAGCAAGGCGCTACATGGCGTCCGACCCTCGACCGGACATGTTTCCTTCCTGGGGAAGGGTTGGGCGTCGACTAACGGCACTGCCACCACTCTGACGTATCAGTCGCCATGACGTACAAGCGTGCAGCGAAAAGGGGAGACCCAGGAATGAACATACATCACGCAACACAACACCCACACGTAGTAGAGTCTCCATACTCCATTCTACCCCACACTTGTATTTGCCCCAGTACAAGCACTTAGGTGCAAGATAATACAAACTCCCCTCCCTCGCTGGACGTAGGGCCTTCTCTTGCCCGAACCAGGATAAATCCTTGTGTCTTCTTGCATCACCATCTGGAAAAGGGAGCACGCATACAAATTTACTCGTTGGTGTGACCTCCGTGGGGAAAACACTGACATCTTTAAATTGGTATGTGCAATTTCTCTGAATTTTTTATGGTGATGCTTTGATGCTATACTTGTGCTTCTGTAATTTTTGTAGATTTTTCTGAGCACTTTTACTAGTATCTTGTAATTATACCCCTTCCTAGAATTAAATTAATAAATGCCTTGTTAATAAATATTTGGAGGTTTTCATATGATGTTCTGGTTGTCTTGTGGTGTGCTTGTGCTCATAAGCCATGTGGTTGGCATTGTTTATGTTTTGGTTATGTCATCAAATAATTAATTCAAGGGTTAAAGGCTGTTCTAGACAGCAAGGGAGTAATATAGTCTTTACTTGTTGCTAACTTGTTTTTCTGGGAGGTTTGTCTAAATCAAAGTTGTGGTAAACTTTATGGACTAGCTGTGGTTTAAATTTGGAGTCATTTGGCCTAGTAGTTTAAAAGTTATAGCTGTTCCAAGTTGGGGTTCCAGAAATAGGTGTTCTCTGTTTTTCTGGGGCAGAACCTGGAACTTTGTTTAAATGACCTGGTTAACCTATGAATCTTGCTGTGATGTTAAAAGATGATTTGTGGATAATTTCATAAGCTTTCCAGAATGTCCTCACTTAAATTTGTTGGATCCTTTAGCTTATGTTATGGTCTGTTTATTGAGTTGTTCTGTTTTGTGTTGATTGCTGCTTATAGGTTGACTTGCCTAGTTTGTTAATTCATGTGGTTTTCCTTTGTGAGTTAAATTAGAAGTTACTCCGTAAATGAGTGTCCAGTGAGTTTATTTATGTGTTAAGCATTCATCCGTTTATGCACATCTTCTTATTCGTTGAGCATGCAATAGGTGCATCGGACGCGACCGCTTCCTACGAGCTCCAAGCGAACCCCGAAGGCCAGGAGGGCAGCCAGGAGGTGGAGGTCGGCCAGGAGGGCAGCCAGGAGGTGGAGGTCCAGCCAGTCAGACTCAAGGAGCCCGAAGAAGAAGTTGAGTGCCCGAACCACGAGCCAGCCTCGTTCGTGAAAGGCAAGCCCCGGAGCATTCTAAGCTTCCCTTTACTTTCGAAAGTTTACTTAATATGTTATATCTATTGCTGCATTAAGTATAGGAGTTGTGATGAAACCTTTCCTGCATTTTACTCCATCCTTGTCCAGATAACTCACCACACCTTGGTTATAGAGTTAGGATCGAGTAGCAGCTTAGCCATGCTTAATCGGTAGAAGTCGGGTGATTTCCTGTCACCTGCGCGATATAGGGTTGTGTCGGTTTACGATGGTCTATATGTGCTATCGTGATTGGAACCTGATGAAATTGACTTAAGCCGGGCGGAGTTTTGCAAGGTTGTAGTAACTCCGTCTGTAGCAGTTAAGGACCGACTGTTGTACGTCCTCTTGTCATGTTGAACGCATGCCTAACACTTAGTTGGCCGGATAACTCGTTCCGACCGCGAAGTCGAGTAATATGACTCAGGCCGTAAGGTCGATAAGTATAAAGTGCGCACTACCGGAGGAAGTGCGGTGTGCGGGGGACCATTGGCGTAAGCCCAAAGGCAAGTGAGTTAAAATTCCTGACCTCCCTGGCAGAGTGGTAGCCATGGGAGTGCGGCGCTTATCGGAACCACGATTCCGGAGTCGTATCAAAGGTGACCCGTTGGCTCTCCGGTAGGCGAAGCCTAGGTGAGTGATGGGAATACCCCTCCAGCTGGATAGGAATTCGATTCGAATCGCCGTCTCTCCAGGTTAGTGAGAACTTGACAGAGCAGCGGCAAACGTAGCATTCACTAAGGAACTTTGGTTCATGATAATGATGATAGCAAGGGAGAATATATGATGAACTTGATATGGTTATTATTGCTTGTAATAATCAAGTGAAGTGCTTTAGTACAGGTGCTAACCTAGTGGTAGGCTGATGATGAATAAATATGATGCTCTCACAATAATGTAGTTTTAATGCAAGCTTTTGGCAAATGTCGAGTCAACCAGCTCCACTTAATGTTAACCTTGCATGATCCTTGGTGTCTTTTATGTTTTACTAGACGGGTAAGTCTAGCTGAGTACAATCAAGTACTCAGGGTTTGTTGGTGCAAAAGCTGGTCTGCAAACACAAAGGGCTAATACCCGATTCAAACGTTAAGGCGTGCCAGCCGATTTGACCTTACTATCGGCAAAGGTGATAACTCGAATACTTTAATCTTGACAACAGCGATGCGCCCGGATGTCACGGCTAAGAGGTACTCACGCGGAACTTGAGAACACGCCGAGCTTAAGTCGACGAATTCCTAAGAACTCGTAATGAAAAGGAAAAAAGTATGACAAAGTCGTCGAGAAAGTAGATGCTGGAATATAAGTAAAAACGTGTGTTTGCTTGATTGATAGATATCTTATTACAAGGTCCTAGGGTCTATATTTATACTCTGCTCAAAGAGATACAACCAGACATGATTAGAATTCGAATTCCAAATTACACGGAATCCGTATACAAAACAATTTAAATAACTAAGGAAACAATAAAGCCATCCCCCGTGACAAGCTGAAACTCTTCCACAAACCGATCGGCAACTTCCGGACTCTCCCTTCATATCATCGGTAGATTCCCTTATCATAGTCATCTGTAGACTTTCTTGTCATAGCCATCACCACCTATAGACTTAGTCACGTTCAACCCCTCCTTCATCGGCAACCATCCTCATCGGCAAATCATCCTGTAGACAAAACACCACCGTCTCATCCTGCCGGTCTGGGCACATGCCCAAAAACGGTGTCAACACATGCCCCCCAATTTCGGAGTATGAAATCATTAAAGCTCCAAAATTCTCTGCAGTAATGATGCCTTTTCCTGTAATTAATGCTCCTAATCTGGCAACCGACAACCTCAATCTAAACAACTCTGATCCTATTCTTTTGCAGATCCCTCGAAATCCTCAACTTCCTAAACGGGCATTTTCCTCTCAACCGTACATCGGCAATATTACCGTTACGAAGATCTGCCGATGGACTGATCAAGATGTTCGTACAAACGGCTATCTTCACTTTATTCGCCCATCGGCAATATAACCGTTACAGGACGCTACCGATGGACCGACCAAGAGATCCCGCACAGTAGAATATCTCCGGATAATGACCGCTTCCCGTCAAATCACCTGCACAATCCCTTGATTACCGTGCGAACAGTTACCATATCTACCTGAGCACCCTCGGATTTCTCGGACGCGGCAAAGAGATAAGTCAGATTTGCCCTTGCCCGTTTTATCCTATAAATAGTTCCTTCTCGAGTACTCCTTCTCCATCACATCATTCCACCATCCCAACTTTACTTTCCCAGCGGCGGCGCCATTCAAGATCTCCAAGACCTCCGACAAAGACTCTTCCTCACCAACCCCGGAGCCCTCAGACATCCTCCTTGTGGCAAGATGGCCACTAGCTTCATCGTCCCTGAGGTGAGTTCTTCATTCCATCTCCTGTACTTTTCCTTGCATCCCTGTTCATCCGCAATCCCTTTTACTGAACATTTTCCCTTCCTTTTCTTTGTATTCTTTTTCTTTATTTCCAAAACCACCAGGAATTGTCTAACAAAATTGTCATCCCCACCGATCAACCACACCTCCAATGCCTCGGCCCGCTAGGGGATCCAGATCCAACCGATCAAATTAACGCAGAAACCAACACGATCCCATTTAGAGCCGAAAATTTTTCTTTAGATCTATGGAAAGACACCTTCCATTCTTGGCCCAGCCCTACTGTAGGGTGGAAAGACTGGTTCTTGAGGGTCAGCAACTCCAACGTAGTCCAGTGGGGTGAGAGACTCTAGATCAATGCATTAGGTTGTCCATTGCCGATATGCACAGGAATGAGTCACTGTTTGATCAATGCATTAGGTTGTCCATTGCCGATATGCACAGGAATGAGTCACTGTTGATAGCTACATCTTACTTTTGGTCAGACACCCTCAATGCTTTTATCTTTGGCCACGGCCCTGCTTCCCCTACTCTTGCCGATGTAGCCATGCTCACTGGTCTAGATGTATCTTTCGCCGATAGCACCCACTTTTTTGACACCGCTCCTAGTGCCAAAGTGGAAACTCGCTCCATCAGTGGCTGGTCAGGGTACATTCAGAAGTACTGTGGGACGGGGCCCGTCAGCATAAAGGAACAAACCACCTTTCTGAACATGTGGCTGGACAAATTCGTATTCTGTGGTCGATCGGCAGGACCGACTTCCGTCTATCTATCGGTAGCAGAGACTGGCTAACGGTGGCCGATTCCCTCTCGGCCGATACTTGCTTGGCGCTGCCTACCACCTTATTCACCAGGTAGCCAAGAAACTCCTGCTCGGCCAGTCCACTGGTAACTTGGGAGGCCCCTGGTGGTTTATCAACATGTGGCTTAATCTGCATCTGCACAAGCGCCTCAACTTCAACTTGTTCACACAGCGTTTCCCAAGAGATACAGCTGAAAATCACGTGTTGGGTGAAGAGGAATCGGCAACACGCGCTCCTTTAAACTTTGGTGAAGCCGTCATAGTTATGCCTGGTTCAGGGGGTAATCCAGATCAGGTCAGCCGATTCTTCCAGACTCTGTATGAGGGCTTGGCCAGAGATGAACGACCATGGTTGGCCTATGATGACCCAGACAGTATGCTCCCCCTGGTTTTCAACCCATTTGATGAAGCTCTTGACAGGGGTAACGAAGTGATGATGGCAATTCTGACTCCTAGAGCCATACCAGTGAATTTCTTTGGTAGCACAAAAACCTCTCCCCAGACTTATGAATTTTACAACCCATCGGCATTAGCTCGTCAATTAGCTTTCGGCTAGTTGCCGATTGCACTCTGTTATGCCGATGTGATAAAATCCAGGGAGCCCATCACCAACTTTCTTGAGTGGATTCGAGTAGCCCAACTACCACCGAGTGCCGATACAAATGCAGATTTGTCAGAGTGGGTTCCGGCCGCCTTCATTACTCAGGCGTACAAACTATGGTGGGCAGAATGGAAGGAACATCTATTCTGCAAATCAGTCCTTTCGTACCGCGGCATGATCGACCCCGAGTACAAAGTTCCCGATGACGCTGTAAGTATTTCAAACTGGTGTTCCAATTTTTCAATCTTATTTCCATCAGTAACTCACCTTTGTATCCCTTTTGCAGGTTGACAACATCCCTCCATCGGTTAGCATAAGTGGTAAGCCGATTGACCTGTTTCCACCAGGCCCAATTTCTTCAATCGTCCACAATGCTCCCACTCTGGCTACCATTGTTCATCGAGGTGCGCCTTAAGAAAGTCACCACCAAGAGAACTCAGACACCACCAACAGTAGCTGCTTCCACTCTGGCACAGGCCTTCAAGGCAATTTGTCAACCCTTTTTCATTCATACTGATTACCTTTATATCGGCTACATTTGTATTCATGAACTCCTTTTTGTTGCTGCAGCAAACCAGTGCATCGACAAAAGCCAAACGCCAAGGTGCCGATGCCCCCCAGTCCAGCCAGCCAAAGAGGAAGGGCGCCAAGAGTACCAGGGCTGGAACAAAGCGCCAGAAAGTGGCAACTCCTCCTCCTCCTCTGGCATCTCCTATTCCGGTGGAATCTTCTCCTTCCCCTCCAGATGTAGAGATCCAGCAAGCACCATCTCCCCTCATCCGCAGGAAGTACCAGAAGCAGACGAACCCCAGCAAGAAGAACCACAAGCAGAAGGTACATCGACTGTCGTAGGTGAGCAAACAACTGGCCTGGCAGGTTCAATCACGTCATCGGCAGTTCCCCCAATTCAGACAAGCATCGTTCTTCCTCAGGGTAACATATTTTATAATATTGCCACCGATGAACTTGTTCTCATTCAGCCTCATAACTCTTTCTGTCTTCCTTTCAGTCGATGTTGTCCCATCGGCAACCCTGGCCAATCAACCTGTGGCCCCACCGGCATCTTCCAGTCAAAGGCAAGAAATAGCCTTGAAGCAAGTAAGTCGCTCAGCCTTCATCAGTATTATTTGCCGATTCTCCGAGCATGAACTAACTTACTTTGTTTTTCCTTCCCTGGAACAAGATTCTCCCGATAGCCTTTTCTCCTTCGCCATCAACATCTCTGAAGAAGAAGGTGAAGAAGCAAGCTCTTCCCAGACAGTTGGCATCACATCGGCAGAGATCAGGGCCAAGCTGGAAGAACTGTCGGCCCTCCTTCATTGTCGACGAAAGCTAGTCGGCAGTCTACCTTGGGGTATACCCACGGTAGTAGTTTATCGGTAGACGGTGCGCAAACTACGAGCTCGATGGTGACGCAAGACACGGGCAAGCTTTTTATCCAGGTTCGGCCGCCGAGTTGGCGTAATACCTACGTCCTGCGTCTGGCTGTATTGGATTATGTTGAGAGAATATGATGTGTCCTAGGGGGGTCCCTTGCCCCTCCTTATATAGTCTGGAGGGCAGGGTTACAGATCTGGAAACTAATCCTAGTCAGTTACAATTGCCATGGATAATTCGATATCAATTCCTATTCTAACCGACTAGAATCCTGCTTGATCTCTACATCTTGTTTCCTTGCGCGAGACTCCAGGTTGTCGGATCAAGCCTTTGAACTCTTCTCGTAATGGGCCAAGCCTCCTGGCCCAAGTCTAGCCGTAAGGGTATAGGGGTTTATACCCCCACAGCTAGTCCCCGAGCACCATGTATTATGATGTAACACGCCGTCTTGAGCTTCTTCGATCAGTGAGGCTTGACGTCTTCAATAAGCAGGAAAGTCGCCCAAACAGTTGCAACGGTATTTTGACCAACTCAAAAGACAGTTGATCAACATTGACATCGAAGAAGCAGGTTGTTCGAAGAATGCATGGTGCTCTAAAAAAGATTTTTTCCTGGTGAAGTGTGCCCACTTTACTTGTCTGAAAAGTACAGACCTCAAAATAGCAAGCATATTCACCGCAAGGTGAAGTGTGCCCACTTAGTCCCCAAGCCTGGTAGTAGGTGACGTAGGCACGTGGTGCCAGGGTCAAAAGAAAATTCCCCAAAGTAGTTTTGAGACTGAGATGCATCGCTAGATGCATCGTACCGATGTAGTCCCCGAGCTTGCTGGAAGGTGAAGTATGAGCCTTGTAGCAAGGTCAAAATTGAATTTACCAGTCCCCGAGCATATCATGCTCGTCTGCTATTGAAGAGACCAATCGACCAGTTCCCAAGCACCAAGTGCGCTCCTTGGAATTCTATGTTGCTGTACCGTACGACCAGTCCCCGAGCATCGAGTGCTCGGTGGTCGGTGCATGCTTTAAAGCTTCGAGCTGATAAACTGGGCGACCAGTCCCCGAGCGTCGAGTACTCGGTGGTCGGTGCAGTCCTTAAAGGTCCGAGCTGATAGACTGGGCGACCAGTCCCCGAGCGTCGAGTACTCGGTGGTCGGTGCAGTCCTTAAAGTTCCGAGCTGATAGACTAGGCGACCAGTCCCCGAGCGTCGAGTACTCGGTGGTCGGTGCAGTCCTTGGATTGTTGACTCTCTGGCATATGTGTCTTTTTGTTTTTTGAAAAGATCTTTCCAGTTAAAGTTGACGTGACGAGACCTCCTGACGGGGTGTCAGATGGATGCATGAAAAATTGCACCTGGCAACTGTGCAGCCGCCCTTTGCATGATTTGAGAAAAGGAAACCATCAATTGGTACGAAAACTCCGCCGCATTAATTGTCTATAATCATTGTGAACCGAAACGCCGCATCCGCCGCATGGCCCGCCCACTTCCCGAGAATACGGGAAGTGGGAGAGGTGGAGTTGCGGGTTATAAGAGCCTGACAGTTCCGCCTGTACTGCTTACCCTGCCATTGCCTTCAAGCCTTCCGCTCTCGCCTCCTTCAACCACCTGCATCTTCCTAACTCAAGCCCACTTTCGCACCTCCAATGGCGAAGAGCGACTCCAGGAAGAGGGCCGAACTGATGGCCAAGGAGTGGAAAAAGTCCCGCAGCACCACGAAATCTCTTGGTGACCTCGTCGATATGGGGCTTCTGCACAGCCCGGAGCTCGGCGGCTGGAGGGCACCGGAGGGGGAGAGCTACCCCGACCCCCGCGCCGGTGAGATCGTCGTATTTGAAGATTTCATTAAGAGGGGCTTTGGTGTTCCTGTTCATCCTTTTCTTCAAGGTCTTCTTTTGTATTATGAGATCGGGATTTGCAATCTGCACCCGAACTCAATTCTCCTCATTTCTACTTTTATCCACCTGTGCGAGGCCTATGTTGGCATAGAGCCGCACTTCGATCTTTTTCGGTATCTTTTTTGCTTGAGGAAGAAGGGAGCAGTTGGAGGCTCCAAGGTTGCAGGTGGAGTATACCTCAACCTTCGTGATGGAATGAAGAATCGCTACCTGCACTGTCCATGGAACACTTCCTTGACCGAATGGTACAGGAAGTGGTTCTACATCAGGGAGGAACCGGGCAGCTCCACGTTCTGCGACGTGGGATACATTCCTGAGAAGAGGATGAGCTGGACCGACCGCCCGGAGTTCGACGGTCCAGTGGCGGATCTCATGAAGCTGATCGACTGGTCGCGCCTGGACGGGCTTGGCGTGGTCGGCAACTTCATTTGTCGTCGGGTGATGCCCTGCCAGAAGAGGGTGCACTCGGCGTACGAGTATGCCGGAAGCGTGGACCCGACTAGGATGCGGCCAGAGATCTTGGAGAAAGCGGAGGTACAACAGCTGTTGAACGAGCTGTTTCACTTTGCGGATGGAGGCTTCATCCGTGGCAGTGATCGGGTGCAAGCCTTCAAGTTAGGACGACCAGCACCAAAGGTATGTAGCAGATTATTTTGTTTTAGCATTCGTATATCGTCGGCAGCTGACTCATCTCTGTTGCTTTTGCAGATCGGCGATGTCGACCGGTGCACAGTGTATGTATCACTGGCACCGGGGATGGAAAATCCTGCGGGAGAAGACCCGCCAGAGGAGGACGCTGCTCGGTGTACTCATTACACCAGCAGTGAAGAGGACCAAGCCCGCCCCGTTCCGACCTCCGAGGAGAGGGTAGCGGGGAAGAGGCCATTGCCGGCAGATCCTTTGCCGACACCGGAGCTGCCGGCAGATCTACCGGCGGAGAGCAGCCAAGCACCGAAGCGTCGTCGGCTCGTGCGGATCGTTGACGACGACGACGACGACGAGGAGGCTGCGCCGTCGTTGGTCCGACGGCCCCGGGGCCGCCCAGATAATGCGCCGGCCGCTACTGATCGAGTGGCCAGCGACGCCCCTGCACCGCAAGTTGTCGAGATGGGGGCGCAGGTGCCGACCGGCCGGGCGAGGAGGAGGTTCACCGCCACCCACCGTCGATCAGACCTGTAAGTGTTCGACTTACGTATTTTGGACTCCTCTTTGATTTTTTTTTTTTTGAAATTACACTTTTGTTCCTGTAGTGCGGCATCGGATGTCGACCCCGGCCAGGCTGCCAGCCAGGGGACGGGCGAGCCAGTCCGCGCTGCTGAAGATACGGCCCCCCAGACCACAGAGCAGCCTACCGCTGCAGTCGCGCTTGGGAGCACGGAGGGGCTCCCGACCGCGGCGCCGACTACGACAGGCAGCCCGACCAGGGCTGAAGAGGCTCCCCCAGCCGGCGTCACAGAAGAGGAGGGAAGATCCCCGACCGCTCCTCCTGTCGGGGGGAGTGAAGTCCCCACGCCACCCCGAGCAGGAAACTCTTCGACTGCAGGCTCCCCAGGTCTGGTCCGAGGGTCAGTACTACCTGGGACCACCATCGGGGGTGACGCAGCGCAGGAGGAAACCCGGGCGGCCTCCGATGACGAGGTGGAAGAGATCGAGGGTCGTCCCCGTGATGGCCGCCAACACGTGTATGTGTGGCGCCAACGCGGGGATCACTTTATCGGGCATGAGGAGCTCGCGAGACCGAGGAGGCCGCCAGGGTGGAGCGCGCGGCCAAGCGCCTCGTCGACGAAGTCAAGGTAAGCGACTTTTTGTACTGCTGTACATTCTATGCCCTGTCTTGCATGGTTGTTATATGCTCGCTTTGTAGGGCGCAATGAAAACGACAAAGTACCGGAAACGGTGCTTTGACCAGATAGAAGGCGTCATGGCCGAGAACAAGGCCCTTACCGCGGAGGTAGACCGTCTGCGGTCGGAGGTCGGGGAGAAGGTGGCCGAGATGAGTGCCCAAGAGGAGCATCGTCTCGACCTCACTCGTCGCTTAGCCGATCAGTACCGGCAGCGAGAAGGTTAGTCACATGCTCCGAGCAGCTTTGCGTACTTTTGCAGTTTGCTTTACTGACCAGTTTATGATTCACGCAGACTTGGAGGAGGAGGTGGCGCGCCTCCGACAAGAGAAGGAACAGCTCAGCCAAAAGCTCGCCGGTGCGCTGGAGTCCGGGCGGCGAGCAGGAGAGGAATTGGGTCGAAAGGACCGGGAATTATCTGGTAATGGGTGCCGCCGTGTTAGTTGCTGCTTGTCGCCCCTTTGTTTGTTTGGTATGCCGAAAGTAATGCTTTGTTTCGTTTGCAGTGCTCAAGGTGAACGCCAAGAAGCACCTGGATGATCTGATCAAGGACCGGGACTCCTGGAAGGTCAACTGTTGCAGGATCTGGAAAGGAGTGTCCCCGGTCCTAGACCTGATCAGTCCCGAGCTCCCGGAGAGCCAGCCCCGCGCGCCGCAGTTGACCCCGGTCGAGAAGGCGCAACGGGTGTGGGACTGGCTCCAGCAGTTCGTGAAGGACGCCGGGGAGTTTGCCGGCGCGCACGTCCTCAGCATGGTGCGCGCCCACTACCCCCTGGTCGATTTGAGCAGGCTAGAGAAGGGGTACCCGAAGGAAGTCGGCCCACAGGAAGCGGACGAGCTTCGGGGGAGTCTGCTGGACTTGTCGTCGACAGTGATCGGCGACATCAATCTGTGCGGAACGGCCACCCCTCCAGACCAGCCGAGTTCAGATAGGTCGGCCAGGGAGTTGTCGGGCGCGTCCGTTGCGGGAGATGGGCGGTCGACGCCTGCGGTCTCGACCAGCCAGGCGCCGGTGGCCCCGACCCCTTCGTCCGGGCAGCAGGGCCAGGCGGGTGATCAGCCCGAGCGGCTAGGCCAGTAGAGTAGTCTGTAGGAATAGACTAGTGTCTGCCCGTTAGGGTATTTATTGTAAACTTTGTATGTAAAGTGTGTAATAAAGTTTGCTTTTTGTCATGACTGTTACTTTGAGCGCTGTAAGAATATCTGAGTGACGTGTCACCGTATTCGTCTTGGTAGTCGCTAAGAGCATCCATTGCAGGAGTTTTGCCGAGTGCTGTGTGTGACAAGGTATAGGCAGAAAATAGAGAATTTCATTATCAAAAAATTATAAGATACTTAGAAAGGAAAGTTATTAAAACTTTATGGATAGAAACGTCGCAGTTTGTCGATGTGCCAAGAGTTAGGCACTCGTGTTCCGTCTGGGTATGCCAATCTGTAGGACGTAGGTCGCGTGACCTCGGTCACCACGAAGGGTCCTTCCCAGGGAGTGGATAGCTTGTGCATTCCCTCCTGGCTTGTTTTCCATCGGAGTACCAGATCGCCGACCACGAAGGAACGGTCTTTGACGTTCCTGTTGTAGTATCGCCTGACTGCCGCGAGATATTTTGCTGTTCGGAGACAAGAATCTAAACGCTTTTCCTCCATGCAATTGATTTCGAGTTCTCTGGCGTTGTCAGCGGTCGCCTGGTCGAAGTGTTCGATTCTAGGGGATCCGAAGTGTATGTCAGACGGCAGGACCGCCTCTGCACCGTACACCATGAAGTAGGGAGACGCCCCTGTGTTTCGACTGGTCTGAGTTCGGAGGCCCCAGACCACTGCCGGCAATTCTTTCATCCATCGTCCGGGTGCTCTGTCGTTTTCGGTGTACAACCTTTTCTTTAGGGCGTCAACAATCATTCCGTTAGCACGTTCAACTTGACCGTTGGCACGTGGATGTGCCACTGACACGTATTTTATGACTATGCCTCTGTCATCGCAGAAGTCCCAAAAGGTGGTGCCAGTAAACTGAGTGCCCAGGTCGGTGATTACGCTGTTCGGGATGCCAAATCTGTGTATGATTTGATTGAGGAACTCCACAGCCTTCTCGGAGGTTGCCTTGACCAGGGGCATGTATTCAATCCACTTGGAGAACTTGTCGACTAACACGAAGACAAATTTGAAATTACCCGGGGCTGGTTTAAATGGCCCGATCATGTCAAGCCCCCAGCAAGCAAAGGGACAAGACGACGGGATGGTTTGAATTTCGTGGGCAGGTACGTGGGTCCTCTTAGCGAAGAACTGACATCCTTCGCAATGTCGAACCAGTTTTTCTGCGTCGCCGACCGCGGTTGGCCAATAAAAACCTGCTCGGAAAGCCTTTCCGACCAGCGTTCTGGATGCGGCGTGATTGCCGCAGGATCCAGCATGTATGTCCTCTAAGAGCTTGATACCATCATCTTGGGGTATGCACTTGAGCAATACTTCGGAGCTTGTGTTTTTCCGCATGAGTTTTCCGTCGACCAGGATGTAGTTCTTTGACCGTCGGATGAGGCGCTCATTCTCTGTTTTGTCCTGAAGGCCTGTCCCATCCGATATGTATTTGATGAACGGGGTACGCCAGTCACGCCCACCGGTTGTTGGAGTGGCGTCGTCTATGAGCATTGCCTCGACAGGTTGCTTGTCGACCAGAGAGGAGCCTACGCTCGGCTCGTGGATGTCTTGGACGAAAATACCCCGCGGGATCTGTGCTCGAGATGAGCCTAGCTTCGACAACGCATCTGCTGCTTGGTTCTTATCCCGGACCACGTGGATGTACTCTATGCCGTAGAAGTTGGTTTCCCATTTGCGAATTTCTTTGCAATAGAGATCCATCTTCTCGTGGGTTGCATCCCACTCCTTGTTGAGCTGGTTGATGACCAAGGCGGAGTCGCCATAGACATATAGTCGCTTGATTCCCAGCTCAACGGCTAGTCTTATGCCATGCAAGCATGCTTCGTATTCGGCGACGTTGTTTGACGCCGGGAAAAGGATCCGAAGGACGTAACGCAGTTTGTCCTTGTTGGGTGATACGAACAGTATCCCAGCGCCGGCACCATTGATGTTCAAGGACCCATCAAAGAACATTGACCAGTGGTCTGAGACATCGGGAACGGGAGGCTCATTGAGATCCGTCCATTCGGCAATGAAATCGACCAGGGCCTGAGACTTGACCGTAGTTTGGCTCTGGAACTCCAGCGAAAATGGGCACTATTCCATCGCCCATTTCACGATTCTGCCATTGGCGTCTTTATTGCGCAGGATGTCCCCGAGAGGGAAACTGGTTGTCACCAGGACTCGATGGCCGTCGAAGTAGTGCTTCAGCTTTCTTGATGTTATCAGAATGGCGTATATGAGCTTCTGTATTTGTGGATACCTGGCCTTGGACTCATTTAAGACTTCACTTATGAAGTAAATGGGTCTCTGGACCTTGTAGGCGTGACCTGGTTCATCTCGCTCGACCACTATTGCCGTGGAAACAACCCTGTCGGTTGCAGCAATGTAAAGAAGTAGGTCTTCATTGGGTTGAGGCACTGTGAGGACAGGTGGTGAAGTGAGGAAGGTCTTAAGCTGAGTGAACGCAGCGTCGGCTTCCTCTGTCCAAGAAAATTTTTCTGACGCTTTCAATAGTTTGAAGAAAGGGAGGCCTTTTTCTCCCAGCCTTGAGATGAAACGACTGAGGGCGGCCATGCATCCGGTTAGCTTCTGAATGTCCTTGACGTTCTTCGGTGGTCGCATGTCGAGTACGGCTTTGACTTTTGAAGGGTTTGGTCGTATGCCGTCGCGACTGACGACGTTGCCGAGCAGTAGACCGGAAGGAACGCCGAAAATGCATTTCTTGGGGTTGAGCTTCCACTTGTACCTATTGAGTGCCTTGAAGGTTCGGTCTAAGTTGTCGATTAGGGTGCTCGCGTCCCTTGTTTTTACGACCACGTCGTCCACATAGGCCTTGACGAGGTCATCGCGAATCTCGTCGTGGAGGCATTGCTGGATGGCCCTTTGATAAGTGGCCCCGGCGTTTTTGAGTCCGAAAGACATGGTCGTGTAGCAGTATGCGCCGAAGGGTGTGATGAAGGATGTTTTGATCTGATCTTCTTCCTTTAGCGAGATCTGGTGATAACCAGAGTAGCAGTCTAGAAAGGAGAGGAGTTCGCATCCGGCCGTTGAGTCGACCACCTCGTCGATGCGAGGGAGACCAAAAGGATCTTTAGGACAGTGTTTGTTAAGATCAGTGTAATCAACGCACATTCTCCATTCATTATTCTTTTTGCGTACAAGAACCGGATTGGCGAGCCAATCGGGATGATACACTTCTTTTATGAATCCGGCTGCTAAAAGCCGTGTTATTTCTGCCCTAATAGCCTCCTTTTTGTCACGAGCGAACCGTCGCAGTTTTTGCTTGATTGGTCTTGCGGTCTTCGAGACATTTAAGGAGTGCTCGATCAGGTTTCGTGGGACACCGGGCATGTCTGCGGGTTTCCATGCGAAAACGCTCACGTTGTCCCTTAGAAACCTGACGAGCGCGTCTTCCTATTTTGGATCCAGGTTGGCCCCGATGAGGGCTGTCTTCTCGGGGTTGCCTTCGACCAGCTGCACTTCTTTGTACTCCTTGGATTTTGAGTTCTTCCTGGCTGTCGCCTGTTCGGGTAATCGGAGCTGGTCGGGAGGCAGCTGTGCGGCTTGGTTTGCTGTTTCTGCCATGCGGATTGAGAGGTCGATTGCCTCGGTGATCTTGAAGCTTTCTTCTTCGCAGGTGTACGCAGTGTAGACGTTGCCTCTGACGGTTAGGACACCCTTCTCTGTGGGCATCTTAAGGACCAGGTATGAGTAGTGCGGGACTGCCATGAACTTTGTCAGCGATGGGCGGCCCAGTATGGCGTGATAGGTCCCGTCGAAATCCGCGACTACGAAGTTGATGAACTCCGTCCGAAAGTGGTCGGGTGTGCCGAATTGGACAGGCAATGTTATCTGTCCGAGGGGCACTGAACTTTGACCTGGCAAAACCCCCCAAAATTGGGCGTCGTAAGGTTTTAGTTGTGCCAGGGATATCTTGAGGGCGGGCAGGCTGTTGCGGAAGAGGATGTCGATGGAGCTTCCCCCGTCCACGAGCACGCGCTCGAATCTGATGCTGTTGATGCAGGGTTCAAGAATCAGGGGGAAACGACCCGGCTCTGGGATAGCGGCCCACTGGTCCTTCCTGCTGAACGAGATCTCCCTGTGGGACCACGTGGGAAATTTTGGATCTGCGATCAGCCCGTCCGCGTTGTCTATGTTGAGGCAGGCTCTCTTTAACAGCTTTCTTTCTCGCTTGGACTCAGTGGAGACCTTGCCCCCGAAAATGGAGTGGACCACGTCAGTGGGGCTGACGTATTGGTGTCGAGGGTCCCTATCTTGGTCCTCATCCTCATCTTCGTGGTCGTGCCCGTCGCGCTTGTCATTTTTCTTGGCGGAGTCGTCTTGGGCGGCCCGCCGTGTATAGATACTTTTTAGGACGCGGCACTCTTCCATGGTATGATTGGACTTTGGATGTAGTTGTCATGGTCCCTTCAACATTTTGTTGTAGTCTTCTTGGTAGTCCCGTCGTCCATTGGGACGTTTGACCGTATTTACTTCGTGGTCGTAATCGCGAGGGCGCTTTCCTCTGAAGTCATCGCGGCTGTCGCGCCGCCGATCCCACCCCTCTCGGTGATCGCGGTTGTCGGAGCGGCGGTGATTTCTGCTGTCGTAGCGACCACGACCGTCATCTCGCCGGGGGGGCTGGTCGGGACCTCTCGCATCGTCTCGGATTAGTTTTTCTGCGTCATCGGCATCGGCGTAATTTTTGGCCGTGGCGAGGAGCTCTGCTACCGTTGTTGGACGCTTACGCAACAGCTTGTTCCTCAGCGCTTCGTGGAAACGCAGGCCCTTGATGAAGGCTGAGATGGCCTCGTCATGAGAAATCTTCGGGATTTTGAGGCGCATATCCGAGAATCGTCGGATGTAATCGCGCAGAGGTTCGTTCTTCCTGTCCCGTATCCTTTCAAGGTCATACTTGTTTCCAGGCTGCTCGCATGTGGCGATGAAGTTGTCGATGAAAGTCTGGCGTAGCTCTTCCCAAGAGTCGAAGGAGTCCTCGGGCAAGCCGAGAAGCCACTGATGACCAGCCTGGTCGAGGACTACGGGGAAGTAGTTAGCCATGACGTGTTCATCCCCTGCCGCTGATCGGACGGCGATTTCGTAGAGGGTGATCCAGTTCTCTGGATTTTCCTTGCCATCGTATTTTTTAAGTTTTTCGAGCTTGAAATTGCGGGGCCACACGACCTGGCGGAGGTGTGAGGAGAACTGTCTCAGGCCCGGAGGACCGTGCGTTGCATCGTACTCGATGCGGCGCAGGTTTTCATGGACTGCTCTCTCTGCGGCGCGCCTGTTGGTGCGGTCCCGGGCATCTTTGGAAGGGATGTTGTGGCGGAGATCCCTGTGTTGGTCTTCTTCTTGGCCGCGTACACGGTTCTGCTTGCGGCGGCCATCGGCGTCCCGACCACCATCGTCGCGCCGTGAGTCCCCTCGACGGTTGTCGGGGGAGCGGCTGCGGTGACGCCTGCTGGGTGAGGCCCGGCTACGATTAGTCTGGTCGGAGGCGGCTCCCGTATAAGAGACGTCCTGGGCTCTTTTGAGCAGAGTGGCAGTCTGTCCCATTGCGGCGATCAGGTGTGCTCGGATGCTGGTCCGGACTCCCTGGCACTCGGGGGTATCAGGAAGCCGATCCAGGTTAGCCATGGCGACAGCCACGTTGGCGCTTGGCGTTTTGTAGACTGGCTGGTCCCCGACCATGTCAAAGGCATCGTTGAGATTATTTGGTGGCATTTGTTGTTGCTCGTCCGCACGTCGTCGGGCGCGATCGGCGTTACGCTGTTCGCGGAGTTGCCTCTGGTCATCCGTTTCTCCATCAACGTCCGGTTCGTCGGCGCTGACATTGAACACAATATCCCCTCGCCGGGGGGGGAATATTGGGAACCGGTCGAAACCCGGAGGGTGTGAAGGAAAATCCAGGTCGTAGTCCTCGTCTTCGGTGTTTATAACCTCTGTGGGGACGGAGCCAGTGCTTGAGTTGGTGCTGGAAACCTGGCCGTCCCGTAGCTCTCGGATTGTCACCATGTTGACGTGGTGACGATTGTTTCTTGTCGGCGACCAACCCGCCTTGCTGAAAACGGATTGGGTATGCTGTGAGTAAACAGAGGCCGAGTTGTTCAGGCCGCAAGGATAGTCTTCCTTCTTGAGCTCGACGGATCGTCCTGAGGGGGTTGAAGTTATCGTCAGAGACGTTCCCAGCCGTTCGTGTGTGGCGACACGAGTTGGCCGGCGGGATTTGGAAAAATCCGCTCGAGCAGCTTGGTCGGGCCGACGCAGAACTCCATCTATTAGTTGGGAAACTTCGAGTAGCTTGGAGTCAGCGCGATCGAGTGCTTGGAGAAGGTCCGAGCAGTCGATCTCCTTTCCCTTGTAGAGTGGGAATGGTGGTCGGGCGCTTGGTGCCGTCATGCGTGTGGTCGGAGACGGCGTGATCTCAGATTGGATCTGGATCTCTTTCGGAACCGTGGTCGCGAAGCCGCCGCTGAACGTCGTCCACGTGATCTGGCCGACGGTGAACGTGAGGCCTTCGGGCACGGTCGCGGAAGCTGGGATCGTGACCATCTTGTTCGCCAGAAAAGTTGCACGCACACCCCCTACCTGGCGCGCCACTGTCGACGAAAGCTAGTCGGCAGTCTACCTTGGGGTATACCCACGGTAGTAGTTTATCGGTAGACGGTGCGCAAACTACGAACTCGATGGTGACGCAAGACACGGGCAAGCTTTTTATCTAGGTTCGGCCGCCGAGTTGGCGTAATACCTACGTCCTGCGTCTGGCTGTATTGGATTATGTTGAGAGAATATGATGTGTCCTAGGGGGGTCCCTTGCCCCTCCTTATATAGTCTGGAGGGCAGGGTTACAGATCTGGAAACTAATCCTAGTCAGTTACAATTGCCATGGATAATTCGATATCAATTCCTATTCTAACCGACTAGAATCCTGCTTGATCTCTACATCTTGTTTCCTTGCGCGAGACTCCAGGTTGTCGGATCAAGCCTTTGAACTCTTCTCGTAATGGGCCAAGCCTCCTGGCCCAAGTCTAGCCGTAAGGGTATAGGGGTTTATACCCCCACATTCATCAGGACACGGCACAACTGGTCGATGACTCCGACCCAGCCAAGGTGCTGTTCAGGACTCTTAGAGGCCAGATCCCAGCCGATGTTGAAGAAATCCTCTTCCAAGCCGCACATTTGGAGAGTCGTCAGCTGCAGTACCAGAGGGCTTCTCGGCGTCTTGCCGATAGAGCTGCTCAGACTCAGCTCTCTGAAGAGATGAGGAAAGAGAAACTCCTGACCGATGAGAAGCACAAGAACATCGGCATCTTGAGATCTTCAGGAGACACGCTGAAGCAGAAGATATCTGACTTATCGGCAAAAAGGGAATCCCTGTTGGCAGAACTCAAACAAGTGGAGGACGCCTTGTCCCAAGCCCAACAGGAAGAGAGTCAACTGCCAGAGACCATCAAGCTTCTTGAGCATGAGCAGAACGTCCACGGTCGCAAGGCACTACAATTGAAGAAGAAGCTGAAGCCGATAGAAGGCTCTGCCGATGACGATATCAAGGAGATAGAAGCAGCCAACCAAATCCGGCTACGCACCATATCGGCGATCCAGGCGCTGCTGAACACATGAAGCTTTCATCGGCGACACATCTGTGTTTTCCTGCTCTTTTAGCTTTTAGTCTAGCCGATAGGACTGTTATCGGCATCTTTTGAAACATTAAGTCCTGCCCCCAAACATTTAAATCCAGCCGATAGGAGTGTTATCGGCACTTAAACTTTTATGCATCGACCCATATGCTGGGGTAGTACTTCTTTAAATTTTTGCCATTTAATGCTCTGGGAAATTCAGCTCCTTCGAGGGTTTCTAGAATATAGGCATTTCCAGGAGCCGATCGACTTATCCGATAAGGACCTTCCCAATTAGGAGACCACTTTCCAAACTTCGAACTTTTAGTCCCGATTGGTAAAATTAATTTCCATACCAAGTCCCCATCGGCAAACTCCTTAGCCTTTACTTTCTTGTCATACCATCTAGCAACTCTCTTCTTATTTTCTTCTATACTCATTAAAGCCTTTAACCGATGTCCCGCTAGATCATCTAACTCATCGGTCATCAAAGTGGCATAATCATCGGCAGCTAATTGATCTTGAAAAGATAATCGCCTAGATCCAGCCTTAATCTCCCAAGGTAACACTGCATCATGTCCATATACCAATTGATAGGGTGACACCTTGGTTGATCCATGACAAGCCATCCGATAGGACCACAACGCTTCATTTAATAATGTATGCCACCGCCTAGGATTTTCTTCAATCTTTCGTTTGATAAGCTTGATAATTCCTTTGTTAGACGCCTCGGCGTGCCCATTGGCTTGAGCATAATAAGGAGAAGAATTCAACACTTTAATCCCCATACCGATTGCAAATTCGTCAAATTCCCCCGATGTAAACATAGTGCCCTGATCGGTAGTAATCGTTTGAGGAATCCCAAATCGGTAAATAATATGCTCCTTCACAAAATCAATCATATTGGCCGATGTGACTTTCTTCAAAGGAATAGCTTCGACCCACTTAGTGAAATAATCAGTGGCAACTAGAATAAACTTATGCCCTTTGCTAGATGGTGGATAAATCTGGCCGATCAGATCAATAGCCCATCCTCGGAACGGCCAAGGCTTTATGATAGGATTCATAGCCGATGCAGGTGCCCTTTGAATATTACCAAACTTCTGACATCCCTGACACCCTTTGAAATACTTAAAGCAATCTTCAAGTATAGTCGGCCAATAATATCCATTCCTCCTAATCATCCACTTCATCTTAAAAGCCGACTGATGTGCTCCACACACCCCTTCATGAATTTCTCCCATCAAACTCCTAGCTTCATCATCACCCAAGCATCGGAGAAGAATTCCATCAACAGTTCGATAGTATAATTCATCTTCGAGGAGCACATACTTGGTCGCTTGAAATCGAATTCGTCTTTCAACTTTCTTAGATGGATCTTTCAAATAATCAATAATTTCCTTCTTCCAATCATCGGCATCGATTGCCGATATTGTATTAATCATAAGCTGATATCCTGAGGCATGCTGAGCTAACCGATTAGCCTCTTTATTATGCAATCGGGGAACATACTCTAAACGGAAATCTTTGAATTCCTTTAACAGTTGCATGCTCTTCTCGTAATAAGTTATGAGAACTTCACTTCGGCATTCATAATTCCCGGTCAACTGATTTATACCCAACATAGAATCCCCGAAGATTTCGACAGCGTCAGCACGAACTTCTCTTAACAACTCCAATCCCTTGATCAAAGCCTGATACTCAGCCTGATTATTTGTTGATGTAGCAGCAATCGGCAAGGAAAATTCATACTTCTTCCCTTTAGGGGAAACTAACACTATGCCGATTCCTGCCCCCCGGTCACATGTAGATCCATCAAAGAAAAGCGTCCAGGGCACAATTTCCAAGGTCTCCACTACACCGCAGTGTTGAGTCACAAAATCGTCCATAATCTGCCCTTTAACTGATTTAGCCGATTCATAACGCAGATCGAATTCCGACAGCGCCAAAATCCATTTACCGGTCCTGCCACTCATAATCGGCATAGATAGCATGTACCGGATCACATCATCTTTGCAAACAACAGTGCATTCGGCCGATAACAAGTAGTACCTTAACTTAATACACGAAAAATATAAGCATAGGCATAGTTTTTCAATGGCCGAATACATGGTCTCAGCATCAATCAACCTCCTGCTTAAGTAATAAATTACACGCTCTTTCCCTTCAAATTCTTGAATCAAAGCTGAACCGATAACCATCCCATCGGTAGACAAATACAATCTGAAGGGCTTTCCTTGCTGAGGTGGAATTAGAACTGGAGGATTTACTAGATACTCCTTGATTTCGTCCAGAGCTAACTGCTGTTCTTTCCCCAAATAAATTCTTGATCGGCTTTTAGCTTAAGAAGAGGACTGAAAGCACGAATTTTACCAGTCAAATTAGATATAAATCTCCTGATAAAATTTACCTTGCCTATCAAGGACCGGAGCTCGGTCTTGTTGGTAGGGGCTACTATCTTATTGATGGCATCAATAGATCTTCGACTAATTTCAATCCCCCTTTGATGCACCATGAAACCGAGAAACTGCCCTGCCGATACACCAAATGCACACTTATTGGGATTCATCTTCAATCCGTGCTTCCTTGTGCACTCCAATACCTTTCGTAGATCGGCAAGATGCTCTGTGAAGTCCCCGGACTTGACCACCACATCATCAATATAAATTTCTACCAGTTTGCCGATAAACTCATGAAATATAAAATTCATGGCCCTCTAATAAGTAGCACCAGCATTCTTGAGGCCAAAAGTCATAACTATCCACTCGAACAATCCAACATGACCAGGGCATCTGAATGCAGTCTTTGGAATATCTTCTTCAGCCATGAATATTTGATTGTACCCTGCATTACCATCCATAAAGCTAATAATTCGATGCCCAGCTGCAGCGTCAACCAACAGATCGGCAACTGGCATTGGGTATCCATCCATCGGCGTAGCTTTGTTAAGGTTCCTGAAATCAATGCAGACCTGAAGTTTCCCGTTCTTCTTGTAGACCGGAACAACATTGCAAATCCATTCGGCATACCGACCCTACCGAATAAATTTAGCTTCAATAAGTTTGGTTATTTCGGCCTTGATGTCAAGAAGGATATTAGGATTACATCGGCGAGCTGGCTGCTGATGTGGCCGAAATCCAGACTTGATAGGCAACCGAAGTTCAACAATTGATCGGTCTAAACCAGGCATCTCGGTATAATCCCAAGCAAAGCAATCTTTGTATTCCTTTAACAAATTGGTTAATTGCTGCTTATACTCAGGATTTAACTTAGCACTAATAAAAGTAGGTCTAGGCTTATCACCACTACTGATATCTACTTCTACCAAATCATCGGCCGATGTGAATCCCTGGCCTAACTTTCCATCATCGGCGAACCTATCCACTAATAACCGTCGTCAGAACTGACTGCTTGGATCGGTGGAATCTCGTAATCGGCAACCTTGAGAAAATCTTTCTCCCAAACTTCTCCTGAAATGCACCTGGTCCTCTCATAGGTGTCTGCTTCGGCCGACGCAATGACATAAGAAGAATCTCCCGGGACAATCTCAATTTTGTCATCTACCCACTGAACCAAACACTGGTGCATTGTAGATGGGATGCAACAATTAGCATGAATCCAATCTCTTCCCAATAGCAAGTTGTAAGCACCCTTTCCACTGATCACGAAGAAGGTTGTCGGCAAGGTTTTGCTGCCGGTAGTCAACTCTACGCATATTGCCCCTTTGACCGGAGACACATTCCCTTCAAAGTCTTTGAGCATCATATCGGTCTTGGTTAAATCTTGATCTCCTTTTCCAAGCTTCCGATACACCGTATATGGCATGATATTGATAGCAGCTCCTCCATCAATTAAGATCTTAGTCATCGGCTGCCCATCAACCCTTCCTTTGATAAACAGAGCCTTGAGATGCTGTCTTTCATCATCGGCAGGCTTCTCGAAGATAGCCGTCATCGGATCTAGAGCCAACTGAGCTATTTGATCGGAAAACTCCACCTCATCATCACTGGATGGCGCAAGGAATTCCATCGGCAACATAAAGACCATGTTGACACCTGCCGATGGACCTTCCCCCTTAGGATCTGGTTGTTGTCGATCCTAAGGTTTTCCAGAGCTTTCGCCCTTGCTTAGCCCTTCTTGCCTTTCACGCTGCAACCTCCTCTTCTGTGTCTTGGTCAGCCCTTCTGGACACCATGGAGGAAGTGGCTTCTGCCTTGCTGCTGGGCGTCGATTCTCTCTCGACTCCATCCGATGCGTATTAGCATCCCTGCAAAATATGAACTCATCGGGAACTCATGCATTAGCCATCTCCTCGAACTCTTCCTGGTTCCTGGGAAAATATTGGACACGATCACCGAGCCTATCGTGCACATTGAGCCTGCCCCCCAGCCGATCATGAACTGATGTTCTTCCTCTGATCGGCCCATTAAATCGCCGATTGTCATCATGATAACGCCGATCGGTCCTATCATACTGATCATAACCATTGCACTCAGGGCAGTCTCTGACAGTGGGAAGCTTAATATTTTCCTCCCAACAATGGATGAAGAACGGACAGTTCCAGTGATCTCTATGCCAATCCCACTCCTGTCGGCGTCTCTCTTCCTCCCGACGATAATCTTCTTGTCGGCGCCGATACCGATCTTCCCGTTGCTGCCAGTTATCTCGAGGCCTTCTATGAGTTATAACGATGCCAGACCGGGGAGGCCTACCTGAGCTGGTTCCTTCCTGAACCAAGCCCCTACCTCTTGCATCGGCAGTAGTAACTTAATGCTGAGGATCTACCGATGCACTCCTCTCAGCTGCTTCTGATGTTAAGACCTTAGCCTTTCCCTTAGCATCCAACATGTTTGTTGGGAAAGGATGTTGGTCTATCTTCATCGGCTTCTGAGTCTTGGAACTGTCAAACTTGATTCTCCCAGACTCTATAGCCGATTGCAGCTGCTGTCTGAAAACCTTGCACTCATTGGTGTCATGAGAAGTTGCATTATGCCACTTGCAATATTTCATCCTCTTTAACTCCTCAGCCGATGGGATCACATGATTAGGAGACAGCTTGATCTGACCTTCCTGAAGTAGAAAATCAAATATCCTATCGGCCTTAGCGGTGTCAAAAGCGAACTTCTCTGGTTCCTTCTGCCCAAAAGGGCAAGACATCGGCTTCTTGTTCTTTACCCACTCTGCCAAACCGATGACTGGTTCCTCATCAGAATTTGAGCTCGTTGCCTCATCAACAAATGATACCTTCTTGTTCCATGCTCTTTTGGGCTCGAAAGGCTTGATGTCTTGATTAGAAATCCTCTGCACCAAATGACTTAAGCTTTCAAACTCCTGAGAAGCATACTTATCCCTGATATGTGGCAATAAACCCTGGAAAGCCAAATCGGCTCGCTGCCGATCATCCAGAACCAGACTATAACATTTATTTTTGACTTCCCGTATCCTCTGCACAAAACCCTCAACCGATTCATCATTACGCTGCCTTAATTTGACCAAATCGGTGATCTTCTTCTCATGGACCCCATAAAAGAAGTATTTGTGGAATTGTTTTTCCAGATCAGCCCAAGTAATCACTGAGTTGGGAGGTAGTGATATGAACCAGGTAAAAGCCGACCCAAACAATGATGATGAAAATAAACGAACCCTCAATTCGTCCCTGTTGCCAGCTTCACCGCACTGAATAATGAATCTGTTGACATGCTCCATGGTTGACGTATCGTCTTGCCCAGAAAACTTAGTAAAATCTGGCACCTTGTACTGATACGGAAGCGGGATCAAATCATATGCGGGAGGATACGGTGTCCGATAAGAGTAAGTGTTGACTTTGGGTTTTATCCCAAATTGATCCCTCATTACATCAGCGATCTTATCGGCCCAGTACGCATCGGCATCTTGCCGATGGGGTGGTTGTGGATCCGGCACCTGCTGGTAAGCCTCCACGTGTCTGTTCGGTGCACGATCTGCACGGAACATTGGGTTGATTATCTGGCCTCCCACCTGTGGGCCACCAAGCTGTTGCCCGCCAATCTGCTGTCCGCCGACTTGTTGGCCAAAATTCATTGGCTGGTTAGGGATCCCCTGACTCTGGAACCCGGGATAGATCTGTCCTTGCTGGAACCCTGTAGCCTGGTGACTCTGTTGGGGCGTTTGCGGAAAGGCTTGCTGCCCAAGCCATCCATTATTAGCGTTCATCGGCATAGGCCCTGCCGATGACTGGTAATTGGGCATCATCGTTGAATTGACATACCCTGACTGAGCCATAGACCTCTGTTGCATCAGCATCGAGTCTGCCGATGCGTTAGGCATCTGGAACATTGGAGCTTGGGAATTCCCAGTGTGAGGTCTTGCAGTAGTAGTTGTAGTATACTGGGGACTCTGGTTCATCGGCATATTGGGAGGTGCCGATGCCATAGGAGTCTTGCCTCTCATATCAGTCGTCTGTGATGTACCCGGCGTTAACTCTGGAGGCATGCCATAACCCCACCAGTTGGGAGGAGGGGTTAACCCTGTCATTGCCGATGCTAACAGATCTGTGGCAAGTTTAATCTGCACATCCGAAGTTTGTGGATTAGTTGTCATCGGCATAGACTGTCCATTGGTGATTCCTAACGTGCTTGATGAAACAGGAATCTCCATACCCGCAGCGGCCGTAGCAGCCGTTGGAGCTGTGACCACTGGTGACTTTGGCTGGTGATAAGTGGGGCCCACATAATCTGGTGGCAGTTGTCCCTCCTTGAACGTTCTCGCCACGGCATTGAAAACAGTATTAGACAGTACACCAGCTTGATTGATCAAAGCGCGGTTGATCGCACTGTCAACCATCTCTTGAAGCTTGCCAGGATTGGACTCAAAAGTAACCTGCCGAGGAGCAGGTAGTGCATCCTTCTGAATCACCTCACCACTCCTGTTCATGCTGAAGTACCTCAGGCATTGCTGCTTGTAATCCTCCATGGCTTTAGCAATAGCTTGCTTCTGCTCATCCTTGAGATTGGCTTCTGTCACGGGGATGACGTTCTCTTGATCAAACTCAGAAGTCGACATGTTGATCTTGATCTTGGATCTGTCCCACCAGGCGTGCCAAAAGATGTGTTGGTGCAAAAGCTGGTCTGCAAACACAAAGGGCTAATACCCGATTCAAACGTTAAGGCGTGCCAGCCGATTTGACCTTACTATCGGCAAAGGTGATAACTCGAATACTTTAGTCCTGACAACAGCGATGCACACGGATGTCACGGCTAAGAGGTACTCACGCGGAACTTGAGAACATGCCGAGCTTAAGTCGACGAATTCCTAAGAACTTGTAATGAAAAGGAAAAAAGTATGACGAAGTCGTCCAGAAAGTAGATGCTGGAATATGAGTAAAAACGTGTGTTTGCTTGATTGATAGATATCTTATTACAAGGTCCTAGGGTCTATATTTATACTCTGCTCAAAGAGCTACAACCAGACATGATTAGAATTCGAATTCCAAATTACACGGAATCCGTATACAAAACGATTTAAATAACTAAGGAAACAATAAAGCCATCCCCCGTGACAAGCTGAAACTCTTCCACAAACCGATCGGCAACTTCCGGACTCTCCATTCATATCATCGGTAGATTCCCTTATCATAGTCATCGGCAGACTTTCTTGTCATAGCCATCGGCACAGACACATCTCCACCTATAGACTTAGTCACGTTCAACCCCTCCTTCATCGGCAACCATCCTCATCGGCAACTCATCCTGTAGACAAAACACCACCGTCTCATCCTACCGGTCTGGGCACATGCCCAAAAACGGTGTCAACAGGGTTTATTCCCACCTGCTGCAAATGACATCTTTTATGACGGCTTCTGCAAGAGCTGTCTCCATCCCGCTGGGGATGACAACTAACCGTTGGGCATAGTTCTCTAACAAACTCGTCCCTGTTGCTTTTGGAAGGATGGTGTAGACTCTGGCAGTAACACGAACATGTAAACTGAACTTTGGAAAGTGTGTGTGTAACTATTTTGCTTCCGCTACTTCGAACATGTGTTGTAATAACTTAATAACTCCGATGTGGTGCCGCTTCGACGGCAATGAATGACTATGTAACATTCGCTGTGTTGTGCTGAATTATTACGATCTTGGTTTGTTGCAAGTTGGTTTGAAGTCCTTCGTGATTTCAATTGACTACCGGGATTATATGGGCTCAAGTTTGGAAACTTGATTGCTTGTCGATCGTTTCTACACTTGAACTCTTATAATTTGGTCAGTTCTGTGACAGTGATGCACCCCGTCGCTTGTTAGCGGCAGAGAAGGGTAAAGGCAAGAAGCTGGCCACCATGAAGAGGAAGGCCACTAATAGAGAGGCTAAGGTGGCAGAGGCAGTTGCAGCAGCAGCTGAGGCAGCAGAGAGGGGTGGACGCTTAGGTGCCCTGAGGATTGGGGCCGACCTCACGCCACGATAGAGGCGTGCAGTTCTTGAGGTTGAGGCACTCCATGGATCTCCTCCTGGAACTATCATGCTCAGAGGTCAGCGTGTCAGGATTGCAGTCAGAGAGCCAGCTCAGGAGGACTAGGAGACTGAGACAGAGGCAGAGGTCGAGGCAGATGGCCCGACAGAGGGACAGTAGCAGGAGCAGCCCCTCAGGAGGTCAACTCGCACTCGTAACCAGGCCATCCCTAGGACTGGTACGCAGGGTCAGTCCACCTCCACTGCTCGCTCGACTCCAGCATGTGGCACTCTAGCTCCACGTCTAGCGCTGGTGCGGATACATAAGGATTACACCCAGGTCTCCGCTCGAGAGATCCAGGAGCTACGGTTTGTTCCCTTTCTGACTTGGTTTCCAGCTTCCAGTGATCTGAGAGCCAGTGCCAGATTCAATACAATGGTTTAGGAGGATATGTACGAGGCTCTTATCTGCTCACAGGCTTAGATCAGGGAGCATAGGGTGCTCGACCTTGAGATACTTGGGAACGTGGTCGGTGCGGACATCAGGCAGTACTTCACTTATCTAACCAGTCTCCCAGAGTTGCTTGCTTTACCTGGTACTTATTGTGAGGAGTGGGTCAGGGAGTTATATGCCTCAGTATGGGTTTCACAAGATCATAGCTACATGCACTACGCACTGGCAGGCGCTGACTACAGAGTGACAGCATAGAGGGCTAGAGATGTACTTGGATTGAGAGCCTATTTCACCAAGATCCACCAGCTGTGCTACGGGAACTTCGAGCCCCCTCGACATCCTCACAGTGATGCTCTACCACCGGTTGACTTTGTGGCTCCCTGTTTCCGTCAGCCTTTCGGAGAGGGCTCTAGCAGGACAGTGGGAGACTTGACTTGCCTAGCCAGGATCCTCGACTTTGTGTTGAGGAAGACGCTCTTTCCCAGGATAGGCTACAGAGACGGCTTCACCAGGATTCAGCAGTGGTTGGTAGCTCACCTGATCTCGAAGACATCGTTTGATTTATGGGATTTGATTGTGTCAGAGATTGAGGATACGATTTTAGAGAGCTTCAGGGGTCATCGTCAGCTGCCATATGCACACTGGATCACGTTGCTTATACTTCGTGCTAGGTCAGAGCCTCTCCCAGCTCACCTGCAAAGAGAGCTGACAGACTCCGACACAGTGTTCCCTCACTATGACCCTCGGTAGATGCTGAGAGCGCATCACGACCTTCGAGCTCCACCACCTCCTCGAGCACCACGTGGCCAGGTGCCTCCACCTTCTCCTAGGGGCACTCGCTGTTCAGGAGCAGTCCTAGAGACTGAGGAGGAGCAGGATATGACCATTGGGGCATTTGCAGATGCTGAGGCTGAGGAGGAGTTTAACTTTGCTTTGGACAGCTCAGACGATGATTATTGTATTCAAGTGCCAGACCTTCCTTCGAGGCCGCACGACCATGAGGCAGGAGGTTCCTCGAGTGCTTCAAACCCCGCTCTACTTGCTATTCTAGAGGGGATGAGAGCCGATCAGCCATGGGCAGCTGAGGAGTAGGCTAGGAGAGACAGGGACCAGGCTGCCATCAAAGCAGCTATGCAGGCTAGGTAGGACGAGCTCCAGAGATAGCTTCTGACCTTCCAGGAGCAGAAGCTTGTGTTCCAGCCTCAACAGACGGCAATGATGGCCGCTCTTATGGCCGCCTTAGGGGTTCAGCTTCCTCAGATACAGCTCCTAGGCACTTCGTGAGTTAGGCCTCCTACCCCAGTGCCACAGAGTCAGTTTCAGCCACCGCTCCAGCTCCCTGCTCAGAGCCAGCCATTCTCGATGCCACAACACCAGGTTTCTCAGGGTGCCATCTCGTTTGGCTTTGAGGAGCTGCCTCAGTTCACACCTCTGCGCTTATGATTTACACCTCAGTCAGCGATAGCGTCACAGCTTGTGTTGGATTCATTGGCAGGCCAACACATCAGTTTCTCTTACAGTGCTCTAACTGGTGACCCTACTCCACCTCCTCTGCAGGCTCCTGTAGCCTTTACGGTCCCAGTTACCACTACTGAGTGCCTGTTGTCATTGGTAGCTTCGTCTGAGCAGCTTGCACCTTCCTCTACTGTGCTAGAGACATCAGCTACAGCGACCGAGTTCATGCTAGCTTCGTCAGCAGGACTTGAGCAGCCAGCACAGCCCGTGACAGTTTCAGAGCCCCTAGAGCCGACCTAGACCGCTTCTCCAGCACGTGCAGCTTTAGAGGGTCACTCTATCTCCTCCGACTCGATGGCCGACGGATCAGACGACGCAGCACAGTTTTGGGCCGTGCCGAGGGACTCCACTGCTCCGCCTCCACCTCCTTCGTCCTAGGTTTTTGGCGCTTGATGCCAAAGGGGGAGAGAGAGTTGAGAGTATGAGTTAGGGGGAGCTAGAGCTAGAGATGGCTTTGGGCTTTTTATCATTGATTCTTTTATGTGCTACTCCATGCATCACGTTTACGTTTATGCATTGCATTTGTGTGAGATACTTTTGTGAGATATACTTTTGGTTGTGCTTATTGGTGTGAGACATGACTTATGCCTTTTTGTGATATCTTTATGTCATGTGGTTGGCTCATATTACTTTGCTTCTGCGGTTTTACTCCGATATTCTATGAGCCTTTTGTGCTTATATCATGTTGTATACATCTCACATATTTGGATGCAGGATGATAGACTTGGTTGATATAAGCATGCCTAATACATTTGTTCTTATTGTATCATGCTTATAGAAACCAAGTCATTTGAAAACCTCATTTCCTTTCATACTCGAGGTTATTGTCATCAATCACCAAAAAAGGGGAGATTGAAAGAGCATCTAGGCCCCTAATGATTTCGATGATTAATGACAATGTTGATTACTGTGACTAACGTGTGTTTTGCAGAGGCAAAGTCATTAGTGAGGTCATGGTAATAGGTACTCGATGAACAGGGATGTACATGCCTACTTAATAGTGGAAATCATTTCAGTTTTCAAAGGATGGATGGACATCATCAAGACTAGACTAGGTTTAAGTACCATATGGTGAAGAAGGGCACTTAGAGTAGTTTAGGACATTGTTTTCCTTTAACCGTACTATTAAGAGGGGCTTTGATCTAGTAGCTTGACTTAGGAAAGGCTTTAGGTTTAGGTGTGGTGCACACTTGGTAAACCTAGCACTAGGCAGCTCAGAGATAGTCCTTAGATCGAGAGGAACCAACTTCGTTTTGGAACGGTCGCATTTCGACGAAGTTAGGGTGGCTAAGTAGGCACCGAACGCTGCACCGGACGCTCTGTGAGTGCGTCCGGTGAGGCCACTTAGCCATTGGAGGGTGGGGTGCCTAGGGTTTGGCACTGGACGCTGGCATCGGACTCACCGGGCAGCATCCGGTCTCATACCCAGGGAGGTTGTAAACATTCCCCGAGCACCGGACGCACCGGGTAGCGTCCGGTCTTAAACTCAGGGAGTTTGTAAAACTTCTTGGAGTACCAGACGGTGCCACTGGGCGCTGGGAAGTAGCGTCCGGTGACCTGTCAGAGGCAGTACAGTTAGCCATTAATGTGTCACCGGACGCTCAGTGCAGAGCGTCCGGTGCAACATCAATAGCGTCCGGTGACCCCGTTTTCAGTGGAAAACGGTTGGCTGACCTTTGGACTTCATGGGGTGTATTTATACTCCTCCACCTCGTCCATGAGAGGTCTCTTGCCCATTTGAACATCTGAGAAACTTGTTGTGGAGCAAGAGAGTAGCAAGAGCCTAGAGAGGATTGAGATTTAAGAGATTTCTTGTGAGAATCCTTCTCTAGTTGAATTCCAAGAGTCAAGTGTGCATCCACCACTCTCTAGTTCCTTGTTTGGGTCAAGTTAGAGTTCTTTGCTTGTTACTCTTGGTGATCGCCATCACCTAGATGGTTCGGTGGTGATTGGAGGCACGAAGACCGCCCGGAGTTCTTGTGGGTGGTTCGTGTCAAGCTTTTGAGCGGTTTTGGGCGATTCACCGCGATGGAGTGTCAAAGAATCAGCCCGTAGAGAGCACTTGGTCCTTGCGTGGACCAAGGGGGAGCAAGACCCTTGCACGGGTGCTCCAACGAGGACTAGTGGAGAGTGGCGACTCTCCGATACCTCGGCAAAACATCGCCGAGCACCTTCTTCCACTACTCCTTTACTTTCTAGCATTTACTTTGTGTTTTTACACTCTTAGAATTGCCATGCTAGAATAGGATTGGAACTAGGTTGCAAAACTTTTATCCGGTAGCTCTCTAGTCACACTAGGCACAAGGGGTTCAATTGGAGCTTATAGGTTGCTTAAATTTTTAGAGAAGCCCAATTCACCCCCCCCCCCTCTTGGGCATCTTGATCCTTTCAATGTGTATTTATTACAGTAAATACCGTATGACATCAATTGAGATTCATGACAATTATTTCTATCATCCTAAACGATCACTTGGTATGCTTTGTGCAGATGGCTCGCAATACTCGCTCCGGCCATAATGAGGTGCCACCACCACCACCTCCTCCCCTGCCTATGCCTGCTGAGCTCCTGGCAACTCTTATTGAGGTCCAGCGGATGCTCAATGAAGCTATGCAAACCATGGCACAGCAAAACCCGGGGTGGTCGCCATGCCCGCCAAGGCGGAGAAGCGAATCAGTGTAGCAATTTCAAGGATTTTCAGGACACCAAGCCGCCGGCTTTCAAGGAGGCCTCTGCACCTCTAGAAGCCGATGAATGGCTCAACACCCTTGAGCAGAAGTTCTGCTTGCTGAGGGTGACTGAGGAGCTGAAGACGGAATATGCAGCACACCAATTGGGAGGCAAAGCAGGTGTTTGGTGGAGTCATTATAGGGCCAGCTTGCCTGCCAATTCTGTTGTAACCTAGGACCAGTTCAAAACTGCTTTCAGGGACACTTATATTCTGTATGGCTTAATGACCATCAAGCATACCGAGTTCATGAACTTAACTCAGGGCACCAAAAGTTTGACTGAGTATCTTCATGCTTTCAATAACATGTCTGACTATGCTACTAAGTTTGTTGACACCGATGCTAAGAAGCTTGCTAGTTTCAAGAGGGGACTTGGGCCCAAGTAGTCCAAGAATATGGCTGGTAATAAGAGTACCACCTACAATGAGTTTGTAAGTGATGCTCTGATCAGGAGAACTCTAATGCTATATATGCTACATCCAAGAACTGCAAGAGGGCCTATGAAGCAGGTGCTTCGCAGTCTAAGGCTCCGGTGACAAGTAAGCCAGCCTATCGCCCACCCAATGTTGTGACAAGGTATAGGCCACCGTATAAGAAGTCAAATGTGAAGACGGGAGTTCGCAAGTCCTTCATAGTTGCTCTTCCCAGAGGTGCCACAGGTCAAGGGAGCTCCAAAACTCCTCCTGATAACCGTCCCTGCTTCAATTGCAGACAGGTTGGTCACTAGGGAAGGGATTGCCCTTATCCTAAGAAGACTTCTATAGCTGGGGTTAATACTCGTACCGACCGAGTGCACTATACCACCGTTGATGAAATCCCTGAAGGTGAAGTGGTTACGGCTGGTATGTTTCTTGTCAACCAACATCCCGCAGTTGTCTTGTTTGATTCCGGAGCTTCGCATTCTTTTATGAGTCAAGCATTCACATCTAAGCATGGACAACATGTAGTCGATCTTGACAAGGGCAAATTTTGCATTAGTGCTGCTGGTAATCAAATCTCTACAAATCAATTAGTGAGGGATGTACACATTGCCATTGAAGGGCGTAATTATTTAGCAAATCTAGTAATTTTGCCGGGCTTGGGAATAAATGTTATTCTAGGAATGAAGTGGATGAGTGACCATGGGGTGTTAATAGATACCTCAACAAGGGTAATCATGTTGAGGGAGCCTGATAGTAAAGAAGCTTTCTTAATCCAACTTCCTAAGAGCGACGACATCCGTCACGCTACAAATGCTATCAGACCACTGATTGTGGCAGAGATTCCTCTAGTTTGTGAGTTTCTGGATGTTTTCCTAGAGGATTTGCCCAAGTTGCCTCTAGACATAGACATAGAGTTTAAAATTGATCTAATTCCAGGTACCGCACCTATCTCTAGAAGGCCATATCGAATGCCACCCAATGAACTGGCAGAATTGAAGAAGCAATTGCAAGAACTCCTAGAGAAAGGACTTATTCGGCCTAGTTCTTCTCCCTGGGGTTGTCCAACTCTATTTGTCAAGAAGAAGGAAAAGTCTCTACGTATGTGTGTAGACTACCGTCCGCTAAATGCCATGACTATCAAATTCCCTGTCGTGCATTGATATTCTATTTGATCAATTAGCCAAGGCTAAGGTATTCTTGAAGATTGATCTGAGATCCGGATATCATCAAATCAATATTCGACCTGAAGATGTTCCTAAAACGGCTTTCTCTACCAGGTATGGGTTGTATGAGTATTTAGTCATGTCCTTTGGTCTGACTAATGCCCCTGCTCATTTCATGTACCTGATTAATTCGGTGTTCATGCCTGAATTGGATGAGTTTGCGGTGGTGTTCATCGATGACATATTGGTGTATTCTGAAAATGCCCAAGACCATGACAAGCAGCTTCGAATTGTACTCACTAGATTGCGCGAACATCAGCTCTATGCCAAGTTTAGCAAGTGTGTGTTTTGGCTGAAGAAAGTGCCTTTTATAGGCCATATTTTATCCGAAGACAGAATTTCTGTTGACCCGTCAAAGGTGCAGGAGGTTCTAGGCTAGAAAGCCCAGACTTCGGTGCATGAGGTTCGGAGTTTTCTCGGTCTAGCAGGATATTATCGCCGCTTTATCCCAGACTTATCTAAGATAGCTAAACCTATGACCAAGCTACTGCAAAAAGATGTGAAATTTGTGTGGTCTCAGGAGTGTGAAGTTGCTTTCACTACTTTACGCCATTTGCTGACCACTGCTCCTGTTTTGGCACAGCCTGACATTGAAAAGCCATTTGATGTCTTTTGTGATGCATCCGGCACTGTGTTAGGTTGTGTGCTTATGCAAGAAGGCTGAGTCATTGCCTATGCTTCTCGACAGCTGAGGAAGCACGAAGTCAACTATCCGACTCATGATCTAGAGTTAGCAGCAGTTGTGCATGCATTGAAACTCTAGAGGCATTATCTGTTGGGTAAACTGTGTCTCATTTATACTGACAATAAGAGCCTCAAATATATCTTCACTCTGCCCGAGCTAAACATGAGACAAAGAAGATGGTTGGAATTGATCAAGGATTAGAACCTTGAAGTGCACTTTCATCCAGGCAAGGCCAATGTCGTATCAGATGCCCCTAGCCGAAAGCAACATGTTGGACCTCTCCTCGAGGAAGGTTTCAATTTATTGCATCCTGTGGTCTTACACAACATTGTAGTCAGTTGTTCCTTAGAGAGGCAAATTATAGAGCTACAAAAGACTGGCCCTGGTATCTTCCATATCAAGAGAAAAATGAAAGAGCAAGACACCAAGCATTTTAGGGTGGATGAGAAGGGTGTATTGTGGTTTGATGATCGACTTGTAGTACCCAAAGACAGTAACCTACGCAATAAAATCTTAGATGAAGCTCACTCCTCTAAGTTGTCTATCCATCCTGGTAGTAGCAAAATGTATCAAGACTTGAAGCCTCGTTTCTGGTGGACCAAGATGAAGAAAGAGATAACACCTTATGTTGCAAGGTGTGATACCTGCTGCAGGGTAAAGGCAATTCACCTTAAGCCTAGAGGATTGTTGCAACCTTTGTCTGTTCCAGGTTGGATGTGGGAAGAAATCAGCATGGATTTCATTGTTGGGCTACCCCCTACTCAAAAGGGTTACAATTCCGTATGGGTGATTGTTGATCGCTTGACCAAGTCAGCTCATTTCATTCCGGTACAATCTACATACCGACCATCCGACTATGGTGAGTTGTACTTCTCCCAAATCGTTAAATTGCACGGAGTGCCTCGCACTACTATTTCTGATAGAGGTCCTCAGTTCACTACCCACTTCTGGGAACATTTACATTCACTCCTTGGTACAAAGTTGGTTCACAGTTCAGCCTACCATCCTCAAACCTCTGAACAGACTGAGCGTGTGAATCAAATCTTAGAGGATATGTGGAGGGCATGTGTCATCTCTTCCAAGGGGGCATGGGAGAAATGGCTACCCTTAGCTGAATTCTCTTACAATAATAGCTATCAAGAGAGTATTCAAATGGCTCCTTTCGAAGCTTTGTATGGCCGCAAATGTAGTACTCCACTAAACTGGGTCGAACCTAGTGAAAGGTGATACTACGGAATTGACTTCATCAAGGAAGCTGAAAAGCAAGTTCTCATTATCCAGAAACACATGGAAGCCACCCAAGCTAGACAGAAAAGCTACGCTAACCGAAGAAGAAGACCACTCGAGTTTGAAGTAGGTGACTTTGTATACCGAAGGTATCGCCTATGAAGGGGGTGAACCGCTTCGGTGTGAAGAGGAAGCTTGCCCCTAGGTATGTGGGTCCCTACCAAATCATCGAAAAGAGTAGCAAGGTAGCTTACAAAGTACAGTTACCTTATGAGATGAGAGCTATTTTCCCTATATTCCATGTGTCCCAACTTAAGAAATGCCTTCGCGTGCCCGAAGAAAGAGTTGAAACGGGAGGTGTTAAGTTATAGTCAGATCTATCCTATGAAGAAAAGCCTATACAAATTCTTGATGTCAATGAAAGAGTTACTCATGGGAGAGTGATAAAACTTTATAGTGTGTTATGGAACCATCAAAGTGAGCGGGATGCCACTTGGAAAAGGGAAGACTATTTACAAGTGACTTACCCCTCCTTCTATGAAAAATGGTACGTCTTTCAAATCTTGATACAAGATTTTTGTAAGGGGGGAGGGCTATAACACTCCTAGTTTTAGCTTGCATGTTAACCATGAGCATTGCATCAACATAAGCATCATCCTACTCATTCATGAGCATCATACCATGATCACATGTCATTTTGGTGTGTACAATATGTTATTGAAATGCTTATATGGCTTGTTATATGTGTAAGTAGTGTATGACCAATGTATACAAGTACACATTGTCTTCCAAAATACTTTATTCATGTTTAGAATATCATTTGGAACAAAGTTTATGTTGGAAGTCTCACCCAAAGATGCCCCTATGTCATGGTTAACCCTTGGTTGACCTAGTTGACCCCCTAAACCTCTTTTTAAAGATCTTTTATGAAACCAGTGTTAGAAACCTTGCATGTAAATGACATCTAAATCAAAGTTATAGTAAATTTTGTAATATACAAAAGTTATGATGGTGCCTTTTCATAAAAATGGTTGGAACCTGACCAAAATTGGCCCACAAAGCAGAAATCAGTGCTGTTTTCACACTTAGCCAAATTTGCCTAAGTCAGAATCGACACGGTTTGCACTTAGGGTACTTGGGAGCCTTGTAGTTTGAATTCTAGGCCAAACTAGACGTTGATCCTATAAGCAAACTTGTAGAACTCGTGTAGCTCTATCCATTGGGACAAATCCGAGCAAAAACCACTGAGTGAATCAAGAGTAAAACGTTGGCCAAATTTGAGTTTCAGTCACTGTCGACGGCGACTGAATCAACCAATTCAGTTTTGTCAGTCGCCGGTCGATCGACGCGTGGATACCCTGTGGCGGCTGTACATCGACGGCGATCCTACCTATCAGCCCAACACGTCCTCTTGGACGCCACGACACCCCCTCGAGCGGCAGCCGGCCTCCATTCCCTCTCCAGCGCCCTCTCTTCTCTCTCCTTTCTTCCACGGCGAGCTCCGCCGCAAGTTAGTGACTCCGCCCGAGCTCTCGTCTCCGTCTCCAGCCAAGCCAGCCCGCCAAGAGCTTCGCCAGAGCTTCCTCCACCTCAACGTCACCTCCATTGCCACTGTCGAGCACGGGTAAGGCGACATTGCCGAGCTCCGAGCGGCTTCTCCCTCGCCAAAGTTCCGCCATGATCACCGGCAACGCGGCCAGGCCTGCCTGCTCCACCATTTCTTCCCATTTTTGTTCCTAGAGCTCCCCCTTGACTCACTGATGCTCAGCGTGAACCTCAACTAGGTCGGCATCGGCTGAGCACGCCGGCGTACCGCCCATAGCGCCGGCGAGCCGCCATTCACGCCGACGAGCCCCCTAGAGCTTGGTAGAGTGAGGGTATCGTACCTCGGTAGGTCCGCCTTGGTGAGAGGGTCACGACTTTGCCCTTGGATTCAGCCGAGACCTCGCCATCGTCGAGTTTCACCGGCGGAGAGCTCTCTCCTGTCTCTGTGTCACTGTCCAGCGGGTCCTGCTGACCAGTGGGTCCCCCTGTCAGCCACTGTCCCTCTTTCCCCTATTTCTGTTTTTTGGGCAGATTCAATGCTGTTTTGGAAAAATTCATAACTTGAGTTAGACAGATCCAAATGGAGTGATTCCAATTTTGTCACACTCTTAAGTTAGTCTAGTTTTTAATAAAAATATGAAACAGGCCATGTTTTTGCAGAAATAAATAGATACGATTTAATCCTTGATAAATGGAAGGTGACTATATATTAATATCTGTAAGTCCTATCACCATGCAAATTTAGGCGATTGTTAACCATGCTATGTATAGGCCTTGATAAATTTTTCATGATTTTTGGATGCCTGGTGATGGAATTATAAATATATCTTGTTTAAATAGGAGTTTCTTGTGGTATTTTTATTAAATAACTTATAACTCCTTTTTATGATGAACCTTGCTGAGTGATGTACTCATGTGATTTCAAAGCTAAGAAAAACCTGAAATCTGTTGTTTGACACTTTTTGATAGGGTTTCACATTTATGCCTTTAATGCCATAAGTAGCTTGTCATTTTTGTACCTCACAATCTGCATGTGCAAGAGCCATGAAAGTTTTACAGTAACCTTGTGGTAGCCTTGATAGTTTGATGTATTTTTGTTAGAATTTTTGGAGCACTTGTACTACATGCTCATTAATTCACCTTAATAATCAAACAAATAGAAAAGGGGATAATTAAAATGAGTTTAAACCTTGCTATGATGTTTTATGGTGTTTCTTATACATGTTCTAGCTACTGGTACCTTTGGCTGGAACCAATGTTACATTCTTAATATGTGCTAAAATATTATTTTGCTATTTATGCCTTGTCTAGAGCACATTCTGGGTAGCTGAGAGAAATTGCTTAAGAACTGCTTGGAGATGAAGTTTTCTGGAAAACTTGTCTATGACAAACTTGTACCTCACTTATTTATCTACCCTGTGTCCACATTTCATAGCATTTGGCTGAGTAGTTTAAAAGTTGTGGTTGTTACAAGTAACTCCTGTGAAGTGCTTGTTCTCTGGATTTTCCAGAACAGCCAGGAGACTTGGTCTTTTTTTGCCTATTTCGGTTGTGAATCTTTCTGTGATGTCTAAAAGTGACTTGTTGATAATTTGTTAAGCTTTCCATAAAGTGCTTGCTTGCTTAGTTTGGCCAAATGATGACTGAGCTATAGCTAAAACTTGCGACTACCCAATCTGCCCATCAAACCAGTTGCTGAGTGTAAATAGCTAAGGTTGATTAGCTTGTCTAGATAGCCTCTCTACCAGAGAAGAAGTATGCACTTACTTGTTATTTCATGATTTACTTAATCTTAGAAGCTTGTAATCATGTTTGCAACTTGTTATATGTTCCTTTGGCTCCTCACCATGTCATGTTGCATCATATGTGCTTTCCCTATGTTTATCACCTTGTCATGCATACATAGGTGTACCCAAGGGCGTGACAATTCTGGAATTTGCACTACCCGAGCCGGGGGAGCAGCAGAGGGAGCCACCTCAAGGAGAAGGAACTGAGGAGGAGGAGGATCTACCAGAGTGCCCTAACCACCGTCCTTCCACCTACATCGAAGGCAAGCCCCAGAGCATTATAAGACTCCCACTATTTTTTTATCATGTCCAGCTGTCAATTAACTATGGTTATGTATTCTTACATTAAGTGTTAGGCGTTGATATGACAACCTTGCTGCATAATGACTACCTTGTCCACCTTATACCTCACCCGAGTAGGTCCAGGATCGAAGTGATGCTTAACCATGCTTAGCTCGGTAGAAGCCGGGTGATTTCCTGTTACCTGCGAGAGATAGGTGGATACTTGATCACGGTTGGCTATATTTGCTATCGGTGAAAATAACCATGTGCTAATAATGAATTTGGGACCTGGTGGGATGACGATAGTGTAGCAATAAGGCATGGAGGTCTTGGGTGTGAATCTATCCCCGTCTGTGTCGTTTAAGGACCGATACGTTGTACGTCCTCTTGTCATGTTGAAGGCATGCATAACACTTAGTGGGCCGGATAAGTCGTTCCGACCATGAAGCCTACGAGTGTATCTCTAGCCGGATACCCCGTTCTGTATGAGTGCGCACCCCGGTTGGTAGCAAGGATGTGCAGGGAGTCAATGGCGTAAGACCGAGGTGTCAGGTTAGAGTCCTAACCCTTGCAGATTGGCGGTCCCTGGGGGTGCGGCACTGGACGGACCCGCGAAATGGACCAGAGTTGTGCTAAAGGTGATCCAAGCTGACCTCACGAGGTATGCTTGGGTGAGTGGTAGGAATACCCCTCCAGCTGTATAGGAATCGATTCGAATCGCCGTCTCTCCCGGATAGTGAGAACTTGACTCGAGCATCGGGAACGTAGAATTCACTAAATAAACTTAACGGTTATGATGAGAATGATGGTGGCTATGTGATAATCCAGATGGTTATTATTGTGATGCTTAATACTCCAGTGTATGCTTAGAACAGGTGCTTATCTAGTGGATAGTTGTTTTAAGTAATGAACTTGCTGCTGGAAATGTTATAAATGTGTTACTCAAAACTAAAGCTTTTTATGCAAAATGTGAGTCAAACCAGCCCACAAATATTAGCCTTGCATACTCCTTGGTGTCACTTTATTTTTGGTTTTATGACGGGTAAGTCTAGCTGAGTACATTCTCATACTCTGGGTTTTATTTACTCTTGTTGCAAATGATGTCGTGTATCATGGCTACTGTGCTAACTGTCACCATCCAGTTGTGGATGATGAGTAGATCTCGGGCAAGATCACCTCTATCTTCGGTTATGCTTTTGTTGGGATGATCATGGAGCTGGCATGTAATTAAACTAAGTGTGTGTTGTTTCAAAACTACTTTGAACTCTGATGTGTGTAAAACTATGTTCTATGATGAATGGTTGTAATCTGTGATGGAGATGCTTGATCATGTATGGTGTTGGTTGTATGTTGGTTGAATCGAGATCTTTTGAGGTTTCGTCGAACTACCGGGTTTATATGGGTTCAAGTCCATTGGCTTGACTACTGCTGTGGTTGCTAATTCATTTGAATTCTTATAAATTGGCCCGTTCTGTTACAGCAAGAATCCCCAAGTCCGCTCTTGATAGTGAGCACGGCTAGTATGCTAGTTTTAAACACTCTGCAGAGGTTGTACATGAGTCATGATTTACTCTTTCGCCTGAGGTAGCTAATCTCTTAAACCCCCTTCCTAGGGAGGTCGGCAGGGATCACTATGAAGTCTTTCAAAGGTTCGTCTAACAAGTTAGGGCCGCTTGGTTTCATTAGTCAGTCCGTGTGATATACCACACCGGGATCTATGGTCTGCTATCCCCCAATTGCGCCACACGGGTAACCGCTAACGAGCTAAAAGTCATACTTGACTAAACCCAGAGCCATTATAGCCCTCATGGTTGCACTATTATCCCAGTTATCACTTATAGATAATTCATCAAATGGCTAAAAGTCATTTTTATCATTTGTTACTTAACATTAATCTAGTCACAAGGTAACAAAAATAAAGCCGAAATACTATACCTGCCTTAATCCAATTGCTCCTGCTGATCCTACTGATTCTACTGAACTTACTTGTTTCCAAGGCTCTGATCTTGATCACACAAGTAATGCTCACCATCTAAACTCGGTCACAAATCATCAACACACAAACAATTGAGGCCACACATACACAAAGCAAACAAAACTATAATTAGAAAAGTACACCAATAATAGAAAAGCAGTATGAAAAGTTTATAAATTGATTATATGCATCACTACGATCACATGGATGTAAAGATCACGAAAATCGGGGCTAAAACAGAGAAGATACAAATTTTCTAATATTTCCTATGGAAAAGTAACTAATTAAATATGGCCACAAAATTAAAAAGTTTCAAACTGGTGAACCAAGGTTACTAACTTGTAGAGCTCGTGATTACGAATCTAACGCATTTTGAATGGGTCAAATCCGAGTTAAAACGAATATTTTATGGCTAAAACAAACTCAATGATATTTTTGTAAATACATAAAACGTATCTTGACTCTGAGTAAATAGTCTTACGTTTCGAAACGGTGAAAGCGCATTTTTGGATTATGCCTTCGGACTGAGGGTTCTAATATACAAAAGGGCAGGGTCTCTTTAGGAAAAATATCGGACAAAAGGGTATATTGAGATCTCGGTCGTTGGATTTGGAATAGACAATCAAGATTAAAAGCTCAGAGGGAGAGAGAGGGCGCTGGCCAGCTATAGTGAACCCGACGCGGTGGCGCCATGGCCGGAGGAGGGAAGAGCTCGCTGGAGTTCAGCAATTAGGTGATTTAGTGCATGATTCGATGAACCAAAATCACGGGAAGTGTTGACACCATTTTTGGGCACGTGTCCAGGATGGCAGGATAGGGTGGCAGCACGATGCGGGTTGCTGATGAGGATGGTTGCCGATGAGGGAGAGGATGAATGTGACTAAGTCCACAGGCAGTAATATGGTGCCGATGACTGGATAAGAAGGTCTGCCGATGACTATGGCAAGGGGATTGCCGATGACGCGAAGGAGGAGTCCGGAAGCTGCCAGTTGTCATGTGGAGGAGTTTCGGTTTGATACGAAGGATAGTTTTATTATTCCCTTAGTTATTTGTATCGTTTTGTATACGGATTCCGTGTAATTTGGAATTCGAATTCTAATCGTGTCTGGTCGTAGCTCTTTGAGCAGGGTATAAATATAAACCCTAAGACCTTGTAATCAAAGAATCAAGAAATCAATCAAACACACGTTTTTACTCATATTCCAGCATCTACTTTTCGACGACTTCGTCATACTTTTTTCTTTTTATTACGAGTTCTTAGGAATTCGTCGACTTAAGCTCGGCGTGTTCTCGAGTTCCGCGTGAGTACCTCTTAGCCGTGACATCCGGGCGCATCGCTGTTGTCAGGACTAAAGTATTCGAGTTATCACCTTTGCCGATAGCAAGGTCAAATCGGCTGGCACGCCTTAACGTTTGAATCGGGTATTAGCCCTTTGTGTTTGCAGATCAGTTTTGCATCAACACATCTTTTGGCACGCCCGGTGGGACCGATTCAAGATCAAGATCAACATGTCGATCTCTGACCTCGATCAAGAGAACGTCATCCCCGTGACGGAGGCCAACCTCAAGGATGAGCAAAAGCAAGCTATTGACCAAGCCATGGAAGAGTTCAAGCAGCAATGCCTGAGGTCTTTCAGCATAAACAGGAGCGGCGAAGTGGTCCAGAAAGATGCAGTGCCGGCACCACGGCAGGTCACCTTCGACGCCAATCCTGCCAAGCTTCAAGATATGGTTGACAATGCCATCAATCGAGCGTTGATTAACCAAGCTGGTGTACTGTCTAATACGGTTTTCAACGCCGTGGCAAGAACTTTCAAGGAAGGACAAATCCCGCCAGATTATGTGGGGCCCTCCCATCATCAGCCAACGGCACCAGAGGTTACGGCTCCATCGGCTGCCTTGACGAATGCAAGTGCACAGTCTGCCGTCCCTCCAAGTACACTGGGGACTACTGGTGCACTATCTATGCCGATGGCAACCAACCCACAAATTTCAATTGGGCAGCATAAACTGACAACAGATATGTTGGCATCGGCAATGTCAGGGTTAACTCTTCCTCCCAACTGGTGGGGTTATGGTATGCCTCCAGAGTTGACGCCGGGAACATCACAAATAACTGACATGAGGGGCAAAACTCCTATGACATCGGCACCTCCCAATGCGCCGGTGAACCAGAGTCCTCGGTATACCACAACTACTACTGCAAGGCCTCACACTGGGAATCCTCAAGATTCAATGTTTCAGATGCCCAACGCATCGGCAGAGTCAATGCTGATGCAACAGAGGCCTATGGCCCAGTCGGGGTATGTCAATTCAACGACGGTACCCAATTACCAATCATCGGCAGCACCTATGCCGATGAACGCTAATAATGGATGGCTTGGACAGCAAGCCTTTCCACAATCGCCCCAGCAGGGTTATCAGTCTATAGGGTTCCAGCAAGGGCAGGTTTATCCCGGGTTCCAAGGACAGGGGATTCCCAACCAGCCAATAAATTTTGGACAGCAATCGGTGGACAGCAGTTTGGTAGTCCGCAGATTGGAGGACAGGTGACCAATACCATGTTCCATGCAGGTCACGTCCCAAACAGACACGTGGAGGTTCGCCACCAAGTACCAGATCCGCAGCCGCCTCATCGGCAAGATGCCGATGCGTATTGGGCCGATAAGATTGCTGAAGTAATGAGGGAACAATTTGGGATAAAACCCAAAGTCAACACTTATTCCTATCGGACACCGTATCCTCCAGCGTATGATTTGATCCCGCTTCCACATCGGTACAAGGTACCGGATTTTACAAAGTTTTCCGGACAGGACGACACGACAACCATGGAGCATGTCAACAGGTTTATTATTCAATGTGGAGAGGCTGGCAACAGGGACGAATTGAGGGTTCGTCTATTTTCATCATCATTGTCTGGATCGGCCTTTACTTGGTTCATATCATTACCTCCCAACTCAGTAATTACTTGGGCCGATCTAGAGAAGCAATTCCACAGATACTTCTTCTCGGGGGTTCATGAGAAGAAGATCACCGACTTGGTCAAGTTGAGGCAACGTAATGATGAGTCGGTTGAGGGATTTGTGCAGAGGATACGAGAGGTCAAGAATAAATGCTATAGCCTGGTTCTGGATGATCGGCAGCTAGCCGATTTGGCTTTCCAGGGTTTGTTGCCACATATCAGGGATAAGTATGCCTCTCAGGAGTTCGAAAGTTTAAGTCATTTGGTGCAGAGGATATCTGATCAAGACATCAAGCCTTTCAAGCCTAAGAGGGCATGGAATAAGAAAGTGTCATTTGTTGACGAAGCAACAAGCTCAGATTCCGATGAGGAACCAGTAATCGGTTTGGCAGAGTGGGTAAAAAACAAGAAGCCGATGTCTTGTCCTTTTGGGCAGAAGGAACCAGAGAAGTTTGCCTTTGACACCGCCAAGGCCGATAGGATATTTGACTTTCTACTTCAGGAAGGTCAAATCAAACTGTCACCTAACCATGTGATCCCGTCGGCAGAAGAGTTAAAGAGGATGAGATATTGCAAGTGGCATAATGCAACTTCACATGACACCAACGAGTGTAAAGTATTCAGACAGCAGCTGCAATCGGCTATAGAGTCAGGGAGAATCAAGTTTGACAGTTCTAAAGCCCAGAAGCCGATGAAGATAGATCAACATCCTTTCCCGACGAACATGTTGGATGCTAAGGGGAAGGCTAAGGTCTTAACGTCAGAGACAGCTGAGAAGAGTGCATCGGTAGATCCTCAGCATCAAGTTACTACTGCCGATGCAAGAAGTAAGGGCTTGGTCCAGGAAGGAACTAGCTCAGGAGGGCTTCCTCGATCTGGCATCGTCGTAACTCATAGGAGGCCTCGAGAAAAATGGCAACAACGGGAAGATCGGTATCGACGCCACCAGGAAGATTATCAACCGGAAGAAGAAAGACGCCGACAGGAGTGGAATCGGCACAGGGATGATTGGAATTGTCCATTCTTCATCCATTGTTGGGAGGAAAATATCAAGCTTCCTACTGTCAGAGACTGCCCTGAGTGCAACGGTTATGATCGGTACGATAGAACCGATCGGCGTTATCATGATGATGAACGGCGATTTAATGGGCCAATCAGAGGAAGGGCGTCAGTTCATGATCGGCTGGGGGGCAGGCTTAGCGTTCACGATTGGCTCGGTGACCGTGTCCAGTATTTTCCCAAGAACCAGGAAGAGCTCGAGGAGATGGCTAATGCGCGGGTTCCCGATGAGTTCATATTTTGCAGAGATGCTAACACACATCGTATGGAGTCAAGGGAGAACCGACGCCCGGCAGCAAGACAGAGGCCACTTCCTCCATGGTGCCCTGGAGGATTAACCAAGACACAGAAAAGGAGATTGCAACGTGAAAGGCAGGAAGAGCTAAATAAAGGAGAGAACTCTGGAAGTCGGCAGCCGTCAGACACTAAGAGGGAAGGTCCATCGGCAGGCGTCAACATGGTCTTCATGTTGCCAATGGAGTTTCTTGCACCAGCCAGTGACGATGACCTGGAATTTTCTGATCAGATAGCTCAGTTGGCTCTGGATCCGATGACGGCTATCTTTGAGAAACCTGCCGATGACGAGAGGCAGCATCTTAAAGCTTTGTTCCTCAAAGGAAGGGTTGATGGGCAGCCAATGACTAAGATCCTAGTTGATGGTGGAGCTGCTATTAATATTATGCCGTATGCAGTATATCGGAAGCTTGGGAAAGGGGATCAAGATTTGACCAAGACCGATATGATGCTCAAAGACTTTGAAGGAAACGTGTCTCCAGTCAAGGGGGCGATATGTGCAGAGTTGACCATCGGCAGCAAAACCTTGCCGACAACTTTTTTCGTGATCAGCGGAAAAGGTGCCTACAATTTATTATTGGGGAGAGATTGGATTCATGCCAATTGTTGTGTCCCATCTACAATGCATCAGTGCTTGGTTCAGTGGGTAGGTGACAAGATTGAGATCGTCCCAGGGGATTCTTCTTATGTTATCGCATCGGCAGAAGCGGATACTTATGAAAAGACTAGGTGCATTTCGGGAGAAGTTTGGGAGAAAGATTTTCTCAAAGTTGCCGATTATGAGATTCCACCGATCCAAGCAGTCGGTTCTGACGACGGTTTTTAATGGATAGATTCGCCGATGATGGAAAATTAGGCCAGGGGTTCACATCGGCCGATGATTTGGTAGAAGTAGATATAGGTAGTGGTGATAAGCCTAGGCCTACTTTTATTAGTGCTAAATTAGATCCTGAGTGTAAGCGACAATTGACTAGTTTGTTAAAGGAATATAAAGATTGCTTTGCTTGGGATTATACAGAGATGCCTGGTTTAGACCGATCAATTGTCGAACATCGGTTACCCATCAAGTCTGGATTTCGGCCACATCAGCAACCAGCCCGTCGATGTAATCCTAACATTCTACCTGATATTAAGGCCGAAATCACTAAACTTCTTGAAGCTAAGTTTATTCGGCAGTGTCGGTATGCCGAATGGATTTCCAATGTTGTTCCGGTTTACAAGAAGAACGGGAAGCTTCGGGTGTGCATTGATTTCAGGAATCTCAATAAAGCTACGCCGATGGATGGATACCCAATGCCTGTCGCCGATCTACTAGTTGATGCTGCGGCTGGCCATCGGATCATCAGCTTCATGGATGGAAATGCAGGTTACAATCAAATATTCATGGCAGAGGAGGATATTCCAAAAACCGCATTCAGGTGTCCTGGTCATGTTGGACTATTTGAGTGGATAGTCATGACTTTTGGGTTAAAGAATGCTGGTGCTACTTATCAAAGGGCTATGAATTTTATATTTCATGAGTTCATCGGCAAGCTCATAGAGATTTATATTGATGATGTGGTGGTTAAGTCTGGAGATTTCTCAAAGCATCTTGCCGATTTACGAAAAGTGTTGGAGTGCACAAGGAAGCATGGATTGAAGATGAATCCCAACAAGTGTGCATTTGGCGTATCGGCAGGGCAGTTTCTTGGTTTTATGGTACATCAGAGGGGTATTGAAATTAGTCGAAGATCTATTGATGCCATCAATAAAATAGTGGCCCCTACCAATAAAACCGAGCTCCAATCCTTGATCGGCAAGGTAAATTTTATCAGAAGATTTATATCGAATTTATCTGGGAGGATTCATGCGTTCAGTCCTCTTCTTAAATTGAAAGCCGATCAAGAGTTTGTTTGGGGAGAAAAACAGCAGTTGGCTCTGGATGAAATCAAGAAGTATCTAGTAAATCCTCCAGTTTTGGTTCCACCTCAACAAGGGAAGCCCTTCAAATTGTATTTATCTACCGATGGATCGGTTATCGGTTCAGCTTTAGTTCAAGAATTTGAAGGGAAAGAGAGGGTAATTTATTATTTGAGTAGGAGGTTGATTGATGCTGAAACCAGGTATTCGGCCATTGAGAAGCTGTGCTTATGCTTATATTTTTCATGTATCAAGCTGAGACATTACCTGTTGTCGGCCGAATGTGTTGTTGTTTGCAAAGATGACGTGGTCCGATACATGCTATCTATGCCGATTATGAGTGGTAGGATCGGTAAATGGATTTTAGCGCTGTCGGAGTTCGATTTGCGTTACGAATCGGCTAAGGCAGTCAAAGGGCAGATTATGGCCGATTTTGTGACTCAGCATTGCGGTCTAGTGGAAACCTTGGAAATTGCACCCTGGACGCTCTTCTTTGATGGATCTACCTGTGACCGGGGGGCAGGAATCGGCATTGTATTAGTTTCTCCTAGGGGGAGGAAGTATGAGTTTTCCTTGCCGATTGTCGCTACATCGACAAATAATCAGGCTGAGTATCAAGCTCTGATCAAGGGATTGGAGTTGTTAAGAGAAGTTCGTGCTGATGCTGTTGAAATATTCGGGGATTCTATGTTGGTTATAAATCAATTGGCCGGAAGCTATGAATGCCGAAGTGAAATTCTCATAACCTATTTCGAGAGAAGTATGCAACTGTTAAAGGAATTCAAGAACTTCCGATTGGAGCATGTTCCCCGATTGCATAATGAAGACGCTAATCGGTTAGCCCAGCATGCCTCGGGATATCAGCCAATGATTAATGCGACATCGGCGGTCAGTGCCAGTGATTGGAGGAAAGAAATTATTGATTATCTAAAAGATCCATCCAAAAAAGTTGAAAGACGGGTTCGATTTCAAGCGACCAAGTATGTGCTCCTTGAAAATGAATTGTATTATCGAACTGTCGAAGGAATTCTTCTCCGATGCTTGGGTGATGATGAAGCCAGAAGTTTGATGGGGGAAATCCATGAAGGAGTGTGTGGAGCGCATCAGTCAGCTTTTAAGATGAAGTGGATGATTCGAAGGAATGGATATTTTTGGCCAACTATACTTGAAGATTGTTTTAAATATTTCAAGGGATGTCAAGGTTGTCAAAAATTCGGTAATATCCAGAGAGCACCCGCATCGGCTATGAATCCTATAATAAAACCTTGGCCGTTCCGGGGATGGGCCATCGATCTGATCGGCCAGATTTATCCACCATCTAGCAAAGGGCATAAGTTCATTCTAGTTGCCACTGACTATTTCACTAAGTGGGTTGAAGCTATTCCGTTGAAGAAAGTCACATCGGCCAATATGATTGATTTTGTGAAGGAGCATATTATTTACCGATTTGGGATTCCCCAAACGATTACTACCAATCAGTGCACCATGTTCACGTCGGGAGAGTTCGATGAATTCGCAATCGGTATGGGAATTAAAGTGTTGAATTCTTCTCCTTACTATGCTCAAGCCAATGGGCAGGCCGAAGTGTCTAACAAAGGAATTATCAAGCTTATTAAACGAAAGATTGAAGAAAATCCTAGGCGGTGGCATACATTGTTAAAGGAAGCACTGTGGTCTTATCGGATGGCTTGTCATGGATCAACCAAGGTGTCACCCTATCAATTGGTGTATGGACATGATGCAGTGTTGCCTTGGGAGATTAAGGCTGGATCTAGGCGATTATCTTTTCAAGATCAATTAGCTGCCGATGATTATGCCACTTTGATGACCGATGAGTTAGATGATCTAGCGGGACATCGGTTAAAGGCTTTAATGAGTATAGAAGAAAATAAGAAGAGAGTTGCTAGATGGTATGATAAGAAAGTAAAGGCTAAGGAGTTTGCCGATGGGGATTTGGTATGGAAGTTGATTTTGCCAGTCGGGACTAAAAGTTCGAAGTTTGGGAAGTGGTCTCCTAATTGGGAAGGTCCTTATCGGATAAGACACTCAGCTCCTGGTAATGCCTATATTCTAGAAACTCTCGAAGGAGTTGAATTTCCCAGAGCATTAAATGGCAAATATTTAAAGAAGTACTACCCCAGCATATGGGTCGATGCATAAAAGTTTAAGTGCCGATAACACTCCTATCGGCTGGATTTAAATGTTTGGGGGCAGACTTAATGTTTCAAAAGATGCCGATAACAGTCTTATCGGCTAGACCAAAAGCTAAAAGCGGAAAAACAAAGGTGTGCTGCCGATGAAAGCTTCAGATGTTCAGCAGCGCTTGGATTGCTGATATGGCGCGCAGCCGAATCTGATTGGCTGTCTCTATCTCTTTGATATCATCATCGGCAGAACCTTCTATCGGCTTCAGCTTCCTCTTCAGCTGCAGCGCTTTGCGACCATGGACGTTTCGTTCTTGTTCAAGGTGCTTGATGGACTCCGGCAGTTGACTCTCTTCTTGCTGGGCTTGGGACAGAGCATCCTCTACTTGCTTGAGTTCGGCCAGTAGAGCTTCTCTTTTTGCCGATAGATCAGATACTTTCTGCTTCAGTGCATCACCTGAGGACTTTAAGGTGCCGATGTTCTTATGTTTCTCATCGGCTAAGAGTTTTTCTTTCATCATCTCCTCAGAAAGCTGGATTTGAGCGGCTCTATCGGCAAGGCGTCGAATGGCTCTCTGGTACTGTAGCTGGCGGCTTTCTAGGTATGCAGCATGGAAGAGGGTTTCTTCAGCATCGGCAGGAATTTGGCCTCTAAGGGTTTTGAACAGGGCCTTGGCTGGGTCAGAATCGTTGACCAGTTGAGCAGTGTCTTGATGAAGTATGGCCGATAGCTCTTCCAGCTTAGCTCTGGTTTCTGCCGATACAGTCCTGATTGCCCGAGAGGAGCTTGCTTCCTCACCTTCTTCTTCGAAGATATCAATGGCGAAGGAGAATAAGCTATCGGGAGAATCTTGTTCCTGAAAATGAGAATGAAATGAGTCATTTTTATGGTCAAAGCTTTGGCAGGCGATGCTGGTGGAAAGATTGGATGACTTACTTGTTTCAGGGCAATTTCTTGCCTTTGGCTCAAAGGTACCGATGGAGCTACAGGTTGATCGGCAGATGTTGCCGATGGAACGATATCGCCTGAAAGAAGACAGAAAGGGTTATGAGACTAAATGAGAATAAGTTTATCGGCGGAAGTATTGTTGAGATATGTTACCCGGAGGAGGAACAACAGTTGTCTGAATCGGAGAAACCGCCGATGATATAACTGGACCTGCCGGGCCAGTTGTTTGTTCACCCACGTCAGCTGACGTACCTTCTGTTTGAGGTTCTTCCTGCTGGGGTTCTTCCATCTGTGGTGCTTCCTGCATTGGTTGAGGGGATGCTGCTTGCTGTGTCTGGACTTCTGGAGAAGAAGGGGAAGATTCCACCGGGATTGGAGACACCGGAGGAGGAGGGGGAGTTGCCGCTTTCTGGCGCTTTGTTCCAGCCTTAGCACCTTGGGTGCCCTTCCTCTTTGGCTGGCTAGACTGGGGGGCATCGGCACCTTGGCGTTTGGCTTTTGCCGATGCACCAGTTTGCTGCAACAACAAAAAGGAGTTTATGAGCATAGATAGCCGATACAAAGATAGTTAGCATAAATGAAAAGGGTTTGACAAATTGCCCTGAAAGCTTGCGCCAGAGTGGAAGCAGCTACCGTTGGCGATGTCTGAGTTTTCCTGGTGGTAACTTTCTTGAGGCACGCACCCCGATGCACGATGGAAGCCAGAGTGGGAGCATTATGGCCGATTGAGGAGATCGGGCCTAATGGGAACAAGTCAATCGGCTTGCCACTCCTGCTAACCGATGGGGGGGTGTTGTCAACCTGCAAAAGGAATACAGGGGTAAGTTACCGATGAAAATAGTATTGGAAAATGAGGCATCGGTTTAAAATACTTACAGTGTCATCAGGGACTTCGTACTCGGGGTCGATCATGCCGCGGTATGAGAGGGCCGATCTGCAGAATAGATTCTCTTTCCATTCTGCCCACCATAGCTTGTATGCCTGAGTGATAAAGGCAGCTGGAACCCATTCCGACAGATCTACATCTGTATCGGCATTTGGTGGTAGCTGGGCTACTCGAGTCCACTCGAGAAGGTTGGCGATGGGTTCTCTGGGCTTTATCACATCGGCATAAGGAAGTGCAATCGGCAACTGGCCGAAAGCTAGCTGGCGCGCTAATGCCGATGGATTATAAAATTCATAGGTTTGGGGAGAGGTTTTTGTGCTACCGAAGAAATTCACTGGTATGGCTCTGGGAGTCACAATTGCCATCATTACCTCATTGTCCCTGTCGAGAGCTTCATCAAATGGATTGAAGGTCAGAGGGAGCATGCTATCTGGGTCGTCATAAGCCAGCCATGGTCGTTCATCTCTGGCCAGACCCTCATACAGAGTCTCGAAGAATCGGCCGATCTGATCCGGGTTGTTCCCTGAACCGGGTAAGACTATAACAGCTTCGCCAAAGTTCAAGGGGGCACGCGTTGCCGATTCCTCTTCACCCAACACATGATTCTCGGCTATATCTCTTGGGAAGTGCTGTGAGAACAAGTTGAAATCAAGGCGCTTATGCAGGTGCAGATTGAGCCACATGTTAATGAACCACCAGGGGCCTCCCAAGTTGCCGATGGATTGGCCAAGCAGGAGTTTCTGGGCTACCTGATGAAGAAGGTGGTAAACAGCGCCGAGCAAATATCGGCCGAGAGGAAATTGGCCACCGCTAGCCAGTCTTTCTGCTGCCGATAGATAGACAGAAGTCGGTCCTGCCGATCGACCACAGAATACAAATTTATCCAGCCACATGTTCAGAAAGGTGGTTTGCTCCTTTATGGTGACAGGCCCTTTCCCGCGATACTTCTGGATGTACCCTGACCAACCGCCGATAGCGCGAGTCTCCACTTTGGCACTGGGAGCAGTATCAAAAAAGTGGGTGCTATCGGCAGAAGATATATCTAGCCCAGTAAGCATGGTTACATCGGCAAGGGTAGGAGAAGCAGGGCCGTGGCCAAAAACAAAAGCATTGAGAGTGTCTGACCAGAAGTAGGATGCAGCTATCAGCAATGACTCGTTCCTGTGCATATCGGCAATGGATAGCCTAATGCATTGAGCTAGTTTCCTCTCACCCCACTGGACTTCATAAGAATTGCTGACCCTCAAGAACCAATCTTTCCATCCTACAGTAGGGCTGGGCCAAGAGCGAAAGGTGTCTTTCCACAGATCTAAAGAAAAGTTTTCGGCTCTAAAGGGAATCCTGTTGGTTTCTGCATTGATAAGGTCGGTTGGATCTGGATTCCCTAGAGGGCCGAGGCACTGAAGGTGTGGTTGATCGGTAGGGATGACAATTTTGTTGGACAATTCCTAGTATTTTGGAGAATAAAAATACAAAGAAAAAGGAAAAGGAAGATATTCAGTGAGATGAATCGCAAATGAACAGGAATGCGAGAAAAGGTACAGGAGATGAGATGGAAGTCTGACCTCAGGGACGACGAAGCCAATGGCCATCTTGTCGTGAAGAGGACGTTGGAGGGCACCGGAGTTGATGAAGAGGAGTGCTTGTCGGAGATCTTGAGGGTTGTAAATGGCGCCGCCGCTGGAAAAACAAAGTTGGATAGTAGAATGGAGGAGGAGTACCCAAGAAGGAACTATTTATAGGACAAGATGGGCAAGGGCAAATCCGACTTATCTCTTTGCCGCATCCGAGAAGCCCGAGGGTACTCAGGTGGATATGGTAACTGTTCGCACGGTAATCCAGGGATTGTGCAGGTGACTTGACAGGAAGCGGTCATTATCTAAAGATATTTTACTGTGCGAGATCTCCTGGTCGGTCCATCGGCGATATTCTATAACGGTCATCTTGCCGATGGGCGGATGGAGGGGAGGTAACCGTTTTTGCGAATATCCTGGTCAGAGCATCGGCAGATCTTTGTAACGGTATTGTTGTCGATGTACGACTAAGAAAGATGCCTGTTTAGGAAGTTGGGGATTTCGAGGAATCTGCGGAGGATTAGGATCAGAGTTGTCCAGATTGAGGTTGTCGGTTACCAGATTAGGAGCATTAATTGCGGAGAAGGCATCATTACTGCAGAGAATTTCGGAGCATTAATAGTTTTATACTCCGAAACTGGGGGGCATGTGTTGACACCATTTTTGGGCACGTGTCCAGGATGGCAGGATAGGGTGGCAGTACGATGCGGGTTGCTGATGAGGATGGTTGCCGATGAGGGAGAGGATGAATGTGACTAAGTCCACAGGCAGTAATATGGTGCCGATGACTGGATAAGAAGGTCTGCCGATGACTATGGCAAGGGGATTGCCGATGACGCGAAGGAGGAGTCCGGAAGCTGCCAGTTGTCATGTGGAGGAGTTTCGGTTTGATACGAAGGATAGTTTTATATTCCCTTAGTTATTTGTATCGTTTTGTATACGGATTCCGTGTAATTTGGAATTCGAATTCTAATCGTGTCTGGTCGTAGCTCTTTGAGCAGGGTATAAATATAAACCCTAAGACCTTGTAATCAAAGAATCAAGAAATCAATCAAACACACGTTTTTACTCATATTCCAGCATCTACTTTTCGACGACTTCGTCATACTTTTTTCTTTTTATTACGAGTTCTTAGGAATTCGTCGACTTAAGCTCGGCGTGTTCTCGAGTTCCGCGTGGGTACCTCTTAGCCGTGACATCCGGGCGCATCGCTGTTGTCAGGACTAAAGTATTCGAGTTATCACCTTTGCCGATAGCAAGGTCAAATCGGCTGGCACGCCTTAACGTTTGAATCGGGTATTAGCCCTTTGTGTTTGCAGATCAGTTTTGCATCAACAGGAAGTAACAGGGGAGCATGGGGAACTCACCCAGGGCAAAAAAACAAAGGCGATGAGGGCTCGAATATGGTCAGCCAAATGATCTGGCGGACAACGGTGGATTGCACAAGTTCGGCGCCGTTTAGAGCAAACCAGAGATCAGGAAAAAGAGGGAAAAGAGTACCTACGGCATCGCAACCAAGTTGCGATGCTCGGCAAATAACTGCGGATGGCCTTTGGGCACCTCAGAGCGAGGACGGCGGCGGCAGCTCTTGAAACTCGTCAGTGAGATCTGGAACAACACTAGGGCGACTTCAAAGATGTATAGATGGGAAAAGGAGCACTGTGGGGTTAAGGGATTCTATAGGATACGATAGAACGCATTAGGAAGGAATAGCACTGGACAAATCGGGATCGGGATGCTGAATTTTCCCCAGGCTAGAGTCTGGCTCGCCCATGCCCAAGGAAAGAGAAGAGGGTGTCGCTGACAAGTGGGGTCTGATGTCAGTGAGGGAGAGGACATGACCCGGTTGGTAGTGGGAAGAAGGGATGAGAGGCGCGGCTTGGGCCGGCCTGTTGCGTATTGGGCCGAAGAGGAGAGCGGGCCGTGGGGAAAGAAAGGGGGAGGGGGAGGGGAGCCTCAAATATATCTTCACTCTGCCTGAGCTAAACATGAGACAAAGAAGATGGTTGGAATTGATCAAGGATTAGAACCTTGAAGTGCACTTTCATCCAGGCAAGGCCAATGTCGTAGCAGATGCCCCTAGCCGAAAGCAACATGTTGGACCTCTCCTCGAGGAAGGTTTCAATTTATTGCATCCTGTGGTCTTACACAACATTGTAGTCAGTTGTTCCTTAGAGAGGCAAATTATAGAGCTACAAAAGACTGGCCCTGGTATCTTCCATATCAAGAGAAAAATGAAAGAGCAAGACACCAAGCATTTTAGGGTGGATGAGAAGGGTGTACTGTGGTTTGATGATCAACTTGTAGTACCCAAAGACAGTAACCTACGCAATAAAATCTTAGATGAAGCTCACTCCTCTAAGTTGTCTATCCATCCTGGTAGTAGCAAAATGTATCAAGACTTGAAGCCTCGTTTCTGGTGGACCAAGATGAAGAAAGATATAACACCTTATGTAGCAAGGTGTGATACCTGCTGCAGGGTAAAGGCAATTCACCTTAAGCCTAGAGGATTGTTGCAACCTTTGTCTGTTCCAGGTTGGATGTGGGAAGAAATCAGCATGGATTTCATTGTTGGGCTACCCCCTACTCAAAAGGGTTACAATTCCGTATGGGTGATTGTTGATCGCTTGACCAAGTCAGCTCATTTCATTCCGGTACAATCTACATACCGACCATCCGACTATGGTGAGTTGTACTTCTCCCAAATCGTTAAATTGCACGGAGTGCCTCGCACTACTATTTCTGATAGAGGTCCTCAGTTCACTACCCACTTCTGGGAACATTTACATTCACTCCTTGGTACAAAGTTGGTTCACAGTTCAGCCTACCATCCTCAAACCTCCGAACAGACTGAGCGTGTGAATCAAATCTTAGAGGATATGTGGAGGGCATGTGTCATCTCTTCCAAGGGGGCATGGGAGAAATGGCTACCCTTAGCTGAATTCTCTTACAATAATAGCTATCAAGAGAGTATTCAAATGGCTCCTTTCGAAGCTTTGTATGGCCGCAAATGTAGTACTCCACTAAACTGGGTCGAACCTAGTGAAAGGTGATACTACGGAATTGACTTCATCAAGGAAGCTGAAAAGCAAGTTCTCATTATCCAGAAACACATGGAAGCCACCCAAGCTAGACAGAAAAGCTACGCTAACCGAAGAAGAAGACCACTCGAGTTTGAAGTAGGTGACTTTGTATACCGAAGGTATCGCCTATGAAGGGGGTGAACCGCTTCGGTGTGAAGAGGAAGCTTGCCCCTAGGTATGTGGGTCCCTACCAAATCATCGAAAAGAGTAGCAAGGTAGCTTACAAAGTACAGTTACCTTATGAGATGAGAGCTATTTTCCCTATATTCCATGTGTCCCAACTTAAGAAATGCCTTCGCGTGCCCGAAGAAAGAGTTGAAACGGGAGGTGTTAAGTTATAGTCAGATCTATCCTATGAAGAAAAGCCTATACAAATTCTTGATGTCAATGAAAGAGTTACTCATGGGAGAGTGATAAAACTTTATAGTGTGTTATGGAACCATCAAAGTGAGCGGGATGCCACTTGGAAAAGGGAAGACTATTTACAAGTGACTTACCCCTCCTTCTATGAAAAATGGTACGTCTTTCAAATCTTGATACAAGATTTTTGTAAGGGGGGAGGGCTATAACACTCCTAGTTTTAGCTTGCATGTTAACCATGAGCATTGCATCAACATAAGCATCATCCTACTCATTCATGAGCATCATACCATGATCACATGTCATTTTGGTGTGTACAATATGTTATTGAAATGCTTATATGGCTTGTTATATGTGTAAGTAGTGTATGACCAATGTATACAAGTACACATTGTCTTCCAAAATACTTTATTCATGTTTAGAATATCATTTGGAACAAAGTTTATGTTGGAAGTCTCACCCAAAGATGCCCCTATGTCATGGTTAACCCTTGGTTGACCTAGTTGACCCCCTAAACCTCTTTTTAAAGATCTTTTATGAAACCAGTGTTAGAAACCTTGCATGTAAATGACATCTAAATCAAAGTTATAGTAAATTTTGTAATATACAAAAGTTATGATGGTGCCTTTTCATAAAAATGGTTGGAACCTGACCAAAATTGGCCCACAAAGCAGAAATTAGTGCTGTTTTCACACTTAGCCAAATTTGCCTAAGTCAGAATCGACACGGTTTGCACTTAGGGTACTTGGGAGCCTTGTAGTTTGAATTCTAGGCCAAACTAGACGTTGATCCTATAAGCAAACTTGTAGAACTCGTGTAGCTCTATCCATTGGGACAAATCCGAGCAAAAACCACTGAGTGAATCAAGAGTAAAACGTTGGCCAAATTTGAGTTTCAGTCACTGTCGACGGCGACTGAATCAACCAATTCAGTTTTGTCAGTCGCCGGCCGATCGACGCGTGGATACCCTGTGGCGGCCGTACATCGACGGCGATCCTACCTATCATCCCAATGTTGACACTTCTTAACGCAACCACCGGATATCGGCGACGGCGCCAGAAGTGCCCTGGTAGGGTAACTCTATTTACTATTGGATAATTCCGCAAGCGCACAGAATGTACCGCTGTAGCACTTCACCAAGGAGTATTCCAAGGTATCGTAATTTATATTTTCCCAAGGGAAAGCGGCTAAGTGTGTTTAACAAAAAGGGGAATGAGATTCCTTGAGTTGTCTAGTATCAACTAGTGAATAAGGGTGGTAAATAACGAATAGGAAGGGTAGTGGTGAATCCAAGGTCCTATGCTAAAGGTAAATGGTAGAGTTAGCTAGGTGGGAGGACAACGAGTGAGTAAAGGACTCCTATGTATCTAACTTAACTTCTGTGACTTACTTTAATAGATAATTGCCTTAACTACGCTAGAGCCTTACTAACTGTGTGCGAGGGATAGCCGAGCTGGTAAGACGCTTAGAAGGTTTTTCACCTAACCCCTTACCGAAAGCGACTATTGGGCTTATGGACGCCTTACCTTTTAAGAACTAGCCTGTACGTGAGGAGAACCTAATGCCGCCCACGATCTGTCACCTACTAGGGAGTGCGCTCCTACTTTCCGTTCAAGCCAGCGGTAATCAAAGGTAATCTTAAGTATGAGCACCACGCTCACACTTAATCCTACAACTCTAACTAGTTGCAGCTAGCTAGAGCTCCTATACAAGATAGGACGATGATGCACACACAGGAGTGGTTACAGGTCACTAACTTCACTAAGACAACTATATTACTAAAGTAAATGCACAACAAGACTAAAAGACTTGCACTAAGTAAGAACTCAGTAAAGTAAAGTAAGAATAATATATTAATAAAAGGAAAGTCTTACAAAAGTAGAAAGGTACAAGAGCTATACCAGACTCTCCAGAAGACGACTCCGGAGACCCCGAGCTTCGCTCGACTCGACTCTAACTCCCACTCTAGACTAACTACTACTCTACTTGTATGCTTGGAACTTGTAATGCACTTGGCCTTGGAATTGCACACTTGAAATGAAGGGTGGAGGCTGCCTTTTATAGAGGGAGATGGAGTAGGGGTTACTCCATCGCCACGTCATCGATCCGCGTGACATCTTCTCTCCACCCTTGGATCAAATCGACCTCACAACCGCCATTTGATCAACGGCAGGGGCAAATCAACATGTGGGACATGTGGGGAAGGTCGGTGGGAGGCCACCGACCCTGGAACAGCCTTTGATGTGGGGTCGGGCGACCCCACTTTTGGGCCTCTGGACCCACCAGCAGTGTCCACAGGAGTCCCTTATGTCGGTGGACTAGGTGGCACACCTGGGTCCCACCAAAGAGGGGTCGGGCGACCCCCTCCCTGTGGGCCCAGGGTGTCACCTGTTGTCCCCTCGATCTCCTCTTGATGATTCTGATGTTGGCTTTGTCAAATAATGTCTTGAATTTGTTGTTCCTGCATAAACAAGCTAAGAGTACAAGTGGAACTAGTTATGGATAAAATATGTTCATGTCATGTCATTTCCCCTTGCAACCGAGGCATGTTGACGGTGTTTTGTATGTGGATTTCTATGGTATATCCACCATCAACAAGATCCCCCAAGCTTAACCTTTGCTCGTCCCGAGCAAACAATCAAACTTAGCCTCGGTGGATCAGGTATTGTTACTATGTTCACATTTCAAGAGTACCATGTGTACAACAAAGTTCTTCTCTTTGCATGAAAAATTTAGCTATGTAAACTTACCCCTATTACCTTAGTCCCTTATGGGGCTTATGGCTTTTCCTTTGTCTTAGGTGGTTGAGAGACAGAACAGTTTGACTTGAGCACTAACTTTCTCATTCTTAGCAAGTTTCATATCAGAGGTTTTGTGATATTTTCAAAAGAAAGCTTAAATGTTCCTCTTATGGTTCTCTCATGTCACTCAAATGGTGTATGATTCCTCACCAAGGCATATGGTAAGAGTTGCCTTCTCTATTTCATCCTATTTCTAAAAGGCTTATGTGGAGTTCAAGGTAGGGATGAAAGGAGATAGCATACTTACTTTGCATATATTGCGAAGTCAAAGCTCGGATCCTTGAAGAGAAGTGTCATACTCCCAGATCAAGATGTGCAAGTGTGATATATGGTGGACTAGGTTGCTCCTTTATTTGATAGACTCTCTATGTATTGAGACATGGCTAGCTTTTTTTTTTTATATATATATGAGCTTTCATGTGCTCAATTTTCTTTTTCTGTGGACTTGCATATGTCCATCTTTTTATTTCATTTTGCCTAGCCTTTTGATGTCTCATTTACCAAATAATGCTTATAGAGATGTTCTAACATTTAGAGTATGGAGCAACCTATTTAGTGGATGCGAAATACATGTGGTTGCGTACTTCCAGTGTAGAAGCAGCATATATATATGTGGTGTGTACGTGATCTTGATCTTAGGAGCATGAAAAGTCTCTTAACAAGGGTCAACAAGACTTGACGACACTCAACACAAAGCAAATAGCTTATGTGGAAAGATTGCAATTATGTAAAGTAGATATGGCTGTGGTAGGAATTCATCACCATTGAGGAACAATTAAGGTTTTGATCATTTTAAGAATAAATCTCTGATAATCATGCATGCTTAGAAAAATATTATAGTAGCTCTTGTCTTACTATCTCATGTCCCACAACAACTTAGACTTAGTTCTAGCACTTGCAACCCACAAAATTTTTAGGTTCATGGCAGTTTAAGTGAGCTAAGTGATCCATACTTAGAGAAATACTAAGTTGTATACTAGGTACTAGAGAAACATTAACAAGCAACTAGTCATCATTTCCATGAGGGATATAAACATACATGAAGCATATATGCTAAAGGGAAATGCTAATAAATATTTATTTATTTTTTTTAAGTAAGAATGATAAAATGCATGAAAATAAATAGGATAGAATACTTACCTTAGTGGGGGAGAGGATCTCCCCCAAGCTAGATCTTCGCTCACTGTGGTGGCGGGAAATTCTGGTACCATCCAGCCCAGCGTTGTGCGTCTTCCTCTCGCACACGTCGGATATGTTGGCCGTTTTGTAACGCCAGTTGCAATGTTGCTTCTTGCCCAATCTGCAATTCGCCCATGTCATTAATGAGACTGTCCATACCTGTGGGCTGGTGACGCCTAGCCCTGCCCCTTGGGCGTGGAGTGCGTTGTGGAGGTAGACCCATGGAGTCTGAAGCATCCACTGACATCGCTTCATCGCCCTCTTCAACGTCATGGTGCGAGGATCCTCCTTGCTCCATCTGGGCGGCTTGCATCATCCTTCTTGTCACCCTGCGTGTCCCTGCAATATCTGGACTTGCCACTTGGGCTAGTCTAATGGTAAGTGTGCGGACCCCATACAACCGGCGCCTCGCACATGGGAGAGGAATTTCGGTTGTATAGCCCGGATAAATCATTTTAAGTTCACCATTTGGATTTCTTATGAGCATGTTAGTATTGATAAAGAAGTTCTCATCTACCACTCCTCTAACATAGCCAATGTCTTCAAAATAATGTGATTCAAGTAATCCAAAAGTATCGGCTATTCGAGTAATAAAGGATGTGAAATAGATGGGCTTCCCATACTCAATAGAGTTAAGCCAATAGTTCACTAGCAGTTTCACAGGGGAGACCTTGATTTTACTAACCATGGCATAGAGAATTTTAAGTTCATCATCAATTAAAGTATCAGTTCCCATGCCAGGATATAGAGTGCACATGATCCAGAAGTGAAGAAAGCGCAAGGTTGGATTATGGATTTCAATGGGAGTAGGATTTGAACAATCATTAGAGCCAGAAATTGCTTTCCAGAATCTAAATTTATCGAACATTCTAGTGGCATGATCTAGATCAAGTTCACATTCATGTTCACACCCTAAAGCAGTGTTTAGCAAACTCCAATTTAATTGATGTTCTTGCTCACACATGCGAAAAGATATTCCATTATTTGTGAGTTTTAGGGTGCATAGAAATTCCTTAGCAAGCAATTCTTTTCCAAATTCAGGCACTTGCCAAAAACTACTCCAACCAATTGCTCTAAACACCTTATCGAATTCAACATCCATACCTGTGCGGGCCAAAAGGTTCGGATCGATGATGCTAGTGTGTAGGAAGAGACTTTCTCGGATGATGTAGTACCTTTGCAACTCTTCTTGGCTTAACATGAGGCCGCTCTCGGGCTCTCTCATCCTTGATGGAGGCTCGTAGGGTACCATCCCATGGTAACCTTCTTCTTCCTCCCTTCCATGAGCATGGTGAGAGCCTTGAGAAGAGCTCTCACCCTTTGCTTTCTTGAACTTGCCGAAGATATGCTTCTTCATCCTCCTACACAAGTGAGGCAAACCAAGCTTCTACTACTACTACTATGCAAGGGGAATCTTTTTGGGTTTTTGTTTTGATGACTATTTCTAAACTAAACTTGAGAAATGGCTTGTAACAAAGAGAGAAGAGAAAGGATTGTGAGCTCGAAATGGTTCTGGTGGTTTTGGGTGTGGAGTTGAGCTCACAATGCTGTGGTATTTATAGGGGGAGAAGGGCAAGTAGTGGACCCACAATATAGGGGTCGGCCGACCCCCCCTAGAAGCACTTTGAATTTGAACTTAGCTTTATACAGGGAACCATTCTGCATGCTTTCAAGATTTTGCAGAGATGGTCCAAAATGGGGGTCGGCCGACCCCCATCCTAGCCCCTCCTCCACTTTAAACATTGTGTCATTGATTGTTCAGAAAAGTAAAGGCTAGGTGTGGACCAAAAGTTTTCAAATTGTTTCTGAGATTCCCTGTTTTAGTGCTTTGTGAAAGGTAAAAGATGAATGGCAAAAGTGGAGACATGTCTAAAGTGATTCCTATGGACCATGGGAGCACTCAAGCATGCCTAGGTGACTACTTTGCAGAATTTAAGCTAGTGGAGTGGTCCCAAAAGAATCAAAGATGAAAGGAGCATCTTATGACTAAAGTAAAGGATCAAGGGACCACTCTTTTTTCAAACTTTAGCTAGTGTTACAAGCATAGGACTCCATTGTGATTCAAATGGTGGCCAGCAGGAGGCAAGTGGGGCCAATATGGGGGTCGGCCGACCCCCACATTGGAGCTCCCAGAGCATCCAAGTGCTGGGTTGGAACCTCTATGACTAGCAAGGTTGAAATGTGGTGAAGTGGGCCCCAAGGTGGGGTCGGGCGACCCCCCTTTGGGAGCTCCAGCAGCTCAAATTTTTATGACAAGTTATTCTCAAGATTTTATTTATTATGGCTAAACATTTTATCGAAATAAGATATGCAAAATTCAAAGTAAGAATGCAATTGAAAAGTGAATAGTAGAAATTGAAATGCAGAAAATAAATATGGGATAACTACTGATTTACCTTATCAGCAAGGGCTCCATGTTTTAGGTCCGTAGAGCAGGACCTCTCCATCTTGTTCATTCTTCGGGTGCATCAGATGGTCCCGGAGACGTGGACCTTGATTGCACCTCTTTCTCCCGCCATACTTGCTTGGTATTGATTTTTGGTTCAGCGGGTTCCTCTTCTTTCTTTTCGGCCCTTTTGGCCGACTTACCTCTCTTGTCCCTTCGGCGTCGGATGTGGCGAGGCATAGTCGGAGGTTCTTTGTCCTTCACCTGCATGTTAGCTTTATAACCATTGAATGGACATTTTACCTTCCATCCTGGGAATTGGAGGTGAATCTGGCCGGACCCCACATAGATGACTGCATTGACCGTGTTGAGGAATGGCCTTCCCAAGATGATCGAGACATCATTATTGGATCCCATATCCAAAATGATGAAGTCGGCAGGGACGTAGTCATCTTGGACCTTTACCAGTATGTCCCTTGCCAACCCCTCAGGGAACCTGATCGTCTGATCTGCCATCTGCAAACGAACAAATGTGGGGTGCAAAGGCCCCCCTAGAAAATTATCATAAGTTACCTTGGCCATGATGTTGACACCCGATCCAAGGTCGCAGAAGGCGTTGTGGAAGACTTGCGGTCCGATCTCACAGGTGATGGTCGGCAGGCCTGGGTCGTCCTTCTTGGTGATGAAGGGCGAATCCAGAAGATAGCTCCAGTTGGATTGTACCGGAGGCTTACCGAACCTCGTAGTAACTAGTTTAACTCCTTCAATTGGGTCCTCAGGTTTCCCTGGGATCTTACCTTGCTCGAAGGATGGGACAGCTGCTGCTAATTGAGCTAATTGTGTTTCTAGCATTTTGTTAAAGCTCAACTGATTTTTCATAGCAGAGTTAAAGCTATCCAACTTTTCACTTAAGTTTTCAAGGATCTTATCATTAGCCATCATTTTCTTGTTAATGCTATCATTGATTTTAGATTGGCCTAAGACAAGATCTCTAAGAGAAGGTTGGTTACCAAAAGAATTATTGAAATTTTGATTGTAACCATTACCTTGATTACCTTGGTAGAAGGGGCGCGAGTTCCATTGCTGTTGTTGGGGCCGGTACCCATTGTTGTTGTTGTTGATGAAGCTCACTTCCTCCTTTGTTTCGGGACAATTGTTTCCCGAATGATCATCTCCTCCGCACACTTCGCACCATGAATCAAATTCAATGGCCCGTGCAGTGGCGTAAGGTTGAATGGTCTCTTGCTTGGAACTTTCTTCCATCTTCTTCATTAAGAGGTCCATCTTAGCAGAGAGCATGTCCACCTCATTCAAGGCATGGACACCTCTTCTCTTGGGTTGGAGGCGTTCCTCATTCCATCCTTGGTTTATAACCATCTTTTCAATGAGGTCCTTGGCATCCTTGACATTGTGTTGCAAGAATGCTCCTCCAGCGGCAGCATCAAGGTGACTACGGGCCAAACTGGTCAGGCCATGGTAGAAACCTTGGATTAGGAGCCACTCCTCTATCCCATGATGAGGACAGGCGCGAATGTACTCCTGCAGACGTTCCCATGCTTCGGGAATCGTCTCATCCGCTTGCTGTTGGAAGCTGGAAATCTTTCCACGAAGGGCGCTGGTCTTGCCCATCGGAAAGAACTTCTTGAGAAATGCATTGGCGCACCTCTCCCACGTGGTCACTTCACCCTTGTTGGCGTAGAACCATTGCTTCGCCTTCCCCAATAACGAGAATGGGAAGAGGCGAAGACGGATGGCGTCTGCGGCGACATTCTTGATGGTGAAGGTGCCGCACACCTCCAAGAAGTGTTGGAGATGGGCATTGGCATCCTCGTGTGGCTTTCCACAGAAGGGATTGGCTTGCACCATATTGATAAGCGCAGGCTTCAACTCAAAAGTCGCATCCCCCAAGTTAAGCTGCGGACCCGTGGCGACATTGTCAGCCGACGGCGCAGAGTACTCAGAGATGGTCTTCTGGGCCATAGCTTCTTTGATAACCGGTGCAGATACTCCTTCCTCTAACGGATTCAGGTTCGAGATGAACCTTTGAGGTGGAACTTGACGACGTCTAGTTCTCCTCAACAGTTGCTCAGGATCTTCAACGAAGTTTGACGGCAATTGGAAACCGCTCATACACTGTCAGGCTTCACAATAAAGGAAGACAAGACAAGTGATGGGTTATCCCTATCACTACTTGATAACTAGCAAACTCTGGATTCTCTTTTTGTTAAAACTCTTAGACAGACGCTCTCCCCGGCAACGGCGCCAGAAATGCTTGTTGACACTTCTTAACGCAACCACCGGATATCGGCGACGGCGCCAGAAGTGCCCTGGTAGGGTAACTCTATTTACTATTGGATAATTCCGCAAGCGCACAGAATGTACCGCTGTAGCACTTCACCAAGGAGTATTCCAAGGTATCGTAATTTATATTTTCCCAAGGGAAAGCGGCTAAGTGTGTTTAACAAAAAGGGGAATGAGATTCCTTGAGTTGTCTAGTATCAACTAGTGAATAAGGGTGGTAAATAACGAATAGGAAGGGTAGTGGTGAATCCAAGGTCCTATGCTAAAGGTAAATGGTAGAGTTAGCTAGGTGGGAGGACAACGAGTGAGTAAAGGACTCCTATGTATCTAACTTAACTTCTGTGACTTACTTTAATAGATAATTGCCTTAACTACGCTAGAGCCTTACTAACTGTGTGCGAGGGATAGCCGAGCTGGTAAGACGCTTAGAAGGTTTTTCACCTAACCCCTTACCGAAAGCGACTATTGGGCTTATGGACGCCTTACCTTTTAAGAACTGGCCTGTACGTGAGGAGAACCTAATGCCGCCCACGATCTGTCACCTACTAGGGAGTGCGCTCCTACTTTCCGTTCAAGCCAGCGGTAATCAAAGGTAATCTTAAGTATGAGCACCACGCTCACACTTAATCCTACAACTCTAACTAGTTGCAGCTAGCTAGAGCTCCTATACAAGATAGGACGATGATGCACACACAGGAGTGGTTACAGGTCACTAACTTCACTAAGACAACTATATTACTAAAGTAAATGCACAACAAGACTAAAAGACTTGCACTAAGTAAGAACTCAGTAAAGTAAAGTAAGAATAATATATTAATAAAAGGAAAGTCTTACAAAAGTAGAAAGGTACAAGAGCTATACCAGACTCTCCAGAAGACGACTCCGGAGACCCCGAGCTTCGCTCGACTCGACTCTAACTCCCACTCTAGACTAACTACTACTCTACTTGTATGCTTGGAACTTGTAATGCACTTGGCCTTGGAATTGCACACTTGAAATGAAGGGTGGAGGCTGCCTTTTATAGAGGGAGATGGAGTAGGGGTTACTCCATCGCCACGTCATCGATCCGCGTGACATCTTCTCTCCACCCTTGGATCAAACCGACCTCACAACCGCCATTTGATCAACGGCAGGGGCAAATCAACATGTGGGACATGTGGGGAAGGTCGGTGGGAGGCCACCGACCCTGGAACCGCCTTTGATGTGGGGTCGGGCGACCCCACTTCTGGGCCTCTGGACCCACCAGCAGTGTCCACAGGAGTCCCTTATGTCGGTGGACTTGGTGGCACACCTGGGTCCCACCAAAGAGGGGTCGGGCGACCCCCACCCTGTGGGCCTAGGGTGTCACCTGTTGTCCCCTCGATCTCCTCTTGATGATTCTGATGTTGGCTTTGTCAAATAATGTCTTGAATTTGTTGTTCCTGCATAAACAAGCTAAGAGTACAAGTGGAACTAGTTATGGATAAAATATGTTCATGTCATGTCATTTCCCCTTGCAACCGAGGCATGTTGACGGTGTTTTGTATGTGGATTTCTATGGTATATCCACCGTCAACACCCAACACGTCCTCTTGGACGCCACGACACCCCTCGAGCGGCAGCCGGCCTCCATTCCCTCTCCAGCGCCCTCTCTTCTCTCTCCTTTCTTCCACGGCGAGCTCCGCCGCAAGTTAGTGACTCCGCCCGAGCTCTCGTCTCCGTCTCCAGCCAAGCCAGCCCGCCAAGAGCTTCGCCAGAGCTTCCTCCACCTCAACGTCACCTCCATTGCCACTGTCGAGCACGGGTAAGGCGACATTGCCGAGCTCCGAGCGGCTTCTCCCTCGCCAAAGTTCCGCCATGATCACCGGCAACGCGGCCAGGCCTGCCTGCTCCACCATTTCTTCCCATTTTTGTTCCTAGAGCTCCCCCTTGACTCACTGATGCTCAGCGTGAACCTCAACTGGGTCGGCATCGGCTGAGCACGCCGGCGTACCGCCCATAGCGCCGGCGAGCCGCCATTCACGCCGACGAGCCCCCTAGAGCTTGGTAGAGTGAGGGTATCGTACCTCGGTAGGTCCGCCTTGGTGAGAGGGTCACGACTTTGCCCTTGGATTCAGCCGAGACCTCGCCATCGTCAAGTTTCACCGGCGGAGAGCTCTCCCCTGTCTCTGTGTCACTGTCCAGCGGGTCCTGCTGACCAGTGGGTCCCCCTGTCAGCCACTGTCCCTCTTTCTCCTATTTCTGTTTTTTGGGCAGATTCAATGCTGTTTTGGAAAAATTCATAACTTAAGTTAGACAGATCCAAATGGAGTGATTCCAATTTTGTCACACTCTTAAGTTAGTCTAGTTTTTAATAAAAATATGAAACAGTCCATGTTTTTGCAGAAATAAATAGATACGATTTAATCCTTGATAAATGGAAGGTGATTATATATTAATATCTGTAAGTCCTATCACCATGCAAATTTAGGCGATTGTTAACCATGCTATGTATAGGCCTTGATAAATTTTTCATGATTTTTGGATGCCTGGTGATGGAATTATAAATATATCTTGTTTAAATAGGAGTTTCTTGTGGTATTTTTATTAAATAACTTATAACTCCTTTTTATGATGAACCTTGCTGAGTGATGTACTCATGTGATTTCAAAGCTAAGAAAAACCTGAAATCTGTTGTTTGACACTTTTTGATAGGGTTTCACATTTATGCCTTTAATGCCATAAGTAGCTTGTCATTTTTCTACCTCACAATCTGCATGTGCAAGAGCCATGAAAGTTTTACAGTAACCTTGTGGTAGCCTTGATAGTTTGATGTATTTTTGTTAGAATTTTTGGAGCACTTGTACTACATGCTCATTAATTCACCTTAATAATCAAACAAATAGAAAAGGGGATAATTAAAATGAGTTTAAACCTTGCTATGATGTTTTATGGTGTTTCTTATACATGTTCTAGCTACTGGTACCTTTGGCTTGAACCAATGTTACATTCTTAATATGTGCTAAAATATTATTTTGCTATTTATGCCTTGTCTAGAGCACATTCTGGGTAGCTGATAGAAATTGCTTAAGAACTGCTTGGAGATGAAGTTTTCTGGAAAACTTGTCTATGACAAACTTGTACCTCACTTATTTATCTACCCTGTGTCCACATTTCATAGCATTTGGCTGAGTAGTTTAAAAGTTGTGGTTGTTACAAGTAACTCCTGTGAAGTGCTTGTTCTCTGGATTTTCCAGAACAGCCAGGAGACTTGGTCTTTTTTTGCCTATTTCGGTTGTGAATCTTTCTGTGATGTCTAAAAGTGACTTGTTGATAATTTGTTAAGCTTTCCATAAAGTGCTTGCTTGCTTAGTTTGGCCAAATGATGACTGAGCTATAGCTAAAACTTGCGACTACCCAATCTGCCCATCAAACCAGTTGCTGAGTGTAAATAGCTAAGGTTGATTAGCTTGTCTAGATAGCCTCTCTACCAGAGAAGAAGTATGCACTTACTTGTTATTTCATGATTTACTTAATCTTAGAAGCTTGTAATCATGTTTGCAACTTGTTATATGTTCCTTTGGCTCCTCACCATGTCATGTTGCATCATATGTGCTTTCCCTATGTTTATCACCTTGTCATGCATACATAGGTGTACCCAAGGGCGTGACAATTCTGGAATTTGCACTACCCGAGCCGGGGGAGCAGCAGAGGGAGCCACCTCAAGGAGAAGGAACTGAGGAGGAGGAGGATCTACCAGAGTGCCCTAACCACCGTCCTTCCACCTACATCGAAGGCAAGCCCCAGAGCATTATAAGACTCCCACTATTTTTTTATCATGTCCAGCTGTCAATTAACTATGGTTATGTATTCTTACATTAAGTGTTAGGCGTTGATATGACAACCTTGCTGCATAATGACTACCTTGTCCACCTTATACCTCACCCGAGTAGGTCCAGGATCGAAGTGATGCTTAACCATGCTTAGCTCGGTAGAAGCCGGGTGATTTCCTGTTACCTGCGAGAGATAGGTGGATACTTGATCACGGTTGGCTATATTTGCTATCGGTGAAAATAACCATGTGCTAATAATGAATTTGGGACCTGGTGGGATGACGATAGTGTAGCAATAAGGCATGGAGGTCTTGGGTGTGAATCTATCCCCGTCTGTGTCGTTTAAGGACCGATACGTTGTACGTCCTCTTGTCATGTTGAAGGCATGCATAACACTTAGTGGGCCGGATAAGTCGTTCCGACCATGAAGCCTACGAGTGTATCTCTAGCCGGATACCCCGTTCTGTATGAGTGCGCACCCCGGTTGGTAGCAAGGATGTGCAGGGAGTCAATGGCGTAAGACCGAGGTGTCAGGTTAGACTCCTAACCCTTGCAGATTGGCGGTCCCTGGGGGTGCGGCACTGGACGGACCCGCGAAATGGACCAGAGTTGTGCTAAAGGTGATCCAAGCTGACCTCACGAGGTATGCTTGGGTGAGTGGTAGGAATACCCCTCCAGCTGTATAGGAATCGATTCGAATCGCCGTCTCTCCCGGATAGTGAGAACTTGACTCGAGCATCGGGAACGTAGAATTCACTAAATAAACTTAACGGTTATGATGAGAATGATGGTGGCTATGTGATAATCCAGATGGTTATTATTGTGATGCTTAATACTCCAGTGTATGCTTAGAACAGGTGCTTATCTAGTGGATAGTTGTTTTAAGTAATGAACTTGCTGCTGGAAATGTTATAAATGTGTTACTCAAAACTAAAGCTTTTTATGCAAAATGTGAGTCAAACCAGCCTACAAATATTAGCCTTGCATACTCCTTGGTGTCACTTTATTTTTGGTTTTATGACGGGTAAGTCTAGCTGAGTACATTCTCATACTCTGGGTTTTATTTACTCTTGTCGCAAATGATGTCGTGTATCATGGCTACTGTGCTAACTGTCACCATCCAGTTGTGGATGATGAGTAGATCTCGGGCAAGATCACCTCTATCTTCGGTTATGCTTTTGTTGGGATGATCATGGAGCTGGCATGTAATTAAACTAAGTGTGTGTTGTTTCAAAACTACTTTGAACTCCGATGTGTGTAAAACTATGTTCTATGATGAATGGTTGTAATCTGTGATGGAGATGCTTGATCATGTATGGTGTTGGTTGTATGTTGGTTGAATCGAGATCTTTTGAGGTTTCGTCGAACTACCGGGTTTATATGGGTTCAAGTCCATTGGCTTGACTACTGCTGTGGTTGCTAATTCACTTGAATTCTTATAAATTGGCCCGTTCTGTTACAGCAAGAATCCCCAAGTCCGCTCTTGATAGTGAGCACGGCTAGTATGCTAGTTTTAAACACTCTGCAGAGGTTGTACATGAGTCATGATTTACTCTTTCGCCTGAGGTAGCTAATCTCTTAAACCCCCTTCCTAGGGAGGTCGGCAGGGATCACTATGAAGTCTTTCAAAGGTTTGTCTAACAAGTTAGGGCCGCTTGGTTTCATTAGTCAGTCCGTGTGATATACCACACCGGGATCTATGGTCTGCTATCCCCCAATTGCGCCACACGGGTAACCGCTAACGAGCTAAAAGTCATACTTGACTAAACCCAGAGCCATTATAGCCCTCATGGTTGCACTATTATCCCAGTTATCACTTATAGATAATTCATCAAATGGCTAAAAGTCATTTTTATCATTTGTTACTTAACATTAATCTAGTCACAAGGTAACAAAAATAAAGCCGAAATACTATACCTGCCTTAATCCAATTGCTCCTGCTGATCCTACTGATTCTACTGAACTTACTTGTTTCCAAGGCTCTGATCTTGATCACACAAGTAATGCTCACCATCTAAACTCGGTCACAAATCATCAACACACAAACAATTGAGGCCACACATACACAAAGCAAACAAAACTATAATTAGAATAGTACACCAATAATAGAAAAGCAGTATGAAAAGTTTATAAATTGATTATATGCATCACTACGATCACATGGATGTAAAGATCACGAAAATCGGGGCTAAAACAGAGAAGATACAAATTTTCTAATATTTCGTATGGAAAAGTAACTAATTAAATATGGCCACAAAATTAAAAAGTTTCAAACTGGTGAACCAAGGTTACTAACTTGTAGAGCTCGTGATTACGAATCTAACGCAATTTGAATGGGTCAAATCCGAGTTAAAACGAATATTTTATGGCTAAAACAAACTCAATGATATTTTTGTAAATACATAAAACGTATCTTGACTCTGAGTAAATAGTCTTACGTTTCGAAACGGTGAAAGCGCATTTTTGGATTATGCCTTCGGACTGAGGGTTCTAATATACAAAAGGGCAGGGTCTCTTTAGGAAAAATATCGGACAAAAGGGTATATTGAGATCTCGGTCGTTGGATTTGGAATAGACAATCAAGATTAAAAGCTCAGAGGGAGAGAGAGGGCGCTGGCCAGCTATAGTGAACCCGACGCGGTGGTGCCATGGCCGGAGGAGGGAAGAGCTCGCTGGAGTTTAGCAATTAGGTGATTTAGTGCACGATTCGATGAACCAAAATCACGGGAAGTAACAGGGGAGCATGGGGAACTCACCCAGGGCAAAAAAACAAAGGCGATGAGGGCTCAAAGATGGTCAGCCAAATGATCTGGCGGACAACGGTGGATTGCACAAGTTCGGCGCCGTTTAGAGCAAACCAGAGATCAGGAAAAAGAGGGAAAAGAGTACCTACGGCTTCGCAACCAAGTTGCGATGCTCGGCAACTAACTGCGGATGGCCTTTGGGCACCTCAGAGCGAGGACGGCGGCGGCAGCTCTTGAAACTCGTCAGTGAGATCTGGAACAACACTAGGGCGACTTCAAAGATGTATAGATGGGAAAAGGAGCACTGTGGGGTTAAGGGATTCTATAGGATACGATAGAACACATTAGGAAGGAATAGCACTGGACAAATCGGGATCGGGACGCTGAATTTTCCCCAGACTAGAGTCTGGCTTGCCCATGCCCAAGGAAAGAGAAGAGGGTGTCGCTGACAAGTGGGGTCTGATGTCAGTGAGGGAGAGGACATGACCCGGTTGGCAGTGGGAAGAAGGGATGGGAGGCGCGGCTTGGGCCGGCCTGTTGCGTATTGGGCCGAAGAGGAGAGCGGGCCGTGGGGAAAGAAAAGGGGAGGGGTTGCCACTCAGGCCACAACAAGAAGAAGGGAATGGCGCGTGCGCTAGGCCTGAGAGGGGAAGAAAGGGGGAGGGGTGAGACATAGATTTTGTTGTTGCTATTGTTTTTTTCTTCTTTCTTTGTTTCATAGCCAATTCAAAAACAATTTGAAAATTGTTTTACAATCAGTTTGAAATAACTTGATCATTAATTAAATCCACACAATACAATAAAGCAAATGCTCCAAAAATGAATGGGCAACCATGTTGCTAAATTATATGATAAGTTTTATTTTAATGAAAAAAATTATTTTCCTATATTTCATGAGCACAAAAAATCATAAATAAATCATTTTAGCTCTATTTCCATGGAAACAATTTGTTTCCAAGGAAACAATTTTAGGGTGTTACAAATCTACCCCCCTTAAAATGAATCTCGTCCTCGAGATTCGGAAGAGTCCCGGATTCCAAAAGAGAAACATGAAAAAGATATTGATAACTATTTCAATTTCACGACTTGTATTCCAAATGTAAACACTTATGTCTCGGGATCAAAACTTGTGAATCAAAGTTTCCATAGGATGTCTATTATTCATAATTGATCAAAGACCATTTTGACTACCAACTTTTTGACTCAAATAACTCAAAAACATGATAACTTAGCAGGGATTTGCCTCCTCAGGTAGGAGTAGACAAACATGATACTCAATTCTTTTCCCTGATGGTGCGGTTAAAAGAATTTTCCACTGGGTACCATAAATCACTCCTTTGTGTGCACACAACCATCCATTGCGAAGGACCACAGGGATATCTAGTGACTCTAACACAATGCGGTATACTGTGAAGTTTTCCTTCCTTATGACTAGATTGATATTCGAGCAAACCTGATTTGCCTGTATCTCTCCCCATGGGGTTTGATCTAACAAAAGCTTCCTTGTTGGACACTTCACCCGCTCGATCGTCTTTACCAAGTCGGCGGATATGATAGAATGCGAAGCACTCGGGTCAACTAGAGCAAAAACTAGCTCTGAATCTACTTGAATATATCCACCGGGTCAACTAGAGCAAAAACTAGCTCTGAATCTACTTGAATATATCCACCCACCACTTTGGTAGCTCACTAAATGTTATGCCTATCCACATTGCTTAGTCTTCCATTGATATAGTTTCATTGCACCTTACATCCATGAGTTGGCTTCTTATGGGTTTTCATCTTTCACTTCCGTCATTGTGGATTCTGATTTGATTCAATATCAACTTGCTCTTCAATATTATTATTTTGATAATACACAGCTTTATCATACTCATAACATCCTTCAAAGGCAGAATAATCATGCTCTTCCCACATATCCATGAGAGGCGTCATATTGGGCTCCTGATCCATGGGATACTACACTCCCTGTCATCAAGTGACCAACGTTATTAGTAACACAACAAGGATAGATGATCATAACCATATAATATCTCAAGTGATAACTATCTCTTCAAGATAAATTAAAAATGCATCATCCCGTGATATCAAGGCACTACCCCGCTTAAGACGAAATTGATTTTGGGACACTAGGTGTCGGCGTCTGGACTCGGGGTCCAGGCACTAACAAGTAATAAGTCTACGTGTCCTCCTAAACCCGAATGGTGATGCAAGAGAACACAGGGGATTTATACTTATTTGGGCCTCGAATGCCCTACGTCCAGTGAGGGGGTCGGAGTTGTTGACGGTCCTTAAGTATCAACTTTAGTTATCAAATAAATGAAGAAAAGGATCCAAATGCAACAAACATCCAGACTTAAGGTTTTATGTGACAGAATTCCATGAGTTTTGGTGTTTGTCTATTTCTGCAGGGGGTTATCAGGAAATATGGAGGAAAGGCCCACACGTCGGGTTTACATAGAGATATTAACGTGCCGCGCAATTATCTAACATCTAGAAGAGTCCAGAAGCCATGGGAACGAACGGGAGACCGGACGGGCCTAGGGGCAGGGCGCCCGCCCTCCCCCCTTGGGCGCCCGCCTTGGCCTCTGTGCCAATCAGAGCCAACTTCGCGGATCATGCTCCACCGACCTAAAGGATCAAGGAAAATCGTGCGATTAATGTCGGTTTCATCCGACGGCCCACACGTTTGACGGCGATTTAGTGCATGATTCGATGAATCAAAAGCACGGGAAGCAAGAGGGGAGCAAGGGGAACTCACCCAGGGCAAAAAATAAAGGCGAGGAGGGCTTGGAGATGGTCAGCAATGTGATCTGGGGCACAACGGAGGCCTACACAAGTTCGGCAGCGTTCAAAGCAAACTAGAGATCGGGAAAAAGAGGGAAAAGTGTACCTACGTCCTCACGATCAAGTTGCAACGCTCAGCAAACAACTGCAGATGGCCTTTTGGCACCTCGGAGCGAGGACGGCGGCGGCGGCTCTTGAAACTCGTTGGCAAGATCCATAACAGCACTAGGGCGACTTTGAAGATGTATAGATGGGAAAAGGAGTGTTGTGGCATTAAGGGCCTCTATAGGATACGATAGAACACAATAGGAAGGGAAAACACCGATGAAATTGGGATTGGGACGCTGAATATTCCTCATACTAGAGTCCGGCTCGCTCACGCCCAAGGAACAAGAAGAGGGCGTCGCTGACAGGTGGGGTCCGATGTCAATGAGGTAGAGGACGAGGCCGGATTGGCAATGGGAAGAAGGGAAGGGAGGCACGGCTTGGGCTAGCCTGTTGCGTATTGGGCCAAAGATGAGAGCAGGCCGCGGGGAAAGAAAGGGGGAGGGGGTTGCCACTCGGGCCAGAACAAGAAGAAGGGAAGGGCGCGTGCGCTGGGCCTGAAATGGGAAGAAAGGGGGAGGGTTGAGACTCAAAATTTTGTTGTTGTTGTTGTTGTTGTTGTTTTCCTCTTTCTTTATTTCCAAGCTAATTCAAAAACAATTTGAAAATTGTTTTACAATCAGTTTCAATTACCTTGAACTTCAATTAAATCCACACAATATAATAAAGCAAATGCTCCAAAAATGAATGCACAACGATGTTGCTAAATTCTATGATAAGTTTTATTTTAATGAAAATGTTATTTTGCTATGTTTCATGAGCACAAAAATTCATAAATAAATCATTTTAGCTCTATTTCCAAGGAAACAATTTTTAGGGTGTTACAACAATATATGAATTGCAAGTATGCTTATCCTTGTTTAATGCCACTCCTATAAACTCCACTATAATCCTTAGAATAAGGGAGGCATAACATCATGGATGCCTCAGTAATATCGACAAATACCACATACTTTGAGAGACTAGGGGTGTCATATGATTAACCTATGAGTTTTATTGCGAAAACAAGCAAGGTCTAGATACTAGTTGAGTAAAGAATTTGAGTTATAGTGCTTGACTTGATTGTTCTGTGTTTCAATTACTTAAGACCCACGTGAAAGTGAAAAGCTCTACAATTAAAGGTAATATGGGTGAGTTTGAAAGTTAAAGCAGTTTTGTCTAATTCAGAGGAAACTTTTGAGAGCATGTGTCCTTGTTAGAATAAAAGCATTGTAGCAACTCCTGATTCAACTCTAGGTTTTACTAAGGGACCAGCAAAAGGTAACCTTGGGGGAGTTGTTGACGGTGGATAGCTTCAACATTTTATATATCGAAAGGCATGAAAAACATATCAATATCTAGAATGCTAGGGCTTTATCTAACAATTTTCACGAGTTTCGGTGATTTATCAATTTTCAGGGACTGAACTACAAAACAATGAAAAAGGGGCATAACTACAAATCTACATCACTGAAATATCTGAAACTTAGGATTATGCCAAACTACTCTAGAAGGATCCAGAAGACACCAGAGCAAAGGAGTGGCCAAGCCACCTCTAGGTAGAGCCGGCCGGCCCCACCTACCGGCTGGCCGGCCTCTCATGAGGGGAACCCTCTTCCCCCTTCTAGAGTATTCCTCTACCGCCTTTGAGGATCAATCTTTGTCCTACGTAAAGTCAGTTTGATCAAACGGCTGGCGTGCATCCCACCGGGCTATATAAGTGGAGCCAGACCTCCCCCTGAAAACACATGAGAAATCGTCCAAGTTATTCAAGGTTGAGCCAGTTGAAGATCAACTCATCTAGAGCTTCAAGTTATAGTTCCTCATAGCCTTCTAGTTCATAGTTTAGCATAGTTAGATCTAGACTAGAGGATGTCAAGGTGTGTTAATCAGTATTGGATTCTACAAGTTGTCCAGAAGAGAAATTTTTGGTATAGTTCTTAATCTTCTCATTTCTTATTGTATTATTGTTGGGTATTCTTAACATCATTACCAAAAGTAGACTAAGTTCTCTAAATCTAGTAACGGTGCCAAAAATGCCAAAGCTATCCCTCAAACCACTTAAGCCAAGTTGTCATCCCCAGCATGACATGAGAGACGCGGTATTGAAATATGCAATTGCTCTTCTAAATAAATAATGAATGAGATCTGCAAGCGCACAGATTAATACCGACGCAGCATTTTAACCGGGAAGTATTCCAGGTATCGTTATTTCTATTTTTACCACTGGGAAGGGTTTAGCAATCATCACTATTGATTACAGAATAGGATATGAGATTGAGCATCTATCATTGCATGTATAATTGAGAACATTATATCTAACTCTTCATACAGGGATAAGTGTCACATAAAAGATATATGAAGTAATAATAGTGACAAGGATAACTAATCTGATCTAGCCACATAATAAATATGATAAGCACCTCAATTAGATACTCTAGAAAGTCATTAGCATGGTATTAGAACGAACTACAAGAATATTCCCTAAGTTATTCTCAACTATATAGTCTAGCATTATCATAGTTAGTCCAAGCATACTTAGCAATCATTGTGAGACAAGACTACGCCCATGCATAGTGATATTAGCAAGGTAAATGAGAAACATAGCAATCACTGCCCTGTAATAATGTTGCTCTGCCAGCCCAATACACGAGAGGGGGACTATATAAGAATCAATGAAGCTGTCACTATCACGAACCACCCCACGATCTGGCATATTGGGTACAATCGCAGATAAATACAGTATAAGCACCACGCCTACACAATATCTATCATTTACCCATGGATCCGATGGATAAACGTTATACAATCCTAAGCATGTATATAGATTGAATCTAACTAAGCCAAGTACATAACTATGATAAACTAAGAACAATATAATCTTGAATATAAGCAAGTAGAGCAAAGTCATAAGCAATATATTGAAGTAGAACAAAGTCATATTCATAATATTGAAGAACAAATATAATTAGAAAGCAATTAGATGCACAATTAGAGAATTACCAAGAATCCTCTTGACAGATCCGGAAACCAATCGAAGATTGACTCCTTCTAGTTCTAATCCTATGTAGCTATGCTAATATAGATATCTAATTGATGTGGTGGCTCTAATCTTGATCAGAGGCTTCTTCTCCCTTGAGGAACAATGAATTAGGGTTGAGAGGCTCTCTCCTCTAGGGGCTAGGGGGTCTGGTTTTATAGTCCCTTCAAGTGAATATGGGCCATTGGATCAAACCGACATAGATTGTATGGTTTAGATTCATCCTTTAGGTCGGTGGAGATCTCCCACGAAGCAGAGTCCTGATTGGACTCAGGGAAGGGGCGGGCGCCCAGGGCAGGAGGGCGGGCGCCCAGGGCAGGAGGGCGGGCGCCGTGCCTCTGGCCCCGTTTCGCCTCCGCTTCGGTCTCACGGCTTCTGGAGTCTTCTAGATGTAAGATAATTGCGCAGCACGTTAATATCTTTACGTAATCCCGACGTGTGGGCCTTTCTTCCATATTTCCTGATAACCCCCTGCAGAAATAGACAAACACCAAAACTCATGGAATTCTGTCAGATAAAACCCTAAGTCTAGATTTTGATTTCATTTGGATCCTTTTCTTTATTTATTTGATAATTAAATTTGATACTTAAGGACCGTCAACAATTATCTGTGTTTGTATGATATTTACTAGCGACATTCTTTGCTGCTAATATATATATATATATATTAGCAGCATATGACAATAAGCTTATTTTATACATATATAATTGAATTATATAACTACATATATATAAATATATGCACATAAATATATAGAAGTTGTTCTCCAAATCTATTAGTGCACAAGTTGTACTCCAAAGTTAATACTCCAACCTATTACAAGTTGTACTTCATCATTCAAAGATCTATAAAGCATACAAATGATCATCATTTTTTGGAATCATCTTCTCGTTAGGATTATAGTGGAACTCGCCGCTTGGATTTATTACTTGTTCCCGAAGAAATCCTGCTATTGCCTCTTGACTTGCTTGGAGTTGTTCATGTTGCATGAGTTTTTGCTTCAATCATTTAGTCTTCAATTTGAATTAAAAGAAAGTATTATTTAAATCAAGATTATCAATAGAATTCAAGAGAAAATAAAAAGAGACATGTGTTACATACTCTGAGGTATTCTTCAGGAATTCTATTTGTTACTGCCATAGAATACTCACAAACATAGTATCCACACAAGATATAAGATATACCACGTACATTGACGAAGGATAAACTTACTTGTAGCTATATTATCTTTAGTGGCGCCCTACGTTAAGTTAGATGTTCCCGATCAATGAATCTTTCCCAAACCCTAAACCAATGATACATTTGAAATAAGAGAGTTGGATCGTTAAGTATGCAAATATACAAGCTTAGTCTACTTTACGCATGCAATGGATCGAAATTACCTTTGAATGATGTCTATCATATCTTGGTAATCTTGTTGCGGTTTCGTCATTGAGTCATAGATTACCAACATACTTTCAGCAAAATCGATGACTATGAGTATCCAGTGAAAGCTGTTCATAGAGACATGAGTCATAGATTAGAGTTATATAAAATTAAAGGTGCGCACTTGCATGTTAACTATATATGTATAACTCACTTGAAGTTGTAGGGGAAGAGTATTCTTTTTTGTCTTTTTGGTTCACGAAGAACCTCATAAGATTCATACACATGTCATTGATCCAAGTCGCCGAAGGGTTTAGCTCCTTGAAAACAACATAAGGATCAACAAATCCAAGAGTATTTTCATTTTTGGATCAAAGCTCAGTCATATGGAGCCTACATATAGTGAGTCCATTGACAAGTACGTGTGTAAGGATTACTACTATATAGACATGCTGGAGAGTTCAATAAAAACAATGAAATACTTACAAACAAAAGCAGCTAATGTGTGATTTGTCTAGAGCGTCCATGTGGCATAGCTAGTGTAATTCGCTCATCTTGACTAAGATAAGGCCATCGCCATGGAAGTAGTGATGGTTTCGAATTCGAATAGGAATCCAATCAACTCCAACTTTAGAATCCTCATGCACCAATTGTTGATTGCAAACATCTACGTACCGAGTACATGTAGGTGCTTGGGGTTCATTAGACTCTTACCCGGTGCAAAATTTCTCCTCCATTCATCAACTACTTCCACTCGTGGAAACTCTAGCCCAACAGCAATATTTTAAATCATGGAGTACGGGAGACCGCTCTCAATGAAATAATTTTCAAGTGAGTCCATCTCAGATGAAGTGGGCTCTCTAGAATTCCTCTATACTATGCCCACATTTGAACCATACTGATCTGTCACAATTAATGGGGACAAAGGTCTTGATGTGTCCCCGAGCTGTAGAACACCCTTTCCTAGTTTCTTCTGGGTGGATTGAGCTCTTACATCTTTTATTAGTTGGCGTTCATAGTCTGACTTTGGCGGAGGCTTTCAAGCTTCGTGCATTTTCCGGTTGTGCTCTTCCACCCTCTTCCTCAGCTCCCCTTTTGGTAAGTAAAGGTATGGCATTTGAGGGTTCCGCTTCACTTCAAATTCCTTTTTACATTTTTCAAAGTGTGCTTTCACATCAGAGGCAACCGATGCAATTATCTCCTCGTCAGTCTTCTCATAAGGCAACTTTTCACTGGCTGCTTTAGAGCTAGTGGGAGCCCGAGCCTGCTTATTTCTAGGATGTGTGACCGAAGCCTTTGGTGTTGGGACGGACCTCTTCTTACTGGCTTGAGGCGGTGGTGGTGGTGGGGAGGGTGTGGCCCGTGGTGGCGTTGGAGACCGTGTTCGAGCTGGTGGTGAAGGAAGTGGTGGGGAGGGTGTGGCCTATGACGGCATTGGAGATTGTCGTGGAGGAGATGGGGTTGCAGTCGCATCCTCCAATACATCTTCACCGTCCACAACACTATGATGCACTGGGGAATGAATACTAGGACTTAAGTCTCTGCTAGGAAAACAACGAGTGTTGTGAGCGAATAAATTGTTTTTGAATAGGATGTTAGTGAATAAATTAAATTGTTTTTGAATCCACACACCTATGCTGAGGATCATGATCATCAGTCAATGAGGTGGTGGTGGTGAGACTCCAGGAATGATGATGAAGCGCTTACACCAACAAATGAATGTCTTCTCTGCCTCATCTCCCCTTCAATGTCGAGAGGCACGCTGGCACAACCTCTCTCCACCCTATCCACCAAGACACGAGCATATCCTTTTGGTACCGGTTGACCATGGATTATTGGTGTTCTTGTCTAGTGGATAGCATTTACAACACTGACAGCCACCTTCTACGTCTCGGTTCCTTCTGAAATGTGTAGCTCACACGAATTAACTGGTTCTATGAGGTCATCCACAGGGAACAGTAGCTTCGCGTCAGCTTGGGCGGTTGGTACTTCTATTGTGGTGCAGCTACTCTTCAACTAACTTGGGGGCTAATGTTGATGTCTACCGGATGTGATGATGTAGCCCCCCTTTTGTCAAGGAACTAATTGTTGCTTGCACTTGCCTCTTGATCTCCTCCTGCATCCATTCTTCTTGACTTCTTTCACGCTCTTGCGAGCTATGCACAAACTCCTCCAACTTGTTAATCCGCTCTGCCTCCGCCTCCTTATTTCTCTGGCAGCTTCTATAAGTTCCTTGATCAGCTAGGAAGGAGAGGTACCATGGAACTACCCCATAACCTCTCATACGCCCACCGTGTTCTGGATTTTCATCGTTCTCTCTATTGGGCTTGAAGAGACCAAATGCAACCTTTGCTCGTGTATGAACTAGCCTCTCTACTGCACTTGAGATTTTTGGGCCCCAATATAGCAACCCAGTTATGGGATCTATGGTTCCCCCATGACCGTATAACCAATGCTTTGAGCGTTCGCCCCAATTATCCTGTATTGTCTGAGGTACTACCCCCTGGCTATCATCTCCTGTTCCATTCTCTCCCTCTTTGGAATGTCACTCATATAGCCACCTGATCCTAGATGATGGTGGTATTTCTTGTTTGCAGCATTTGTTCCTTCTAGTAATAGCTTCGCTCTCTTCCGACATTTTGTACTGCATGAATTCATCCCAAAAGGGCCTTAGCTTGACATACGCCTTGGTGCTGAAATTTGGCATCTCGTTCTTCTTCATAAACTTGGTGTACAAGTTTTTCTTCCAAGCTTGAAAAGGTGTTGCCATCTTTCGTCATTGTCCACTCTCGGATTCTCTACTTCAGCTCATCATCGTTCGTGTCGAACGTGAAATGGTGTCCGATGTCGGTCCACATGTCGGCCTTATCACGATCGGAGACAAAGCTGATGTGAGGAGCACTTGGCTTCTTCTTCCATTCTCAAGCACTGATCGGTATCCTGTCCCACACAAGGTAACCACAATGACCGACATATGTCTTCGCATGCGGTCCTAGTGCTTAGCATGTAGCCTCGTCGAATTCGAAGATTACGAGATGGCCCTCCAACGGCCTCCTTGGCCCTCCAACGGCTCTGCTCTTCCCGGTCGTAGATATCGATCCAGAGGGCTACATATATATAAAGACACAAAGATGAAATTAATACAAGATGCAATATACCCTAAAGTCTAAACCTAATCCCTAATAAACATGTATAACTAATATACCTCGCCAGTATTTTCTTGCTCGACAATTTGTTGCTCATTAGGTGGCGGGAAGGATCCCTGCATGATCTCCTCGTAATCTGCCCGCAAGTACTGACTCCCATCATCATCACTCTTGATTTGTTCGTCACCACCGGCGATGAGATTCATCATGATGGCCTCATCATCGATTGGTTGATCCCTCAGATCGGCCATTGTCTATATATATAAGGTATATAAAAAACTATACAAATATATAAAAGATGTATCTATATATATAATGAGTCATATGACATTCATATCAAGTTACATCTATTCATACATATATCATCATTCATATATATCTATTGAAATATATAGACAAATATATACATCTGATGAGACATATAAATAAATAAATATATTCATATATATACAATGAGTCATATGACATTCATATCAAGTTACATCTACTCATATAGAAATATATATAGAATGAATAATATATATATATATCTATATATATAGATATAGATATATATATCTATATATATAGACTTAACACCTAGCAACTAGATTATGACACAAGACGTAACACCTATGACAAGGTGAAAGCCCAAGTTTGGTTTTGGTAATTAATGACACCAAGTTGCTAATGCCCTGTGTTTAAGTGATTTGAGTTAGGCATAGCAACACATGTGATGAAGGTGCATGGTGGCATGGAAAGGTGGCCACATGATTACAAAGAGATGAAGCATGATGTGGAGATCATGATGATAGACAAGGGAGAAAGTGAACAAGGCAAAGGTATAAACATAGGGTTTTACTTTTGCCGGTCTAAGATGAGTAGAGAAGTGATTGACCGGATTTAGGATAGATAGCCGACTATCAAGAGGGAAAATCATGGTCATCTCTCGAATCAAGTGCTACTAGGTCCATATCTTGAGCATATGCATTAGGATCTAGTAAAGTACTAACTTAACTCCTTTGGGAAAATGTTTGTGAAAAGCTAACACACGTGCACTTTGGTGGTGGACACTTGTTGGTGTCAGCACTTTTGCAAAGGAGGTGGTTTTCCTAGGGTTGAGAGGGGTGTGGGTTCCTCTCTCCCTCCCGTTGAGCTTGCGAGGCGGGATTCAGCGCTTTTGAGAAAAATAAGTGTATATTTTCTATTGCGCCGGTGGGAAATTTGTAGAAGTCGCGGGAGTGTTTCTCAGTTGGAAACACTCACCGGACGCTCAGTGCGGAGGCATCGGACGCTGGCCCGAGCGTCCGGTGTGCTGTCAGGCTTCACTCTGCTAGGGTTGAGCACTGGACGCACTCTGGTAGAGTCCGGTGGTTAGCGTCCGGTGTGAGGGGTTTTTGCAACCCTCTCTGCGCACGAGTCCGGTGAGCACCGGACCGTCCGGTGGTTAGCGTCCGGTGTGACGGGTTTTTGCAACCCTCTCTGCGCACGAGTCGGGTGAGCACCGGACCGTCCGGTGAGCACCGGACCGTCCGGCGACCAGCGTCCGGTGAGGTCGCGAGTTTGACAAACTCTCTGCGCACAAGTCCGGTGAGCACTGGACCGTCCGATGTGGACCTACAGAGCATCCGGTGGTGCGCAGGTGACCGTTAGAATCTGACGCGCGAGATTCAAGATCTACACGTGGCCAACTCTAGTGCACCGGACGCAGGAGGTCGAGCGTCCGGTGCTCACTTAGTAGCGTCCGGTGCCCCCGTTTTCAGTCAAGTGAAAGTGGCCAACGGCTAGTTTCTTTGAGGAGCTTATAAATAGTTGGTGGCCGGCTTTGGGAGGCTGTCTCTTGCACATTTGATTACTTGAGACATACTTTGAGCTAGAGAACACTCCCTCCACTCATCTCCTTGCTTGATTGCTAATCCTAGTGAGATTGAGTGAGATTCAAGTGCATTGCTTTGAGAGTTGCATTTAGTGGCACTTGATTCTTGAGTTTGCTGCGGATTTCTTGTTACTCTTGGGTGTTTCCCGACGCCCTAGACGGCTTGGAGCAGCGGTGGTGTTGAGCTCGTGATTGGAGATTGTTTCGAGCCTCACCAAGTGATTTGTGAGGGGTTCTTGAGCCTTCCCCGCGGGAGATCGCAAATTGGTTACTCTAGTGGATTGCTCGTGGCTTGGAGGATCCCCATCTTGTGAGTGGATGTGCGGCACCCACTGAGGGTTTGGCTTTGGATTGCCAATTAGCTCGTGATCCATCAAGTGGGTGTATCGCCACAATGAGGAGTAGCTTGCCGGGAAGCAAGTGAACCTCGGTAAAAAATCGTGTGTCATCTCTTGCCGAGGATTCTCTTGTGATTGTGAGTGATTTGTTGGTTATATCTCTACTCTACAACGTTGGTATAACATTCACTCTCCACTCTTTTACTTACTTGTATACCTTGCTAGTTGTTTAGCTTGTTTAGTTTAGTCTTCTTGTTTAGGAGTGTAACTAGGCTTCTCTTGTTGTTGTGCTTTAGTGTTTAGCCTTGTACTAGACTTGTATAGGTGGCTTGCATAGCTTAGTTGTGCTAGTGCTAGAATAACTTCGCCTTTTGTTTTACTAATCAACTTGTCTAGTTGTAGTTTGTAGAAAATTTAAATAGGCTATTCACCCCCCCTCTAGCCATTTGGACCTTTCACAAGGTTAGGCCATAGTTGTTTCTTGGCTTGACAGAAGAGCATGTGGGTGCCATATTATCTCATTGTGTGTATGATATGTCATCTAAAGAATTGATTTTGCGGCAAAGTGCATCGAACACTCTGCAGTCATTCCGGAATTTTCTGCATCAGTTATGAATAATAATGTGTCCAAATACTCTATTGATGATAAGTCTAGAGAGAATAATACCAGAAGCATTTGCACTATGGGCTATATTCAGAAGATATTGGAAAAAACTTATCTGCACAATATGGGAGTAGCAATGACTAAAGATATATCAATTCAAAAGGTGCATATATATTTATTATTTGATAGACTACAAACTAGAAAGTAATAAATATATACGCACATTTCGAATTAATATATCTTTAGTCATTGCTACTCCCATATTATACAGATAAGTTTTTTTCAATATCTTCTGAATACAGCTCATCGTGTGTAGCTATTCATGATCTTGATGACTGAAACAAACTTGCTATTCATGACTTTTCGAGTTGGGGCCGTCTAGGGTCCAAAAAACGTGTGTAGCTGTGAAAAATTGAAATTTTAAAATTCAAGTGGTCCAAACCCTCTCAGATGAAAAGTTGACCATTACAGCAAATGTGTATCTTGATAAGGTGGACAAACTTGGTATTAATGACTTTTGTAGCTGAGGCCATCTAGGGTCCGGTCAAAGTGTTTTTCTAAAAAATCCAATGTTTGAGTTGGTCAAACTAGGTCAAACTTGGCAATAAAAGACTTCATATAAAAATCTTTTGAATACAAAGGAGTTAGAGCTCACCAAACTCTACCTTTGATACATAGAACATATTTGTATTTGGAAAAGTTCCGGTAAACTCTAGTCACATGTTTTGAAAACCCAATGTTTGACTTGGTCAAACTACGTCAAACAAGGCACTAAATAATCTCAAATGAAAAACTTTTGAACTCAAGGTAGTTAACACTCATTAAGATACACATTCCATACATAGGACACTTTTTCATTTGAAATAGTGTTTGTAAACTCTAGTCACAAAGTCTTCAATCACACAGTCTCAATTATTTAATTATTCCATAATAACTTTAATTACAACCCACTATCATGTGGGCACAACAGTAAACTTCTTGACATATGACCCTTGGTTATGATCATCCCTTAACCATGGAGTGTCCTCATTGTTTAACAAAATGCTTGGGTCTTTGTTCACTTTCAATGGTGGAATTCAGTCATCCCTTTCATAATCACGTGACATGTCTGACTTGTCCTCAATTCCGTCAATGTTTCTTTTCCCAGAAAGAACTATGTGGCGCATTGGCTCATGATTGACTTTTGAGTTGTCATCATTTTTCCCTCTCTTTGGTTCTGTAGACATGTCCTTCACATAGAACACCTGACTCACATCAGTAGCTAGGATGAATGGTTCATCTTTATACCCAACATTGTTAAGCTCCACAGTTGTCATTCCATACTCCTTGTCGACTGTTACCCCACCTTCTGTCATCTTCACCCATTTGGACCAGAATAAAGGAACTTTAAAATTTGTAGCGTAGTCTAGTTCCCATATGTCATGTATTTGGCCATAGTATGTTTGTTTGTTCCCATTTGGATCTGTGGCATCTACTCGTACACCACTATTTTGGTTGGTGCTCCTTTTATCTTGGGCTATTGTGTAAAATGTATTCCCATTGATCTCGTACCCTTTGTACGTGCCGATATGCCATGATGGCTGTCTGGCCAACAAATAAACCTGCTCATTGTTGACGGTCCTTAACTACCAAATTTAATCTTCAAATCAATAAAGAAAAGGATCCAAATGCAACCAACACCCAGACTTAGGGTTTTATCTGACAGAATTCCACGAGTTTTGGTGTTTGTCTATTTCTACAAGGGGTTATCAGGAAATGTGGAGGAAAGGCCCACACATCAGGTTTACATAGAGATATTAATGTGCCGCGCAATTTTCTATCATCTAGAAGAGTCCAGAAGCCACGGGAACGAACGGGAGGCCGATCGGGCCCGGGGGCAGGGCGCCCGCCCTCCCCCCTTGGGCGCCCGCCCACCTCTGGTGGCCAATCAGGGTGAATCACACGGATTATGCTCCACCACCTTTGAGGAGAACCGTTCAATCAAGGTCGGTTTGATCCGACGGCCCATATTCATTTGGAGGGGCTATATAAGCAGGCCCCCTGGCCCCTGGAGGAGGCAATCCTCATTATTCATTAGCATATTTTCCAGAGAGGATTCAGAGAGAGAGGTTCCTTAGGGTTCCCACCTCATAGGGCTTAGCATCCAATGTGAGAGTAGAACTAGTTCTACTAGATTGAGAGAGATAGATTGGAGGTGTAGATCGGAGGAAGCCCGGCCTGTCGGTGTCTACTCCGAGGTTGTACCTGCGAGATCAAGTCTCCTAACCTGAGGCTTGCTCCTAGGAGTCTTTAGTATTTCGACTTCTAAATTCTAGTAAGTTCTTTGTTTTATTGTTCTTTGGTTTATGAGTTTACTTTGATCTCTTCGCGTAGGGTTTAGAGTAATTATCTCTAGCGTAAACGTGGTGTTTGGGCTAGGATACTCATAGATATCCCCTGTCCAGCCAGACCGTGGTAGTAGCCAGGAACGTGACATTTCTGAGTTACCTTTGTAGCCCATAATCTCGTTAGTAGGATCGATAGGGTTTATAGGTGCGGGTCGAACATCCTTTGTGGTGTCTACATTCCGTAAGCCTCCCCAATAGAACAGTAGATCATCCTTACCAAGGTTAGAACGAGAGTGCGGTTGTAGTCTTCTCTATACATCACTCACATCGAATCACATTGTTTGTAGCCTAAAGGGTAGTAGCAATAGATTTAGTTAGTCAGATGCACGCTTTCTCCCAGTGGTAAAAATATAAATACGATACTCTGGATAACCTCTTGGGTGAAGTGCTCATTGATATCCGTGCGCTTGCGGATCATTTCCTGATTGCGTTAACAAATATCAACAAGCATTTCTGGCGCAGTTGCCGGGGAGAAAGACGATTTGCTGAGATAACTTTAAGTCTTGATATTATCTTGTATTATACTTTTATACTTTTATTCTTTTATCTTTTTATTTTTTCCATCTTTATGGATAACTCAAATTCCACACCTATTATTGAATTTTTTGCACCTTCGGAGACCAGCCATAGACCATGGGAGTCAACAAGTCCTTTCTTTGACCCTAATTATAATCTGTGTCCGAAGTTGATTGCAATAGGTCAAAACCAAACCTTTTGTATAGCCGAGGTCCTATCTTTTAATCAAGAAGATAATGAACTTTTAGCTACACCTAGGGAATTTTTTAATCTTTATAAATTCTAGTTTAGACCTAGCCCTACAAGACCATGTTTTTCCTCGATATTTTCACATTTGTCTTAATCATATAACCTTTGGTAGAGTTTTTATTTCTTTATCTGTTAGTAAAGCAAGGCATGTCTTCATTCATGGACATCCTTCTTGCATTAGTCTTCATAAAAAAATTCTAGAGATAGAGATCATCTCCCAGACGAGGAAAAGAAGTTTCAATAGCCAATTTCCAAACATTTCAATCCCATGATTCGGCTATCCAACCCAAACTAGTAGTGCTCCAAAATCATCTAAGGGAAGAAGAAATTCTACCTTTGGAAATTCATTTTGGGATAAGCTTAAACTTCCTGCTTCATAAGAGACCTTTGAGTGCATATAGTGTGAACCTTCCTAAGAAGGGATCTCTTAGAAAGCATCTCAAATCCAATCCCTTTGATGGACATCTACAAAGACTCAAGGATGGCATCTTAAGTGATGCAATAGAAAGAGAGCGAAGCCATTTGGAAGACAATCTCATCTTCTCCCCTTCTACGCCCACTTTTGATGACTCATTCGAACCTATCTTTAAACCCATCCTTGAGCTCCATAATTTCTACTATGCTCTTTCTCTTGAACCTCCCGATGATCCTATGAATCTCTCTAGACATCCCATGCATAAGAGTCACCAAGACCATAAGGAAGATCGAGAAGAGCAACATCAATGGCTAGAAGGCATTAAAAGTCCATGTGCTATCACCATTGAATGGATGGACAAGGAAGAAGCCTTAATGGATTCTGACTTTGGCTCAATTTCAAATGTTGAGTTCTTAACTCCCTTTGAAGATAAGATTCATCCAACTACAGAAGAGGACATAGGCGAGACCAATCTAGGAGAAACTCTGAACATTCAGATTGGAGACGAAGATAACATTAATGAGCATGGAATTTATTTAGCCACTTCGTTTACTCCATGCTCATATGAAAAATCTTCCCAATCTATTGGTCTCTCCAACATCACCACATTTGAGATCTCCAACCCCCTCTTCCTTTCTATTTATAAAAACTTTAAAAGGGTGGTTGTCAATGCACATGTCTATAATAAATATTGCAGATCTCGTTGAGTTGATCTTGATATAGGTCAGCGTTGGAGGGGAAACCACTTCGCCGACATAAATTGATGGTTTCCCAAGGACAAGCTTAGTATTCTAAATAAGCACTAATCAGATCGTAACATGAGCTTTTAATTATTTGCAACATTACCTTGTGTATTGAGCATATAAGGATAATTGTAAAAATATTCCTTCACGTATTCTTATCACTAACCTTTCTAGGATTGGAGCAAGAAGATCGGATGAATGACAAGCATAATGTATGTCCAACCAATCAGCACACAACCTTGAATTAAATTCATCCAAACTTGAATTTTGCAAAATTCAAGCTTGGGGGAGTACCTTACACAAAAACATCCTTTGCCATGTTGCTATGTAGGCTGTCCCTACCTTTGAGACATGCTTAATTTGTTAAATACTAATCACACTACTTCATCTCCACTTGAGTAGATCTCTAAATGCTCTCAAGCTACCTTTATTTGATTTAGTATATGTCTAGGTTTGGAGTAGTTTCATTTATCTCTTAATTAAGCATGGTGCTTAGTTTAGGAATGATGATCTTACTTCCAAGGGATTTTAAATTAAGCATGGTGCTTAGGTTAAAATGCCCTCCTAAAATCAAATTAGACATGGTCTCTAGGTTGATTTTTGAGCCGATAGTATGCTATAGTAGATATGGGATATTTTGTTGGACTAACCCCTGCAGGAAAACTTTCAATATCGACCTGGAAAGTCCTGAGATAAACTCACATTGGAAACAAAAGGAGAGACACATGAAGGTTAACAATTTGCACAAGGAAGACATAGCTCATTCATCATAGAGAGATGATCCATGGAACAAGACAAAGAGTGCCACAAACACGGTGCACAACTGCTATGAAAGGAAAGCTTCCACAAGGTGATACTGTACCATCACTCTTCAAGTAAGGTAACATCTTAAGGTACTTGACTATCACTTTTATAAGCTTCTCCTTGGTTTTGGCGTTCACATGGAATAAAGAGACAAACATAAATTAACCGACCCAATTAATTCAACATGTTTAGTCCTTTAATCTTTGTTCTTAGTACTACCTTCGTGCTCCCACACTCCTAATCATATAAGCTAAAATGTTGTACATTCAATCTTTGGAAGATATAAAGAAAACATAAATATAGATAGATTATGTTTCCTTTAGGTCGAGCGATCTGATCTGACAAATGTTTTAAATGCTACATTCATGATCTTATTATCCATCAACTTTGTCTTGCTCACTATGCTTAAGGTTAGAGAAGAACAAATACACTTTTGGTTCTGTTGGTGTTTTTCACCAACAGGGCCCATGCACTTGATCTCTGCCTTGTCTTTATGAGCACGTACACTTCGAGCAAAACATGGAGGAGTTTTACAACTCCTAGACTCCACCAAGTGAAGGACTTGGATCTACAAGCACAAACACACTGAGCAGGATGCTGTCAATGCCACACCTCGAACTGCTGAACAAACGAAGAACATGGGTGACACCGTATCAAGAAGTGCAGATGTCAAGGCCCACACCTAATCAAATGATACACCTAAAGGATGAACACGGTGAGAAGTCTTGTCCAGAAGACTTAAAACATTGGATCCTTGCCGGAAGGTAAAATCAGTATTTATCCATATTTATCTTTTCTGCATTCCTTTTCCTTTTTATTCTATCACTTGTATTAGCATATTTATTTTTCCACATTAGCATTAGAAAACAAAACAAAAATATTTGTTCGTTGCACTGCATCATAAAATCTAAAGCCCCATGTGAGTAGACTTGTGGTTTAAAACCCATAGGTATATTGACTGTGGTGGCATAAAATAAATATGTTTTCATCTTACAATAAAAATATAAAAATAATAAGTGCATGATCTTGCTAAATAAATAAAATTTATTAGGAGGAATCTCATAAAGGCTAGATATTTATACTAACACTTAACCAGTTCCACAAAGCTTTTTTGTCTACTTGAGCTCCGCAGAATTCAAGGATCAAAGAAGACTAGCAGACGGAGGACATCCTAATCGCTGTCAGGGTACTACCAACATTCAAATACACCTCCGCCACCTGCTAGCTACATCAGAAGAAATTACGTCAAAATCCAGCTTAGGGGAGAGCACCCCTATTTATCCAGCTATGTGTTTCTACTCGCATTTATATTTTACTTAAATAATAAAAAAGACGCATAAACATAAAACCCAAATAAAGATTTTGTGCTTTCATATATATCTTTGCTTAGTTTCCTAAATAAATAAATAAATAAAGTTTGCTATGAACCCTCATGATAAGCTCTCACATGGAAATGATGAATAGTTGCTCTGCCATGACTAGTTCTCAAAATTGCAATCTCTCTCAAGTTTAGGCATGACTGTTATGAATTAAGATTTGCTCTAAACCAGAACTTGTGGGAAGAGTACATGATCAAAAATCTAAGTCGTTAACAGATATGATATGGGAAGGATGAGCTGCTGTTTATCTGTTCCTAGAGATACTAGAATTCTAGAGAATTTTATCTTTGAAAATCTTTAAAATGTTGCATGATGAGTTCCTGTATGATGAGAGTTTAAAATCCTACCACCGCCATATATACATGCTTATTAGACAATGAACCATATATTTATTTTTTACTGCTTATGAGCATTGAGTGTGGTCAAGCTATGTAGACCCTTAGAGCTTATCTTGCGGTTAAAATCAAGATTCACTTGCACGTTCACTCATAAATGCTGCTTCTACTCTGGAAGTATGCATCCACATACATCCACTCATTTCCATCTCCAGATTCACCCAAAATTATTCTACTCCTATCCAGGAGAGAATAGCCAAAAACATTATCCTATCCTTGCTATTCCCCGTGAAATAAGTGCTCGAGATATTTTGGTTACTACCACTGCTACATTATTCTAGGAGGGTGAGTGCTCTGAAAAAAAAGAAGTGAATACGAGGAAATAAAAAGGGGCAAGTGCCCGGAACCTCGAAGAAAAGAAAAAGAGAGACGAGAGGTAAAAATGGACAAGTGTCCGACAGTAGAATTAAGGGTACAAGATACCCACCTAAGAGAAAAGAAAAAGAAAATATAGAGCATCTCACTCTCCTCAAAAAGCTTCAAAGTGCAAGAAAGGTATGTATCCCCTAAAAAGAGCAAAAGTATAATTAGACTTTCACCTTTGTTATCACCATCATCACCATACACCATTCATTCGCCACACATGCACATCTTGATTGGACTTATTAATAAATGTCTTGTAAGTATGTATTATCTGTCTCCCGCCTATGAGCTCCTGATATCAAAACCTTATTAGAGTAGGGTGAGAGAGAAGGCAATATCACTATGCCTCATACCAAAAATACCACATACTGTGAGAGAAGGCATATACCATTATTGCCTTGGAAAGGATCCAGAAATACCACAAAAGATAGATTTGAGAGAGCCATACAAGGAATCTCTGAGTTTTATTTGAAAATCTACAAAAACTCTAGAGCTATAGTTAATCAAACAATAAGAGACATGGCGCTTGACTAGACTGTTCTATCTTTTAACTGCTCAAGACACAAGTGATGGTTGCAAGCCCCATGGTGAAAGGTTAAAAGACTGTTCTATCTTTTAACTTTCACCATTGTTCTATCTTTGTAGCGTCATCATGATGGCCTCAAGGTAGGCGACGGAGGAGACCTCGTGGGTGTGCTCGTCCATGACGTGCTCGTATAGACCCATGCTCATGCCGTGGTAGCTGCAGCCATCGACGGGTCATCGAGGACGGTTGCAGCTACCGCGGTATGAATATGGGTTTATACGAGGATGTCATGGATGAGCACGACCACGAGGTCTCCTCTATCGCCTACCTCGAGGCTATCATGATGACGCTATAAAGGAGCTCGCTGTTTCTCCTACTAGCGCTGCATGACAACATCAGGAAGTTGTTCCTGCTCCTCAACATCAACAATGCCTATGGCGCCGAAATTGAGGACATGTGAGGTGATTATTAAAAGGATTGTAATGACATGTCAAAAAGCGGTTCACTGTTGTACCTACTTGATAGTGGGTTGTAAAGATATTATGTAGTAATTAATTATTTTAGACTTTTTTTACATTGGAGGATAAAGCTAGTTACTTATAAACACGAAGAGTCGATGGTGAAGTCAAAAAAGATCACCAATTGGTGCCGGAGACGGCGACTCAAACTATAACCATTAAATTTGAGCTCAAAAAATGACGGCTATATCGCAAAGATAAAAACAACATGAAAATGACAAGGGAGGATGAAGTTAGTTACCCCTAGAGCAAGGGTAACGATGGCGGCGTCAAAGATGATCACCAATGGGTGCTGGAGATGAAGAACAAGCAAGAATAAGCAAGAACAAGCAAGAACTAGCAATGGCAAGAGCAAGAACAAGCAAGATCAACTCACTAAAATTTGAATGGGCTCAGTCTCGACTTGGAAGAAGTGACCGCGATTTATAGCGTGGGCTTTTAGTCCTGGACTAATGAAAGAACAGGGACTAAAATGGGTCCCCTTAGTCTCGAGGCAAGCCACCAACCAGGGCTAAATAGTCTCGGCTGGTGGCTTGCCCTGGAACTAATGGGACACCTTTAGTCCCAGACCATAACACGAGCCAGGACTAAAGGGCCTCTACCCCGACAGCCCTGGCAGGTAGCCGTTAGGCAGCCGGCAGGACCCATTAGTCCTGGCGCGTGTTATGGGCCGGGACTAAAGGTTCCTTTAATCCCGAGGACCAAAATTATTGAGACTATTGGCGATTTTGGCAATCGTCTAAAGGCCACTTCTGTAGTAGTGTTATCTGTTCACTTTCATAATTGTTCTTAGTTTATATTCATCTTTATTTATTTCTACCTAGTCACATAAAAGGATAAGATTAAGTACCAAAGTATACTCCTACCTTTACAATTAGGGATGACAACCTAGTTTTATAGTTAGGAGTAATGGTCAAGAGGCTAGTGGCTAGTTGCTAAATACAAGTTAATTAGTACCAACATTTCTAGTGTAATTGTGTGGGATAGAGATTTGGGTTTTATTCCAGTGACGTTAGAAATGCTTGACACTAACAAATATTAAATGAGCATATACATTTAATAACAGCATCTCTATATCATGCTAGGGATGACAACTTAGCTTAAGTGGTGTTAGAGGCATCAACAGGCCCATCTTGTAGTTGGCCAGGGGCGCCAACCCATAGGGCAGAGGTGGCCACCTTGTCCTCTTAGCCAATGAGGAGCAACCTCATGGATCCTGCCTCCACTGCCTTTAAGGAGTAATCTTGACCATCTATTAAGGTTGGTTTGAGGGTTGTGCTGCTTCCTAGGGGGCTATATATTCAAGGCGTGACCCCTTAGAGGAGGAGTTCATTATTCTCTCATTTGAGAGGTAGCCATTAGCAAAGATAGAGATTAGAGATATCTCCACTAGAGAATTAGAATAGCTAGTTCAGATCTTCAACTTCTACATAGGATTAGACTAGACAGAGGAAGAGTCGGGCACTTGTGCTTGGAACTCTGGATCTTCATCATCAAGGATTGGTATTATCTTGTATCCTCCTTGTGACTTTATTCTAAATATCATTATGTTTCTATTTATTATATTTCTAGTTTATTCCAGTTCTTCATTTTTTATGGTTATGATTGGTAATGAGTTTATGTATAAGTTTGCAAAGCGCTTAGCTCTCTTCGCGAGAGGGTTAGGTGACAGATGTCATACAAGCATGGTGCTTAAATGTTGTTTATCTACAAATACACCCAATTAGCCTGGTCGTGTGGTAGATCATGGAAGTGACAGTTCCACCGAATCCTTTGTATTCCATCCCCATTGGTAGGACAGGTAGAACCACTGTTACATAGGATGCCTAGCTAAGTCTTGGCTTTTTATAGCAATGTTCCTTATACAAAGATGAAGAGTCTTTTATGCTATATATGATATTGTAGCGTTAGAATAGATGAATGACTTGGTAAATTAGAACTACTTAAGATTTTCTATCTCTTGAACTAATCACACGTCGACCTACTATTAAGCTAAGTAGTCTATCTTTGTAATTTATTTCCTGAGCTTTTACATTTCATATTATTTGTCTATCATGGTTTACCCTTCTACCAAGTATGTGGTTGTGCAACCCATCACTCATAAGTAATATTGTTTTGCAAGTTTATCTCATTATTTAAGTCCTTAGTTCTTTCCCTTTAGCTAAATATAAATAACAATACCTGGAATACTTCTCAATGAAGTACTGCAATGGTATTTAATATGTATGCTTGAGGATCCTATATTTATTTTATTAGTGAGCAGTTTTTATACCGACACTTCTCGCGCCATGTTAGGGATGACAACTTAGCTTTAGTGATGTTAGAAGTGTCAACAAGCATTTCTAGCGCCGTTGCCGGGGAAGGAATAAACTTTTTGAGAAAAATTTCCTAAATAGATACTTAGTAAATGAGTGGTAGCTTGCTAGTCACCTCTTCTTGGCAGGTTTACCCCTGCTTGTTTTTCTATATTTATATTTTATATACAGGGGATTAGTAGGATTGAAACTGATTCACTCAACTCTTCATCCAAATCAGATCAATCAAGAAGGAAGCTTGTCACCAGTACCTGAAGCTATGGCTTAAAAGACCTTGTTGGAGCTCTCTGCTCCAATAGCAGAGCACATTTGCACTGGTCCAGTACTACAAATAGAAAATCTTGAGTTTGAGCTCAAGCCAAGCCTTTCAACATGGTGCAAGCTATCTAATTTAGTGGAAAGGTACACGAAGATGCAAGTAAACATCTGCAAGACTTCATGGAGATTGGAAGCACCATTGCCATGGAAAGAGTTAATCAAGATATCATACTACTTCACTTCTTTCTATTCTCGCTAGTGGGAAGAGCGCAACAGTGGTTCTATGCTAATAAAGAAGAAATCAACACATGGGCGAAGTGTTCGAAGGTCTTTCTAGCAAATTTCTTCCCAATAGGTAACACTAATGCCTTAAGAGAAAAGATTACGAATTTCCAACAATAGAAGATAGAAACCATTTCAGAAGCATGGGAGAATTTGCAAGGATACATTCAAGATTGTCCTCATCATGGAATGGAAGAATGGTTACTCATGCAAGTCTTTTATGATGGATTAACCCAAAAGACGTGTGAGCATTTCAATGCCACTACTGAATGATCATTCTTATTGCTTACTCTTGGGAAAGCTAAGAAGCTTATGGAGAAGATATCAGATAATCAAAGCTAGTCGCAAGACAATATCCAAAATTGTCATCAAGGTGAAGAAGCAATTGAAGAAGTAAATGCACTATCTACCGAGATGGATGATTTACTCAACTAGCTAGACTAGAAGGCCAAGTACAAGGAAGACTAGAGGGCGATGGAAGCATTGTATAAGCAAAACTCAAGCCCCACCATCAAGAAAGTTCCATATCAACCAAATTGGAGACAACAACACAATGGCCAAGGTATGAATTCAAGTAATTTTACAAAGCAACCTTCTTTAAGAGAATTAGTTATGCAGCAATCTAAAATCAATCTATACATTAAAGCTAGGCTTGCTAATAATGATAAAACCTTGTAAGTTATAATTAATAGAATGGATAGTTTCTCATCTGCCATTGATAACCAACTTGAGTATAATAAATAGATAGAAGCAAAAACAGCACAGCTGGCTGCTGCGTTGCCTATTGCCACTACCCTGAGCCGGTAAGATCTATCAGAACAAGAAGAGGGAGTTGTACCAAAGATCATCCCTATTCTGCCAAAAGATCAGTGTAAATACCATTAGTATTACCATCAACGGTAGAAAAAGATAACAACATTCCTAAATAAGTACTACGAAACCAGTCCAAGATTAGGAGATGAGATAGGATTTTCAAGACACCAATTATCTACCATTTTCTTGTTAAAATAGAAGACAACAACAAATAGATGAGCTATTTGGTAAGTTCATGGAGTTAATTTAGAAATTATATATCAATATACCTCTGTTGGATGCCATACAGATCCCTACATACGCCAAGTACATTAGAGACATTCTTAACAAGAAGAGACCACTGCCATCCACTGAAGTGATCATGTTCGCAGAAGAGTGCAATGCGGCCATCCTCAACAAGTTAGCAGGAATGAAAAAGGATCCAAGATGTCTGACAATTGATTGTACAATTGGAGAACAATATTTCAATAATGCACTCTATGACCTAGGAGCAAGTGTCACTGTGATGCCCGCTGCTGTCTACCACAAGCTAAATCACACCACACTTGAGCCAACATCAATGTCTCTAGAGCTGGCCAATCAATCAGTCCATTGTCCATTAGGCATCACCGAAAAAAATCTAGTCAAGATAAGAGAGTTCTTCATGCCAGTCGACTTTGTGGTGCTAGACATGCATCTAGACTCAAAAGTGTCACTCATTCTCGGGAGACCCTTCTTGAAAACGCCAATGCACACATTGATATCGGAAAGGGATCCATCAAATTCACCATCAATGGGCAAGAAGAGCAGTTCACATTCAAGTCAAAACAAGAACTCTACTCTTCAGCAAAGATGGTAGATCAGACGAGATAAAAGAATCACCAAGGTCACTCTAGGATCATCAATAGAGTAATTAATTTGGAAAGTCGAGTTTGTAGGACTTTACAACTTCGAACGCTCGCTAGAAGGTAACTCGGTATTTAGCCGCATTTAATTTCTCAATACATATAATTTTTCTTAGGCGTATTTATTTTATAGCACTGCATTATAAAATTCTACGCCCCATATAAATAATTTTTCTAGTGTGTAACAACCCATTAACAATATTTATTGTGGTGGCATAAAAATATTTTAGTTCATACATTTATTTGTCTCATTTTAAATTTACTACACTATATTATATATCTAGTGCAAGGTGGGCCCACCAATAGGGTCCCACATGTCATAGACTCCACCTCACATACTTCACATCACATTATTAATCCATATTCACTCACCATCACTATCTTATCATTTCCACCGTCCAAATCCACCATCTCTTCTTTTTCTTTGCTTAACCAGGTAGCAAAGTAGATGACACAAAAATTGAGTGGAAGGAGGGCCAGCACATGGGCGGCTGCCCCACCACCTTGGGCACCCACTTGGCCACCTCCTCCTCTATAAATGGCCTTCCTCCATTCATTTCCAGGCACTACACACATTTAGTTTTTGTAGCTAGCAACCATGCTCTCGAATTCAAGTTGTTCAGAGAGAGCTTGAGAGAGAAGGAGAGACTAGAAAGAGTACAGAAGAGAGTGAGAAGTAAGGAGAGTGAGCAAAAGCTCAAAGACTAGTGTAGAGAGGGGTAGTGCTGCAAAAATCTCATAGAAAAATTAGTGGAGAAATTGTCCAAATAGGATTAAGAATTTTAAAACTAAGGGGAGGTTTTGTTGAAATCCAAACTAGAAATAATCTTGGAAGAATGACTAACCTCTGGATGGCTAACTGCTAACCCCATGCACCAGTGTTGTTTGCAAGAATTTTGGGCAAGATGAAGAGTTGGGCTAAAGGAATCACCGGCAAGGTCACGGGTAGGAGCACAAGGAGCTCATCCCAGTACACTTCATTAAGGGCTAGCTCCGACATGAGTACTGATTCTCAAGAGAAGAGCACCTACAACAAAACTCAAGAACAAGAGCTTGACACACATGCCAGTCCTCGACGAAGTATTTCTCTGCAAAGTAGGTATGCCTAGTGAACTTGACACTACTTTCAATTTGTTTGTTGGAGTTCTTTTGCAACCAATACACCCAAGAATTCTGTTTCACCTGGAAAACCCTTAGTGATCTTCTAGGCTTTCTCCTAAATACATGCATAGACATAGAAGAAGCCTTGAAAGATTACAACACACATAAGTTTTGGACTGACATTTCTAAGGAGCCGTTCTTTCAAGGCAACCGCACACGAGACATAGAGCATCTACACTAGTGGTTGGGTACAGCTTTCTTCCCTGGGATGATGCTAGCATGATTAGAACCATAGACTTACAACTGGTATATGCAGCAGTAAAGAAATTTAGAGTGTCACACGTTCATGCTTTAGTAGATTATTGGTTGAGTATTCCTAATTATAAAGGGATGTAGTTATTTGCTCCATTGTCACTCACTGAACCATAAACCTTAAATTGATTGATAGTGTCTCTCTAGATTTTATTGATATGCATAGGCAAATTTATGGTTATGAACACTTTAATCATGCTCATATAATAAAGGAAATAAATGGGGAGTTACTTATGACCTATGGTGAGGCCATGATCCAGTTACCTCACCCAGAGAAGGCATTATATTCTGTCCAGACTTTGTATATTGAGTTTTAGGCAAGAAAAGTACATAGGAGGGGAACTCAGGGGACAACCTCGAAGAGGGCACCTTAGAGGATAGCCTCTGAAAGGATTACACGTCAACATGAGCCAGTCTTGCTCGAAGCTGACCTCGCTTAGGAAGAACTAGCACATACCAGTTTCTGTTTAAATTTGAGCTTGCTTAAAAATGAAAACAAATAAAAAGAGTGTGTAACATGAGTTTGCTTTACTTTCCTATTAAGTTTACTAAATATATAGACTTGAAGAATGCGTGATGGAAATAATGAATTGTTGCTCTGCTGTAATTCTTTTCATGTACCTAGCTTTGAACTTGAGTTCTCCAAAGGATTGGATACACTGTTCGACAACTTAGTTTACTCTACTCTTTAGACATGTGGGAGCGTAAACTTAAACTAAGTCTAGATAGTTTACGGACATGATAAGATATAGTCTGAGCTGTTGTTTATTATGTTCCTAGTGCCACTAAATTCTAGAGATTTGTTTGTGAAAATTTAAAAGGTTTCATGATGAGTTTCTTGTATGATAGAGAGTATAAAATTCCTACCACAATTATACTTTTTTAGAATAGGAAGCTGTTGACATTTACTACCCTCATTACTAAAAAGCAAAAATAACTCCTACCCCTAGCAACAACGTCAGAAATGCTCGATATAATTAACTTGTCATTTATCAACTAGCCACTTCTCAATTACTAACATTCCTAAACATGAAGTAGGTTGTCATCCCTAATTATATTGCTAGGACATTATTATAGATTTATAGGTACTAATATGACTAGGCAGATATAAAAGATATGAATATAACTGTTGACGGTCAATAACATCAACTTTTATTATAACTTTAAACCTGAAGGAGATCATGAATACACACTAGTATAGGGTTTGAACTAACAATTTCCACAAGTATTGTATATTTTGTATTTTCTAGGGTAAATTTTAGGAAAGCTGTAAAAGGGGGACTCTAATGCAAATCAAACACGAAAACGTATGCGCGCGGGAAACAACGCGAGAGGATTTAGGAATACTCTAGAAGACACCCGATGCGAGGGCGAAGCCAGCGGCTGCCAGGTTGGGCCGGCCGGCCCCACCCTAGCACCGGTCGGCCCCTTGCTCTAGGGTTTGGTGCCCCCGTTTCGGAAGCTTCCTCCGCCGTGTTTGAGGAGTCATCTCGACCCTTGGTTAAGTCGGATTGATCCGATGGCGCGTGCAACTCCCACCGGACTATAAATACGTGGGTAGACCCCCTGGAGACGCACCTCAATATTCATCAAGGCCTCAAGCCATCAAGCATCAAGCACCTTCAAATTCATCAAGAGCCTTCTAGTTCATAGTTCTAGTTAGTTAGATTAGAAGTAGAGGAGCTCTAGTTCTTCATCGGGATCTGAAGCCCCTGGCATTGGTGTGGAGCGCAAGAGTTCGGTAATAGTTCTAGTTCTACTTTATAGTATTTTGTTATAATTAGGAAGACTTCATTCTTAATAGATTCATATGTTCTTAATTACATTAGTTATTGTCTACTTTGATTATATGTCTAGGATAGTTGGTTTAATCTTATTGAATTCATGTAATTGCTCGTATAGCGTTTACCTAATCAATCGTTGGGTAGATGATAGACAATATGTAGACGTGGTGTCTAAATATCTTGTTTGTTTGTGAGTGCCTCATGACACGTCAGGTCGTGTGGTAGTCCGCGTAGGTGACAGTTGCGTTGGTTCCTCTGTAGTCCACCTTCCGTACGTAGGGCTAGCATGGGCGCAGTCGCGAAGGAGGTGATGTTTGCGTCTTAAAACCCTCATTAGTTGATGCCTCTTTACATGTAATTTTGATATAGGTGTGGGGTATAAACCCCTATACCCTTATGGCTAGACTTTGGCTAGGAGACTTGGCCCATCACGAGACAGTTTGGGGCTTTATCCAACTGCTCGGAGTTTCACGTAAGGAAACAAGACGTGGAGATCAAGCAAGAATCTAGTCGGTTATTAGGAATTGATATCGTATTATCTATGGCAATTGTAACCGACTAGGATTAGTTTCTAGATGTGTAACCCTGCCCTCTGGACTATATAAAGAGAGGCAAGGGACCCCCTTAGAGAACTCAACACAATTCAATCCACAGCAATACAATCAGACCCAAGACGTAGGTATTACGCCCACACGGTGGCCGAACTTAGATAAAAACCTTGTCTGTGACTTGCGTCACCATCAAGTTCGTAGCTTGTGCACCTGTCTGCCGATAAAGTACTACCATGGGCATACCCCAAGGTAGACTGTCTACTAGCTTTCGTTGACAGTGACGCGCCAGGTAGGGGGTGTGCGTACAGCTTCCTAGATGAACAAGATGGTCATCATCCCGGCTTCCGCTGCCATGGCCAAAGGTCTCACGTTCACCGTTGGGCAGATCACGTGGCCGACTCACGCCGGTGGCCCTACGACCACGACTTTGGAAGAAACTCAGATCTCATCTGAAACAGCAGATGTGGTGACCCCGATCACACCGACCGCGACCACTACGACTCCGAGGGCCGACCTCCGCTTCCTCGTTACAAGGGGAAACGAGTCAACAATTCGGATCTTCTTGAAGCCATCGATCGCGCCGACCACAAGCTTCTTGAAGCCTCCAGCCTAGTGGATTTGATTTCATGCTAGCCTGATCGAGCACCGGTATCGAATTTTTTTTGACTCCCATCGATCAACTCGTGTCACCACGCACGAACGACTGGGGACGTCCTTGACGGTAACAGCGACCCCCAAGGGACGAACTGTCAAGCTCAAGACAACGTCGCCAGACAAGGATTTTCCTCATGGTCTGAGTAACGCGGCTGATCAGGTTTCACGACATACTCGATCCCTATTCAGGAAGACGGGCTTATCGCCGTGGCAAACCAGACGAACAGCCCGTCACTTCGTCAATATGGTCTCCATCCGCACTCTGCTAGAAGATAAGACCAACATTACAAATTCAAGCACATGCTCTGTCCCTACCGAGGTTTTACACCCTGAGGACGAAGACTACGACTTGGATCTCCCACCTTACCCCCTAGGTTTTTCCCGCTTTCCGAGCTTTCCACCTCGACGAGGAGATCTAGTTTTCAATGTCAGCAGCGACGAACCAGTCGTTGACGGCGAAACCGACGAACAAAGACAGCAGCGCAAACAGTGCAATGCTAATCATGCTCAGTGACGAGCAGACGAGGAGCAGCGGCAACTAACCCAAAACAACCTTGATGATGCTTTCAACATGGTCGGAAACCAGCAAGTATTCAAGACACCAAGCGCCAATGTAGTCGTCGCCATGGCAAACCTTGACCGACTCCTAGAGACTCCAGAATATCAGGGGGTTCGGTCCAACATACGGGCACATCTGATAGCCGCGATGGGATAGACCGCTACTCTACTCAAAAGGATCCAAGCCATCTCCTACACGGAGGCCACCTCTGACTAGACTCATCGCAGCCGGGCCTCACCGCGAACCGGTGAATATCGTCGTAGCCGTTCGCCCATCAACGATCACAGGAAGGACACCCATCGCGACAACCGTGGTCGGGACACTGGCAATCACCACGAAAAGAGACAGGGACGTGATCAGTAGGTGGACCAAGACAGGGACCTACGGCAAAACCTCTCTCATAAGGATGCTCGCGAGCGCATCAACAGGCACATTACTGATAGAGCAGTACACGAAAATGTGCGACGCTTCGAGTACGATGCAGCCCATGGCCCCCTCGGCCTAAAATACTTCTCCTCACACCTTCGGCAAGTCATATGGCCCCGCAATTTCAAGCTCGAGAAGATTAAAAAGTAAGACGGCAAGGAGAACCCCTAAAACTAGATCACTCTTTATGAGATCGCAGTCCGATCAGCAGCAGGAGACGAGCATGTCATGGCATATTATTTCCTAGTCATGCTCGACCAAGCCGGCCACCAATGGCTCCTCGGTTTACCTAAGGACTCTTTTGATTCTTGGGAGGAATTGCAGTAGGCATTCATCGATAACTTCATTGCTACCTGCGAGAAGCCTGGAAACAAATACGGCCTTAAGAGGATAAGGGACAGGAAGAATGAGCCCCTGTGCGACTACATCCGACACTTCTCGGATATGCGCGTCAAGATTCCAAAAATTTCCCACGATGAGGCCATATCAGCTTTGATCAAAGGCCTACATTTCCACGAAGCTTTAAGGAGCAAGCTACTACGCAAGAGGCCGACCACGGTCGCCGAACTTCTCGCCATAGCCAAGAATTATGCTGATGCCGATGACGCAGAAAAGCTCATCCGAGAAGATGTACGAGAAGCCGAGCAGCCTCCCCGACTAGACGACAACCGTTGACGCTTCGACATCTAGAATCCCCACTGTAGCGACAACCGCGACCACCGAGAAGGGTCGGATAGGCACCGCGACAACCATGATGACTTCAGAGGCAAGCGACCTCGCGACAGTGACCACGAGGTAAACACAGTCAAGCGTCCCAATGGACGGCGGGACTATGAGGAAGACTACAACAAGACGCTGAAAGGACCGTGCCAACTCCATTCCAAGTCTAACCACACGATGGAAGAATGTCGTGTCCTCAAAAACATCTATACACAGTGGGCTGCTCAGGGTGACGCCGCCAAGAAAACTGGGAAACATGACAGACGCAGTCAAGAAGACGAAGACGACGACCAGGATAGGGACCCGCGGCATCAATACATCTACCCAACCGACGTAGTGCACTCCATTTTTGGAGGGAAGGTCTCAGTTGAGTCAAAACGAGAAAGAAAACTCCTAGAGAGGGCTTGTCTCAATGTGGACAGCGCCGATGGTTCGATCACCGACCCTAACTTCCCTCCCTAGTCGCACCGAGAGATCTGTTTCAACAGGCAGGACCAATGGGCTGCCATCCTAGAACAAGGACATTTCCTGTTGATCCTGGACCCCTGCATCAAGAGCGTCAGGTTCAAGCATGTGCTCATGGACGGTAGTAGCTCTATCAACATCTTGTTTCGTAACAGCTTGCCTGCTCTCAAGCTAACTCCGGCGCAGTTGAAACCATATGAAGCTCAGTTCTGGGGCGTCCTGCTAGGACAAAGCTCAGTACCACTTGGCCAGATAACACTGCCCGTCCAGTTCGGAACACCACACCACTTTCACATAGAATTCGTAAACTTCGTGGTTGCTGACTTTGACGGGACCTTCCACGCTATTTTGGGTCGTCCTTCTCTCACCAAGTTCATGGCAGTCCCACACTATTCATACTTGGTCCTCAAGATGCCAACCGAGAAGGGCGTCCTGACCATGAGAGGCAACGTCTACACGGCATACACCTACAAGGAGGAAAGCTTTAAGATCACCGAGGCAATCGACCTCTCGATCCGCATGGCAGAAACGTGACACAAGCAACACAACTCTCACTCGACCACCTAAAACTGCCCGAACATGAGACTCCAAGAAAAAGCACCAAGTCCAAGGAGCATAAGGAAGTCCAACTGGTCGACGGCAACCTAGAGAAAACGGCTCTCATCGGAGCCAATCTGGATGCCAAATAGGAAGATGCGCTCATCAGGTTTCTAAGGGACAACATAAGAGTTTTCGCATGGAAACCCGTGGACATGCCCGGTGTCCCACAAAGCCTGATTGAGCACTCCTTAAACGTCTCGAAGACCACAAGACCCATCAAGCAGAAGCTACGATGGTTCGCTCGTGACAAAAAGGAGGCTATTAGGTCAGAGATTACACGGCTTTTAGCAGTCGGGTTTATCAAAGAAGTGTATCACCCCGATTGGCTCGCCAATCCGGTCCTTGTAAGAAAAAAAATAATTAATGGAGAATGTGTGTTTTTTACACCAATCTCAATAAACACTGTCCTAAGGATCCTTTTGGTCTCCCCCGCATAGACGAGGTGGTCGATTCAACAGTCGGATGCGAACTACTCTCTTTCCTTGATTGTTACTCTGGTTACCACCAGATCTCATTAAAAGAAGACGACCAGATTAAAACCTCCTTCATCATTCCCTTCGGTGCATACTGCTACACCACCATGTCCTTTGGACTAAAAAATGCTGGAGCCACCTATCAACGTGCTATTTAGTAGTTCCTCCACAACGAGATACGTGACGATCTTGTCGAACCTTATGTCGACAACGTTGTCGTCAAAACCAGAGATGCTAGCACTCTGATCAACAACTTAGACCACACATTTAAAGCGCTAAACAGATACAAGTGGAAGCTTAACCCCAAAAAAATGCAAATTTGGGGTTCCCTCTGGTATACTGGTCGGCAACGTCGTCAATCGCGACGGAATACGACCAAACCCTTCAAAAGTCAAGGCGGTGCTCGATATGCGACCACCCAGAAATGTAAAAGACGTACAAAAGCTCACGGGATGTATGGCTGCTCTGAGCCGGTTCATCTCTAGGCTTGGAGAAAAAGGGATCCCTTTCTTCAGATTACTGAAGGCATCAGAAAAATTCTCCTGGACAGAAGAAGCTAACAGCGCATTCGCACAGCTCAAAACTTTTCTCACTTCACCACCCGTTCTCACCGCGCCTCAACCTAACGAGGACCTGCTCCTCTATATAGCAGCAACCGATCGAGTTGTCTCTACAGTGCTCGTGGTAGAGCGGGATGAACCAGGCCACGTCTACAAAGTCTAGAGATCAGTATACTTCATAAGCAAAGTCCTAAATGAATCCAGGACCAGATACCCCCAGATACAAAAATTAATCTACGCCATCTTAATCACCTTAAGGAAGTTGAAACACTACTTCGATGGTCATCGCGTTTTAGTTACTACAAGTTTTCCATTGGGGGACATCTTGCGCAACAAGGATGCCAATGGCAGAATTATAAAATGGGCCATGGAATTATGCCCATTTTCATTAGACTTCCAGAGTCGTACTACCGTCAAGTCTCAAGCCCTGGTCGACTTCATCGCAGAATGGACAGTTCTCAACGCACCGCCCACTCCAGATATCTCTGATCACTGGTCAATGTTCTTCGACGGGTCCCTATACATCAATGGTGCTAGTGCCGGAATCCTTTTCATTTCACCAAACAAGGACAAACTACGCTACGTCCTTAGGATCCTCTTCCCGGCATCCAACAATGTTGCCGAGTACGAAGCATGCTTGCATGGCATCCGATTGGCTGTCGAACTAGGAGTCAAGCACCTTTACGTCTACAGCGACTTTGCCCTCGTCATTAACCAGTTAAATAAAGAGTGGGACACGACTCAGGAGAAAATGGATCTATACTGCAAAGAGATCCGGAGGTGGGAAGCGAATTTTTATGGAATATAATACATACACATGTGGTCCAGGACAATAATCAAGCAGTAGATGCGCTGTCAAAGATAGGATCATCTCGGGCTCAGATTCCACAAGGTGTTTTTGTCCATGACATCGACACACCGAGCTTCGGAGCGAACCTGGTCGACAAGCCACACAACGAGACACTGCTCCTCCAGGACGCCACTCCGACAACCAGCGGCAACGAATGGCGCACACCTTTCGTTAAGTACCTCTTGAACGGTTCAGGATTTCAAGACGATACGGAGAACGAGCGTCTCATCCGACAATCCAAAAACTATATAATGGTTGACAGCTGACTTATGCGAAAAAACGCAAACTCAGAAGTCTTGTTGAAATGCATCATAACTCAAGAGGATGGCATGAAGCTGCTAGATGACATACACGCTAGATCCTGTGGCAACCACGCCGCTTCTAGAACATTGGTTGAGAAAAGCTTTCCGAGCAGGTTTTTACTGGCCAACAGTAGTAGCTGACGCTGAGAAGCTAGTCCAACGTTGTGAGGGGTGTCAATTCTTTGCCAAAAGAACTCACGTACTCACTCATGAAATCCAGACGATACCATCATCTTGGCCATTCACCTGCTGGGGCCTTGATATGATTGGGCCATTCAAGCCCACTCCCGGCAATTTCAAATTCGTATTCGTGCTGATCGACAAGTTCTCCAAGTGGATCAAGTACATGCCACTAGTCAAAGCAACTTAAAAGAAAGCTGTAGAATTCCTCAATCAAATCATACATAGATTCGGAGTTCCTAACAGTATAATCACCGACCTGGGCACTTAGTTCACCGGCACTACATTCTAGGATTTCTACGATGACAGAGGCATAGTCATAAAATACGTGTCGGAAGCCCATCCTCGAGCCAACGGTCAAGTGGAGCGAGCCAATGGGATGATTATAGATGCACTAAAGAAGAGGTTGTACACGGAAAATGACAGAGCACCATGGCGGTGGATGAAAGAATTACTAGCGGTGGTCTGGGGTCTTCGAACATAGCCTAGCCGGAACATGGGTGTATCTCCCTATTTCATGGTTTATGGGCTGAGGCAGTGCTTCCCTCTGGCATAGCTTTCGGATCCCCAAGAGTCGAGCATTTCGACTAGTCTTCAGTAGACCGTGCTAGAGAACTTGAAATTAATTGTACAGAAGAGAAGCGGTTCGCGTCCTGCCTTCGAACAATAAAATACCTTGAAGCCATGAGACGATACTACAACAAGAACGTCAAGGATCTTTCCTTCGTGGTCGGTGATCTAGTACTCAAATGGAAAACAAGCCAGGAAGGAATGCATAAGCTATCTACGCCCTAGGAGGGACCTTTTGTGGTCGCCGAAGTCATGTGTCCCACCTCCTACAGACTGGCCTACCCAGACGGGATGAGTCTCCCTAACTCCTGGCACATAGACAAACTACGACGTTTCTACCCCTAAGTTTTAGTACATCTTACTTGTATCCTTTTTCTGAAGAATAATAATAAAATTTGTTTTTCTTTCGCCATATATTTCTGTATATGCAGAGTACTCGACAAGTATAACAACATCCGTCTTCGACAAGTCACACAACGAAATCAATTAAGGGCACCCGACATATGCAGTGATACATCACCAAGACAACTTATTTACAGCGCTCAAAACCATGGTTCTTAAAATCATACTTTATTACAAACTTTATAAACAAAGTTTATAGTAAACACCCCTCTAGGCGGTTTCTAGTCTATCCCTAGAGACTACACTAGAGCCTACTGCTCGGGTTCCTCGCCTACAAGGGCCTCTGGGGCCGTCGAAGGGGTCGGGGCCATCGGCGCCTAGCTGGTCGAGACCGCAGGCGTCGACCGCCCATCTCCCACAATCGATGCTCCCGACAACTCCCTAGCCAACCTGTCTGAACCTGGCCGATCACGGGGAGTAGACGTCCCGTAGAGGTTGATGTCGCCGATCACTGTCGACGACAAGACGAGCAGGCCGACGCGAAGGTCATCCACCACCTTCGGACTAACCTCCTTCGGGTATCCCCTCTCAAGCCAGGACAGATCGACCAGGGGGTAGTGAGCGCACACCATGCTGAGGACATGGTCTTCGACGAACTGCTGGAGCTAGCCCCACGCTTGCTGCGCCTTTTCCACCGGGGTCAGCCTCGGTGCGTGAGGTTGGTAATCGGGGAGCTCGGGGCTGATCATGTCCAGCATCGGAGCAACTCCCTTCTAGATTTTTATGAAATTTGTCTTCTAGGAGTCCCAGTCTTTGACCAGGTCTTCGACGTGCTTCTTAGTGTTGGCCTTGAGCACTATGACCAGTTCCAAGCAAAAACGGAGGCAAACAGTCAACAAAATGCTATAAAATCTTTGTGATCGGTGAAGTCAAAGCAGATCTTACCAGTCAGCTCCCGATTTCTGGTCTTGAGCTCGTCGCTGACCTTACGCTCGCCTTCTAGCGCACCCGCACGCTCCTAGCCGAGCTGGTCTCCCTCCTTTTGGAGGCGCTCAATCTCCTCCTCCAGACCTAAAGCGATAGTTGTTTGTCATAAAAATCAACAACGTAGTTAACTACAACTACTCAGAAACTTGACTTACTCCTCTTCTCATTGTCCTTATCGGCCAGTTGCCGAGTCAGGGCCAGTACACGCTCTTCATGAGGTGCCTTCTCCTTCACTTCCCTCTCGGCTTCTGATCGAAGGCGGTCCACCTCCACGGTCAGGGCCTTGTTCTTGGCGACCACACCCTCAATTTGGTCGAAGCACCTTTTCCAGTACTTCGCCGTTTTCATTGTGTCCTGCGAATTTCAGGCATGCTACATAGTGAACACTCCATGGTTTATATATACTCCAATAAAATATGAGACCACTCACCTTAACCTCACTGACGAGGCGCTTGGCAGCACGCTATACCCTCTCCAACTCCTCGACCTCGGCGATGTCCTCGTGGTCGGCCCAGTGGTCCCCATGCTGGCGCCATACGTAGATGTGTTGGCGACAATCGTGGGGATGACCCTGTATCTCCTCCACATCGTCGTCGGAGGCCACTTGAGCTTCTTCGCCCTCTGCGCTACGCCCAACCATGGTAACGGGTATCATAGGACCCTTACCGTGGTCAGGAGTGCCCTCCTGCGTGGGAGCCTCCACTGGAGCTAGAGACGGAGCCCTGCCCTCTTCAACTGAAGCAGGGGACGGAGCCTTGTCCTCCCCCTTCGCCGTGCTGCTAGGGGGAGGAGTCCCTGCGGTCCCATCAACCCTTGTCAAGGTGCTCGCCTCGGTCCTGTCTCGGGCCAGGCCCTCGTCGGCCACCTCCGTCGCAGTAACAGCAGCGGGCTGTGTCGCGGGCTACTCCGGGGTAGTCTGCCCTGCGATGCTCTGCTCGACGGCCACCGGCTCAGTTGTTCTTGAGCCCAAAACATTGTCGGGATCAACATCCGAGGTAGTATGACAAAGAAAATCCAATCCAAAATTACCACACTGAAATCAAACTTCACGAACAAAGAAACTTTCCTTGATAGACTTACAGATTCAAGCTTTGATGTGCTGCTGAGAAGATTCTCCTCCTGGCCCGTCCAGCCGCCGCCATTGTCTCCGTTCCGCCTGGTCGTGCCTGGTCGACGTGTGTAGCAGGCGGGTCTTCGGCAACCCGAGCACCGTCGCCTGGGGCGATGTCGGGGTGGCTGCGGGGTCTGCGGACCAAGGTCGAGGCTGCCTCTTCCTCATCATCGTCGTCATCAACAATTCTAATAAGTCGGCGGTGCTTTGGTGCTCGGCTGCATGAGGTCGACCCCAGGCCCATCACAAGATCCGCAGCTGCTCCTGCAGGCTCTGCTTCTGCTAGAGATGGCTCCACAGCCATCGGCCTCTTGCCGGCCACCCTGTCATCGGTGGTCGGTGCTGGCCGGTTCTCCTCTTCGCCACTACTGGTGTATCCGTCACACCGAGCAGCGTCGTCCGCTGGAGGATCCACCCTGGCCGGGTGCTCCATACCGGTTGCCAGCGACACGTATACCGTCGCCCGGTCAACGTCTCTAATTTACAACAAAAGTACGACAAGCTATTGGCAAAAGAATATGATACTTTCAGAACATTGTAGAAAGGCTTCAATTACCTTGGGGTGTGGTCGACCCAGCTTGTAGGCGTGCATCTGGTTGTTGCTCCGAATGAAGCTGTCGTCGGCCAGGTTGAATAATTCATTAATCCTCCACTAGATCTCTGGCTTCTCCAGGTTGTCCCGGTGCATCCTAGTCGAGTCCTGGCTACCTCGGTACTCATACGCCGAGTGTATTCTCCTCTGGCAGGGCATAACTCGTTGGCTCAGAAAGTTCCCGACCACTCCTGGCCCGTCCAAGTGTGACCAGTCGATCAGGCTCATCAACTCAGACACTTGGCTGATGTACCCTAGCCGGTCTGTCCAGCTGACCCTCTTCCCAGGGATGTAGCCGACGTCACAAAACATGGCGCTACCCGGCTCCTCCCTAATGTATAACCACCTCTTGTACCACTCGGTGAGCGAGGTGTTCCATGGGCAGCTGAGGTACCAGTTCTTCATACCATCACGGAGATTGAGGTATACTCCACCTGTAATCTTTGAGCCTCTGACTGCTCATTTCTTCCTCAAACAGAATAAGTAGCGGAAGAGGTCGAAATGCGGCTCAATACCAACAAACGCCTCACAGAGTTGAATGAAGGTTGCAACAAGCAAAATGGAGTTCAGGTGCAGATTGCAGATCCCAATCTCATAATAAAGCAGCAACCCTTGAAGAAACGGATGGACAGGCACCCCAAACCACTTCTTGAAAAAATCGTCAAAAACAACGATCTCACCAGTGCGGGGATCCGGGTAACTCTCCCCTTCCGGTGCTCTCCAGCCGCCAAGCTCCTAGTCGTGCAGAAGCCCCATCTCGACGAGGTCACTGAGGGACCTCGTGGTGCTCTCAGATTTCTTCCACTCCTTGACCATCATTTCGGCCCTCTTCTTCGAGTCACTCTTAGCCATTTTTTCTGCGTGGAGAGTTTTGAACTGGGTCTCGTGGGATCTGTGGTGATGAGGAAGACGAAGGCAGAAGACAAAAGTGGAATACAGGCAGGATGCTAGTATGCAACTGCTGGGTAAAGGACTAAAGACACATCGTCGTGATATATATAACAGGAATACCACCTCTTCCACTTCCCGTGTTTTGAGGAAATGAGCGGTTTTTGCGGCGGAAGTGGCGTTTCGATTTTCAACTTAAGTTGCAGTAAATTTGGCAGCCTTTTTAAGTGATTGTTGGTTTTCCTTTCTCGGTCCACACGACGAGTGGCTGTGTAGGCACCCCTTTTCATGTGACAGACTAACAAGATAGCAGGACACCTCGTCACATCACAAATTAATGAAGAGGCGCGATGTTTTCAAACCTAAGTAATTAATTTGATTAAATTTGCTTGAAAGATTGGGGACCGAACCGACCACCGAGCATGACATGCTCGGGGACTGGTCGACCAGCCCGTTCATTTGAAAACTGGGGACTGAACCGACCACCGAGCATGGCATGCTCGGGGACTGGTCGACCAGCCCGCTCATTTGAAAACTGAGGACTGAACAGACCACAGATCATGGCATGCTCGGGGACTGGTTGACCAGCCCATTCATTTGTAGACTGGAGACTGAACCGACTGCCGAGCATGACATGCTCGGGGAATGGTCGACTAACCCGTTGATTTGTACCCCGGCGACTGTACCGACCATCGAGCATAATGTGCTCGGTGACTGGTCGACCAGCCCGTTTCATTCACAACATAGGGATTGTACACACCATTGACCATGATGTTCTCGGGGATTGGTTGAATAAATTTATCCACTTAAGAACTATGGATTGAACTGATCACTAGGCATGATATGCTTGGTGGCTGGCTGGTTCGTTTGCATACGTTGGAAAGATGTTATTATGTTTTAGACCTTGCTACAAGGCTCATACTTCGCCTTCCAGCAAGCTTGGGGACTACATCGGTACGATGCATCTGGCGATGCATCTCAGTGTAAACTTTTTATGATGATTTTTTGTTTATAACCCTGGCACCACGCGCCTACATCACCTACTACCAGGCTCGGGGACTAAGTGGGCACACATCACCTTACGGTGAATATGCTTACTTTTTGAAAGTCTATACTTTTCAGAAAAGTAAAGTGGGCACACTTCACCAGGAAAGAAATATTTTTTGAATTTTTTGATTATGAGCACCATGCATTCTTCGAACAACCTGCTTCTTCGATGTCAATGTTGATCAATTGTCTTTTGGGTTGGTTTAAATACTATTGCAATTGTTCGGGCGGCTTTCCTGCTTATCGAACACGTTAAACCTCACTTGTCGAAGAAGCTTAAAATGGCGTGTTACATCAAATTACATGGTGCTCGGGGAGTAGCTGTGGGTGTATAGACCCCTATACCCTTACGGCTAGACTTGGGCCAGGAGACTTGGCCCATCACGAGACAGTTTGGGGCTTGATCCAACTGCTTGGAGTTTCACGCAAGGAAACAAGACGTGGAGATCAAGTGACTAGGAATTGATACCGTATTATCTATGGCAATTGTAACCAACTAGGATTAGATTCCAGATCTGTAACCCTGCCCTCTAGACTATATAAAGAGAGGCAAGGGACCCCCTTAGAGAACTCAACACAATTCAATCCACAGCAATACAATCAGACGCAGGAGTAGGTATTACGCCCACACGGCCGCCAAACCTAGATAAAAACCTTGTCCGTGTCTTGCGTCACCATCAAGTTCATAGCTTGCGCACCTGTCTGCCGTTAAACTACTACCGTAGGCATACCCGAAGGTAGACTGCCGACTAGCTTTCGTCGACAATAGGGTTAAGTTAACAAAGATTTCTAGATGTAATTGTACTAATTAGAGTTATTCGTTGACGTAGTTATAGAGTTACCTTAGATTCAACTCCCTAGTTCATCCATTTGCTAACTATTATTATGACTGGTAGATTTTCTGGTGATTATCCTTATTTATGATACTTGATGATAATGCTATCATTATTATTTATCTATATTTATCTTGTGACCTCTGCCTATTATGAGTAAATTATAGGACTTAGGTAATATCATTTATTTATTCTTATCAATATAATAGATTATAGTTTAACCCTTAGCCCTCCCAGTGGTATAAATATAAGTCAACAACCTGGATACTTTCCTAGGTAAAATGCTACAACGTTATAATTATCTGTCCGCTTGCAGAACCCATTTAGTTTATAATTACATTCATATGTCTTTACAGTAGAACATGTGAATCAATATTAAATCCTAGCAATATAATTATAGATGACAACCTACATTTGTGCTTAGGAATATTTGAGTGGTTAGTTGCTATTTGTCAAGTTAATTAAATACCGTGCATTTCTGGTGTTGTTATTAGGAGTAGGGTTTATCTCTATTTTTAGTAATGACGATAGTAAATGTCAATAATAACATGATTGTAAACTAAATGGGTTCTCTAAGCGGACACATAATTGTAACACTCTAAAATTTACTCCTTCTAAAATATAGATAAAATTATTTAATTTTGTATTTTTGTGCTCATGAAAATATAGAAAAAATAATATTTTTTATTAAATTAAAATTTACCATAAGGATTAGCAATATTATTATGCATACATGCTGGTGCATATATTTTGATATGATGCTTGTTGCTCTTTATGTGTTGATAGTAAGAAAAATATTTAAAATACGTTTAGTAGATTGATCTTCCTTATCCGGCACGTATTTATTTTTTATCTACAACCAAATTCCTTGTTTCTAAGCTCAAATTTTTATTAGGACCTTCCTAAAATATTTTCTTTGTCACTCAAAGCACTTCTTTTAGTTCCTCGTCCATGAAGCACTCTCTACAAATTTTTCGGGAATTTTTCTGGCCTTTTCCGTGGAGCATAATCTAAATTTTAGATGCTCCAAATTATCTTATCATGAGCTCCAAATACTTCATTTAGGTTCTTCATGTTTCATAATGTCTCCGAGAATTTTCCCCGAATTTTTAGAGCTTTCGGAGTATTTTCGCGGCGTAAATAGTAATTCTGGACTTTTGTAGGATTATTTTATCGACATAAATAATTAATTCCGAAAATAATAAATCCTTCATTTTATCTCAACGCTCAGCCCATGATCTCAAAGGCCAATATATTTATTTGCTAGTGGGCTTAAATAATTAATCAGGCCTATTAGTAAAGTTGAAGGATGCAACATTGATTAGTACCGTATCGCCCGTTAATATGAAGGTGGGAAGTTTTTCTCCCTATATATATATGTACCAACCTCTTGGATAAAGCACACAAAAACTACCGTACGAGGAGCCCCTAGTTTGGCAATATTTTCTCTTCTTATCGCTGCCGACGCACATCTACTACCGACCAACCGATGTGGAGATCGATCGCCTGGATATGCAGCAAGGCTAATGAGCTGTGTAGGTTGCCGGTGCGCGAGCTGCTGTCCAAATCACGTGGGATTAGTGGAATCCCAGCGTTGCCAGCAGGTGTTTCTCTTTTCTTTTTCTTATGATGCAAGTTCTGATCCTATGTTCTTGTTAATTAGCACCCTCGTAAACCACCCTTTGTTAGGCCTAATTATTTTTCTCCCATCATGGTTAACTAGATACACCTATGATCTCCTCGCAGTTCAGTCCTAGCATCTTTAATCTTCTACTGTTTAATCTTTTTAGCCATGTCTCATGTCCTTTTTGCGTTAGATTTGCGGCAACGTAATTTCCGTTGTTAGTATCAATGTCTGTCGTGTTACTTGTGGACATTATAAATTGAACGAATATTATTTTGGTTAATAAGCATCAAGTACTTCTCTAATTTTAAAGCATGTGATTTTATACCTCATCGTTGATATATATACAAATATTGATATGATTAATTGCTAATATTAATATTCTTCTAAGATATAAATTTGCATAGTCTAAACACGCATATTAAATTCAAATATATGCTTTCACATATTTATTTTTTTTTTAAAATAAATAACAAACGTGTTTGTAAATAAAATATGACCAGTAGATTTAACTCTACTTTTTAACTAAAATATAAATTAACTAAATTAATATCTGTCACATGATTTTATAAATAAAATAAACCGAGCTTATAGCCTTTACTGTTAAATTGAGGTAAATCTCCGTTAGTTGTTTATTTTTCAATGTAACTCCGATTTGACCCATTCAAATTGCGTTAGGTTCGTTTTAATGAGCTCTAAATGTTAGTAACATTGTATTCTCATTTTGAAACTTTTTAATTATGTGACTCTATTTAATTAATTACTTTTCTATATAAAATCTTAAAAAATTCATATCTCTTTCGTTTTAGCTCCGATTTTCGTGATCATTACGTCTATGAAATCGTAGCGATGCGTAGAATCATTTCACAAACTTTTCATACTGTTTTTATATGATTGGTGTACTGTTCTAATTGTAGTCTTGTTTGCTTCGTGTATGTTTTCTTCGATTGTTTGTGCGATCGATGATCGAGTTTAGACGGAGAGCAATTCGTGGTGAACAAGAGTACTTCATTGAACAACATCAGAGCCTTGGACAACTAGCACGATAAGCAAGAGCATTTGGATTAAGGCAAGTATAGCATTTGGATTTTATTTCTATGACCATGATCCTGTGACTAGATTAATGTTAAGTAATAAACAATAAAAATGACTTTTTAGCAACTTGATGATTTGTCTATACGTGATCACCCGGGACAACAGTGCAACCATGAGGGCTGTAATGGCTCTGGCTTTAGCTCAGTATGAAGACCTTTTCTAGCTTGTTAGCGGTTACCAGAAAGGGCGCTAGAGGGGCTGAACCGACACGGGTATAGTGCGAGCCCCTGTCCCTATGTGTATAGGCTGCGCGTCATTGTGCCATTCGGAAGTGGGGTATCTACATCTGCTCGCGAAGGAAACCTTGCGGTCCTAACATGTTAGACGAACTTTTGAAAGGCTTCATAGTGATCCCTGCCGACCTTCCTTGGTAGTGGGTTAAGAGGTCGATGGGCCACGGGCGAAAGGGTAAATCATGACTCATGGGTAAAGATGTACAACCTCTGCAGAGTGTTAAAACTAGTATACTAGCCGAGCTCACGGTCAGGAGCGGCCTTGGGGACATCTACATTAAGGATGATGAATCTTATGTGCTAAATATGCTCATTATTTACTATTTAATGCTTTACATTATTTATGTCACATTGACCATGAGATTGTGGGAGCTATACAATCTAGTTGCTATACTTGTGGAGTTCGACATGGACTCACTCTTGCTATTTCCCTCAAACCTCAGGAGATGTTTTGGGCTTGTGATCAACCAGTCAGTTGGATCCTGTAGAGAGAAGTTAATATCCGAAGTTGGAGTTGTCTATCCGTTGTTTGTTATTAAAGGTTATCTCTTTTATATTATGTATGTTATATAATTTATGCATTGTCTTTTGATATTACCCCTTATTTGTAGCTATATGTGAGATTTGGCTTCTAAAACTCACTTATGGTGCATATCTGATTTTGTCCTTAAAATCGGGTATTACAAAGTGGTATCAAAGCAATGCTGGCTGTAGGACGCAAGCCTAGTTAGAAATTGGTCGTCTTAAGGTTTTAAAAATTGTTATAACACACTTGCTCTATAAACCTTGCTATTTCATCTATACTATATCTCTATCCTTGTTATTCCTCTCTACCTTGTTGCTTCTTTTAAAATTATACTTGTTCTCATCTTCACTCCTTGATTTGATAAGCTTTTAGAATCTTCTCTTACCACCTGCTTACGTAGTTGAAAGATAATTCTAGGATCTCTACCCTTACTATGAAGAGAACGATAGTATCGCAAGTTGAGTGAAGTGTGAACCTTTAATGTTTAATTGGTTTGTTATTATGCTTATGCTTGATTTGGATCTTTGTAATGTGTGTAATGATTTTGTGGGATTTCTCCATAATATCATTTAGTTTATAGGCCTAAGGCATAAGGAGTAATGACATAAGTAGTTGGGTTTGGTTATATCCTGTTTCTATCCCTTGCTGATTTCTGGAGCATTCTGTAATGATTCTGGTGTATCTCAAGTTTTATTCGTGCAAAGTATATCAACTTTTTCTGAGAATAACTAGACTTCAAGATCTTTCTCTGACCGCAATAATCACCCTCATAGCTATTATGGTTTGGAAGTTACAAAAATCACAAGATGATACAGATGTGCTGTCCAGAATCTAGACCAGTTTCGGGAACTTGCTGTTTGAGACAAATATAACTATAGAATTTGGAAAAGTGTTCTATAGAAAAGTTATAGACGACTTGCTAAGCTTTCCAACAGTATAAGCTGGAACTTATTTGGCTAAGTAGAACCTGAGATATGATATTTAAAATTGGATGTTTCTGTTCTGTATCAAAGTCTGGACAGTTTTGATATTCCCTATTTTCGGCCAAGTTAAAGGCAGAATCTGGGAAAACATGGTATACGAAAGTTGTAGAGGATTTCCTAAGGATTTCAAAAATGTAAAGATCATCTCCAGATGAGTTAAGCAGCTCGAGATATAATTTCTGGAAATTACTGCACCTTTGCTGAGACATTATAAGGAAGGATATTATGTTTGGTTATTTTACCTATGCTTAAAACAGAACCTAAGGAGGACTTCTACATGAAAGTTGTAGGGAATTTCATAAGTTTTCTACCAATATAATCTGCAACTCTATTGGATTAACAGAATAAGAGTTATACCTGTTTTACTACGTTGGTATTTTTCATATCGTGAGGAAATTTCAGGATACCTGTTTGCTCCACTGCACATAAGTTCTTTGGGATGTCAGAAGTTCTCAATGTTAACTTGTCTGGAAAGTATGCGAGCTCCCTTTCTTGTGTCCCCTAGTTGACCCTTTTAAGTGGGGTAGCTTAAATAAAGAAGTTACAAGAGAAGAAGTGGTTAATGACTGGAAAATCTACAAGGACATCAAGTGCTTGGTATGTTGGTTTGTTTCAAGATATCATTCTATTTGGAGTGTGCTAATACTAATGGAGGTTTATGTCATTACTGATACTCATGGATTAAGAGTTGTGAATGAGGATCAGATTACACCAAAGTCTACAGAGTTGTATGTATAGTGTGAGAGTGAAGCAACTTAACTGTGATAAAGGTACCGATAATTGGAACTTAGTGATGAAACTAACCTTGGATCAAAGACTCGGTACAGCGAATTTAAAAGACTATATGATGTGTAGCGTCTAAAAAGGATAGGAGAAACAAGTTTATAGAAGGATCGTACCTACTACACTAGGTGTCTTGTCAATATTTTAGGAATACTTGAGAGGCTACTTGGAGTAAGAGAGTGGAATCATTGCTATGAAGATATAACTACTCAAGAAAGTGAACAAGATTCAAAATCTACATCTCTTTGATAACCGTCTTCCGAATCTCGAGGACGAGATTCATCTTAAGGGGGGTAGAATTGTAACACCCTAAAATTTACTCCTTTTGAAATATGGATAAAATTATTTAATTTTGTATTTTTGTGGTCATGAAAATATAGAAAAAATAATATTTTTCATTAAATTAAAATTTACCATAAGGCTTAGCAATATTATTATGCATACATGTTGGTGCATATATTTTGATGTGATGCTTGTTGCTCTTTATGTGTTGATAGTAAGAAAAATATTTAAAATACGTTTAGTAGATCGATCTTCCTTATTCGGCACGTATTTATTTTTTATCTACAACCAAATTCCTTACTTTTAAGCTCAAATTTTTATTAGGACCTTCCTAAAATATTTTCTTTGTCACTCAAAGCACTTCTTTTAGTTCCTCGTCCATCAAGCACTCTCTACAAATTTTTCGGGAATTTTTCTGGCCTTTTCCGTGGAGCATAATCTAAATTTTAGATGCTCCAAATTATCTTATCATGAGCTCCAAATACTTTATTTGGGTTCTTCATGTTTCATAATGTCCACGAGAATTTTTCCCGAATTTTTAGAGCTTTTGAAGTATTTTCGCGGCATAAATAGTAATTCTGGACTTTTGTAGGATTATTTTATCGACAAAAATAACTAATTCCGAAAATTATAAATCCTTCATTTTATCTCAACGCTCAGCCCATGATCTCAAAGGCCAATATATTTATTTGCTAGTGGGCTTAAATAATTAATCAGGCCTATTAGTAAAGTTGAAGGATGCAACATTGATTAGTACCATATCGCCCGTTAATATGAAGCTGGAAAGTTTTTCTCCCTATATATAGGTACCAACCCCTTGGATAAAGCACACAAAAACTACCGTACGAGGAGCCCCTAGTTTGGGAAATTTCTCATGTAGTAAAATATTTTCTCTTCTTATCGCTGCCGACGCACATCTACTACCGACCAACCGATGTGGAGATCGATCGCCTGGATATGCAGCAAGGCTAATGAGCTGTGCAGGTTGCCGATGCGCGAGCTGCTGTCCAAATCACGTGGGATTAGTGGAATCCCAGCGTTGCCAGCAGGTGTTTCTCTTCTCCTTTTCTTATGATGCAAGTTCTGATCCTATGTTCTTGTTAATTAGCACCCTCGTAAACCACCCTTTGTTAGGCCTAATTATTTTTCTCCCATCATGGTTAACTAGATACACCTATGATCTCCTCGCAGTTCAGTCCTAGCATCTTTAATCTTGTGTTGTTTAATCTTTTTAGCCATGTCTCATGTCCTTTTTGCGTTAGATTTGCGGCAACGTAATTTCCGTTGTTAGTATCAATGTCCGTCGTGTTACTTGTGGACATTATAAATTGAACGAATATTATTTTGGTTAATAAGCATCAACTACTTCTCTAATTTTAAAGCATGTGATTTTATACCTCATCGTTGATATATATACAAATATTGATATGATTAATTGCTAATATTAATATTCTTCTAAGATATAAATTTGCATAGTCTAAATACGCATATTAAGTTCAAATATATGCTGTCACATATTTATTTTTTTTAAAAGTAAATAACAAACGTGTTTGTAAATAAAATATGACCAGTAGTTTTAACTCTACTTTTTAACTAAAATATAAATTAACTAAATTAATATCTGTCACATAGTTTTATAAATAAAATAAACCGAGCTTATAGCCTTTACTCTTAAATTGAGGTAAATCTCCGTTAGTTGTTTATTTTTCAATGTAACTCCGATTTGACACATTCAAATTGCGTTAGATCGTTTTAATGAGCTCTACATGTTAGTAACATTGTATTCTCAGTTTGAAACTTTTTAATTATGTGACTCTATTTAATTAATTACTTTTCTATATAAAATCATAGAAAATTCATATCTCTTTCGTTTTACCTTCAATTTTCGTGATCATTACTTCTATGAAATCGTAGCAATGCGTAGAATCATTTTACAAATTTTTTATACTGTTTTTATATGATTGGTGTACTGTTCTAATTATAGCCTTGTTTGCTTCGTGTATGTTTTCTTCGATTGTTTGTGTGATCGATGATCGAGTTTAGACGGAGAGCAATTCGTGGTGAACAAGAGTACTTCATTGAACAAGATCAGAGCCTTGGACAACTAGCAAGATCAGCAAGAGCATTTGGATTAAGGCAAGTATAGCATTTGGATTTTATTTCTATGACCATGATCCTGTGACTAGATTAATGTTAAGTAATAAACAATAAAAATGACTTTTTAGCAACTTGATGATTTGTCTGTACGTGATCACCCGGGACAACAGTGCAACCATGAGGGCTATAATGGCTCTGGCTTTAGCTCAGTATGAAGACCTTTTCTAGCTTGTTAGCGGTTACCCGAAAGGGCCCTAGAGGGGCAGAACCGACACGGGTATAGTTCGAGCCCCTGTCCCTTTGTGTATAGGCTGCGCGTCATTGTGCCATTCGGAAGGGGGTATCTATATCTGCTCGCGAAGGAAACCTTGCGGTCCGAACATGTTAGACGAACTTTTGAAAGGCTTCATAGTGATCCCTGCCGACCTTCCTTGGTAGTGGGTTAAGAGGTCGACGGGCCTCGGGCGAAACGGTAAATCATGACTCATGGGTAAAGATGTACAACCTCTGCAGAGTGTTAAAACTAGTATACTAGCCGAGCTCACGGTCAGGAGCGGCCTTGGGGACATCTACATTAAGGGTGATGAATCTTGTGTGCTAAATATGCTCATTATTTATTATTTAATGCTTTACATTATTTATGTCACATTGATCATGAGATTGTGGGAGCTATACAATCTAGTTGCTATACTTGTGGAGTTCGACATGGACTCACTCTTGCTATTTCCCCCAAACCTCAGGAGAAGTTTTGGGCTTGTGATCAACCAGTCAGTTGGATCCTATAGAGAGAAGTTAATACCCGAAGTTGGAGTTGTCTATCCGTTGTTTGTTATCAAAGGTTATCTCTTTTATATTATGTATGTTATATAATTTATGCATTGTCTTTTGATATTACCCCTTATTTGTAGCTATATGTGAGATTTGGCTTCTAAAACTCACTTATGGTGCATATCTGATTTTGTCCTTAAAATCGGGTATTACAATAATTATACTGTTATAGCATTTTACCTAGGGAGTCCATCCTGGTTGTCGATTTATATTTATAACACTAGAAAGCTATGTAATAAACTAGAATCTATTATATTGATAAGAGACTATATAGGATGAATAAGTGATATTACCAATGTCATCTAATCTACTCATAAAAGGCAGAGGTCACAAGATAAATATGGATAAATTTGGGTGATAGCATAATCATCAAGTATTATAATTATGGATAATCATGAGAGCAACTACTAGTCATAATCATAGTTAGCCATTGGAAAAACTAGGGAGTTAGATCTAAGGTAATTCTATAACTACATCAATGAATAACTTTAATTAGTGCAATTACATCTACAAATCATTGTTAAGTTAACCCTACATGATAATCACATGTAAAGAGACATCAACTAATGAGGGTATTAAGACACAAGGGTCACCTCCTTCGTGACCGTGCCCATGCTAGTCGTACGTACGGAGGATGGACTACAGTGGAACCAACACAACTGTCACCTACGCGGACTACCACATGTCTCGGCACGTCAGGGTGCACTCATAGATAAACAAGATATCTAGACACCACGTCTACATATTGTCTACTAGCTATCCAACGGTCGATTAAGTAAACATTATACGAGCATTTACATGAATTCAATAAGATCAAACCAACTATTCTAGACATATAATCAAAGTAGACAATAACGATTGCAATTAAGAACATATGAATCTATTAAGTGTAAAGTGTCCCTAATATATATAATGAATACATTAAATTAAGAACTAGATCTATTAATGGACTCTTGCGCTCCAAACCGACGCTAGGGCTCCAGATCCCGATGAAAACTAGATCTCCTCCACTTCTCATCTAGCTAACTAAAACTATGAACTAGACGGCTCTTGATGAACTAGAAGGCTCTTGGTGCTTGAGGGCTTAAGGCCTTGATGAATAATAAATTTGGCTCCTCCTAGGGAGTCTACGCATGTATTAATAGTCTGATGGGATGCCCAAGCGTTGTAGGATCAAACCGACGTAACCAAGGGCCGAGATGCATTAGGAGTAAGGATGAAAACAGAACGGAAATATTCCGTACCGACCGCTTTCATTTTCTACATTATGATATCGTTTTCTATATTATGAAACAGTTTTCGAATTTTGTCAAACATAAAAATTTGTCAGTTTCAGTTGGTTTCACAACCATTTTTATTCTTTTTTTGTACTAATTAATTGCTCAAATATAGAAATATTCCGTACCGACCGCTTTCGTTTTCTACATTGTAATTCCGTTTTCGGCCGTTTTCGACCGTTTTCATCCTTAATTAGGAGAGGCTGTGGAGGAACATTTCAGAAGGGGGGCCGCAAACCTAACCCTAGGGTGCCACCTAACCCCATGGTGGGGCCAGCCGGCCCCACCTGGCAGCCGCCTGGCCCTCCTTTGCTTCGGGTGTCTTCTAGATGGTTCCTGAGTCTTCCCGTGATGTTTCCCATAATGGAGGATTTTCGTGTTTATTTTGCACTTGAATCCCTCTTTTCAGCTGTTCTGAAATAAATCCTAGAAAATACATAATATGCAAAACTCATAGAAATTATTAGTTAAAACCCAAGACTAGCGTGTTTTCATGTTGTCTTTTGGGTCTAAAGTTCTAATGAAAGTTGACGTAAACCACCGTCAACAATTATACTTTTGGGTCTAAAGTTCTAATGAAAGTTGACGTAACCCAAGACCAAGCTTACCTTTTGCCAGTCCCTGGGCAAACAAACTAAGCCTTATTATTGTTGTATCTGGATCAGGAGTTGCTACAGCATTATTATACTTTTGAGTACACATGCTCTCAAACAAGAATTTCCTCCAGATCAAACGATGTATCCTCTAACCTTCAAACTTACTCATTTCACCTATAATATGGGGCTTCACAGCTTCTGCATAAGTCTTGAGGAGTCGAAAGATAGAACAATCAAGCTAAGTACTATGTCTCAAATTCTTTGCTATACCAATATTTTAGAGTTTTTCATAAGTTTTCAAAATAAAGCTCAGAGCTTAATTGTGTGACACCCTCAAGTCTCTCAATGTATCTGGTTGTTGGTGCAAAACTGATCTGCAAACACAAAGGGCTAATACCCGATTCAAACGTTAAGGCATGCCAGCCGATTTGACCTTACAATTGACAAAGGTGGTAACTCGACCACTTTGGTCCCGACAACTGCGATGCGTCCGGATGTCACGGCCAAGAGGTGATCACGCGGAACTTGAGAACACGCCGAGCTTAAGTCGACGAATTCCTAAGAACTCGTAGTAAAAAGAAAATATGACGAAGTCGTCGAAAAAGTAGATGCTGGAATATGAGTAAAAACTTGTGTTTGATTGATTGATCGATATATTCTCATTACATTGCTCTAGGGTCTACATTTATATCCCATCCAAAGAGCTACAACCAGACACGACTAGGACTCAAATTCCAAACTAAACGGAATCCGTACACAAAACGAATTCTAATAACTAAGGAAAACATAAAACTACCCCATTGTAGCCGACCGGGGAACCGCCACAGACCAATCGGCAACCTCTACGCTTTCCTTTAGAGCCATCGGTAGATCTCCTGTTGTGGCCATCGGCATTGATACTGGCCGTCGGCATGAACACATCACCACCTCTGGACTTAGTCAAATTCAGTTGTTTCCTCATCGGCAACTTCCTTCATTGGCAAGTTCCCTGTAGACTAGTTACCGTTGCTTCATCTGTCGATCTATACTTTACTATTCCCAGATATGCATCAAAAGATACATGTCCAAAAACGGTGTCAACACATGCCCCCCAATTTCAGAGTATAAAATCATCAATGCTCCAAAATTCTCTGCAATAATGATGCCTTTCTGTTGACGGTCCTTAATACTCACAATTAACCATCAACTAATCATAGAAAAGGATCCAAATGCAACCAACACCTAGACTTAGGGTTTTATCTGACAGAATTCCACAAGTTTTGGTGTTTGTCTATTTCTGCAGGGGGTTATCAGGAAATACGGAGGAAAGGCCCACACGTCGGGTTTACATAGAGATATTAACGTGCCGCGCAATTTTCTATCATCTAGAAGACTCCAGAAGCCGCGGGAACGAAGCGGAGGCCGAGAGGGCTCAGGCACAGGGCGCCCGCCCTGCTACAGTGCTCAATCAGAGTCCAATTCGGGGACAACGCTCCACCGACCTAAAGGATCAAGGAAAACCGTGCGATTAATGTCGATTTGATCCAACGGCCCAGATTCATCTGAAAAGACTAGTTCTTCTAGTTCTACCTCTAGTTCATCTAGATCTAGTTCTAGTTCATCTAGTTCTAGTTCTAGTTCCTCTAGTTCTAGTTCTAGTTAGTTCTAGTTGTAATCTAGAAAATAGGGAGAGAGAAGAGGAGAGCGGAGGAGGAGCCGGGTCTGTCGAATCTTCCTCAACATTATACTTTTGCAGCAACTGGTTCGTTCTTCATCGTTCTCCAAGTTCTTCAATTCATAATTCCTGAGTTCTTTAATTACTTTTATTTACATTCAAGTTATTTATTGGATTCCCGCTTGCATCAAGTGCTCTAGTCTTTATAATGCTAGAGTAGTAATTAATAGATTAGACGTGGTATTTAGTCTTGCAATTACCTGGAATTGCACCCAGTCCTGCGGATTGTTGTGGTAGCCTTAGGGTAGTGACAGCCCTAACGGTCGACGTATTCCACCACGTTCGGATCGGTGTTTGTAGGACCGTAGTCGGAGCTTCCTAGCCCCTTCTCATCTCTTTCTGTGGTTAGTGCTCTGATGTCCCGATATAGATGATCTTGAAGTAATTCTTGATTCTTAGATCAACTAGAGA